>NC_084836.1:46274701-46580112 GCF_033115175.1 Lepus europaeus | reverse complement strand
ATTATTATTAACTTTATTAACTATGTAGTACAGTACAGCTCCTGAAATTATTTCTCCTAAAATTTTGTCTTTTTAAAAAAGTATCTATTTTAATTTTATTTGAAAGATATAAATACATAGAGACAGATAGATCTTTCATCTGCTGATTTACTCCCCAAATATTCACAACTAGAGGGGTAGGGCCAGGCCGAACCCAAGAGCCCAGAACTCAATCCAGGTCTCTCACATGGGCAATAGGAACTCAAATACTTAAGCCATCATCTATTGTATCCTAGGATGTACATTAGCAGGAAGTTGAAGTCAGATGCATAGCTAGGACTCAAACTGGCATTCCAGTGTGGGATGTGGGAGACTTGTGTCTTGATGAGCCAAATGCCTATCCCATGAATTTTTGTGTCTTTTGAGATTTACTAGCCTTCCTACCTCAGAGTCCCTGGTAAACACCATTCTACTTTTACTTCCATGAGTTCCACTACTTTAGATTCCAGATATAAGTAAAATCATTTTTACGTATTTTTTCTTTCTGTGCCTGGCTTATTTCACTTAACACTGTCCTTTTGGTCCACCCGCATTATTGCCAGTGAAAGGCTTTCCTTTGTGTTTTTAAAAGAGTAAGTAGGATTCCATTGTGTATATGAGCATGCACCATATTTATTTTATTCAGTCATTCATGCAAACTAAGGTTGATTCTGTATCTTGACTGTTGTGAATAATGTTGTGATGAAACTGGGAGTGTAGATGCTGTTTTGACATATGCATTTAACTCCTTTTGGATATATAATCAGAAGTAGGACTACTGGATCATATGGCAGTTTTATTTTTAATTTTTGAGGAAACTCCACACTATTTTCCATATTGGTTCTAGTAAGTTACATTTCCACCAGTAGTGTATAATCAGTGTATATCCAACACTGATTATCTTTCCTCTTCTTGATAATACCTATTGTGATAGTTTTAATTTACATTCCTCTGATGATTAGTGATGTGACTTGCTTTTTATTTCATATGGCTATTGACTATTTTCATGTCTTCTTTTTAATCATGTCTATTCAGATCCTTAACTATTTTTAAATTGGGTTGGTTTTTTAGTTATTGAGTGATTTGAGTTCCTTACATGTTTGTTAAGTCCATATCAGATGTATGACTTGCACATATTTTCTTCAATTCTGTAGACTGTCACTTACTCTTTTTGTTGTTTCCTTTGCTGTTTGGAAGCCTTTTAGTCTGATGTAATCACATTTTGCTATTTTCATTTTTGTTGCCTGTGCCTTTGGTGTATTAACCAAAGAATCATTGCCCCAGTCAAAGTCATGAAGTTTTGCCGTTTTCTTCTAGTAATTTTAGAGTTTCCGGTCTTACCTTTAAGTCTCTAACATATTGTGATTTGATTTTTTTTTGGTAAGATTTATTTATGTAATTGAAAAGTAAGAGAGAGAGAGAGAGAGAGTTCCTATCTCCTGGTTCACTCTCCAAATGGTTACAGTGGCTGGAGATATGTCAGGCCAGATCCAGAAACCTGGAACTCCCTCCAGGTCTTCCACATAGAAGGAAGGGAACCAAGCAATTGGACAATCTCCTGCTGCTTTCCCGGGAAAATTATTAGGGAACTGGGTCAGAAGCAGAGTAGCCAGGATTGGAACAGACAGTCTGATATGGAATGTCATATCGCAAGTGGCAGCTTTACCTGTTGCACTATGAGCTGATTTTTGTGTATGGTGTGATACAAGAGTTTATCATCATTCTTCTGCATGGGGATATCCAGTCATCCTAGCACCATTTATTGAAAAGACTGTCCTCTCTCCTGCTGTGTTTTCTTGACACTTGACAAGACAAATTTATCTTAGATATGTGGATTACTTTTCATTTTGTCATACCACTACTATTCTGTTGTAATTGCTATAGTTCTGTGTCATATTTTAAATTCAGATACTATGATAGCTCTAACCTGTTTTATTATTAATATAATGAGGACAGATTTCATGTATTTCATAGGTACAATTTTAAGAAGGTAACCATTCTTCCTCCCTTTCTATTTTCCTCCCTTTATCTCCCTCCTTCCTTCTTTTCCTTTTTTTTCTTTAATTTTTGCAAAACATAATAATTTCAATCCAAAATTGTGGGTTCTATGTACCACTAACTACAAGATTCAACAAGTAGATAATTGCAGGCTCTATGTACCACTAACTACAAGATTCAACAAGTAAAAAGTAGAAAGACCACAGTTCTACAGGAGTATAAATAAGGACTAAAAACAACTGGAAACCATTATGCTTAGTGAAATAAACCAGTCCCCAAAAGTAAATGTCATATATTTTCTCTGATATGTGGTAGTTACTATAGATCACAATAAAAAATGTACAAGAATGAAATGGACATCTTGCGATAGCTCCAGTTTTTTGCTCAAGATTGTTTTGGTCATTCTGGGTCTTTTGTTCCACATGAATTCTAGAATATTGTATCTATTTCTGGGGAAATATCATTGGGATTTTGTTAGGGATTGTATAGAATCAGTAAATTGCTTTGGGTAGTATGGGCATTTTAGCAATATTAATTCTTCCAAAGCATGAACATGGGAAATCTTTCCCTTTATTTGTGTTTTATGCAATTTCTTTAATCAGTGTTTTATAGTTTTTATAGTTTCAGTGTACAATTCTTTCAGTTCCTTGCTTAAATTTAACACTAACTTTTAAAATATTGGTAGTTATTATATATTTGATTATTTTCCTCATCATTTTGGCCTTTGACTATTTTTGAACAACTTTTAGGATTTTTTTTTTTATTATCTCTCTTATGGTAACACACTTAAAAAAAAAAAAAAAAAAAAAACTCCTAGTCATGGTTCCCAAGTACAGGTTGCTCACTGTGGAGATCTTGTATTGTGCAAAAATGGGCCTGCACTAGTCTCCTGGCCACACTCAGTCACTGACTGGTAGTAGCTTAGGGAAGCATGTTCTCAGTACCAATGCAGTAGAGAACCAAAAGACACCGGAACTGGCTATCATTCCACATCAAATTCCCTTGAAATACATCTGAATGATATATTTTTATGGGTAACACAACCTCTTTTTCTATATTCAGAAATATTTTTTTCTTTCAGGGACGTAGAATTTGAAATATTACCTAGAAGTCTTTGAATTGTTCAAGAAACCTATTCTATCTGGGGAGAGAGGGCTGAAGCATACACCATATAGAGAGTTTGGAATAGCTAATCAAATGTTATGGATTTTGAATAATAAAATTCAATAGGTTCTATAGAATTAATTGTGCCTCAGTAACATAGTTCTGTTACAGTCATATTAAGTAAGGCATGTGTTTTAGTATTAATGCCTTTATAAAAATAAATATAAGGGCCCAAGAAATAAAATGAGATAAAATAAAAATATAAAATAAGATACTCAAAAATGTATTTTCAAGAAAATAATATTTTCAAGCTGCTAAAAAAAAGAAATAGAAAAAAATTGAAATTCAAAAACCACTCAAGCTGAGTATATTTTACTAAATCACCACTCAAAAATCCTGGGGCTGGCATTTTTGACATAGTAGGTTGAGCTGCCTCCTACGATGTCTTGGGAACCAGTTCATGTCCTGGCTGCTCCAATTCTGATCCAGCTCCCTGGTAGTGGCCTGAGAAAAATAGCAGAAGATGGCCCAAGTGTTTGGACCCCTGCAACCCAACTGAGAGAACTGGATGAAGCTCTTGGCTCCTGGCTTTATCCTGGCCCAGCCCTGGCCATTGTGGCCATCTGGGAAGTGAAACAACAGATAGAAGATCGATCTCTCTCTCTCTCTCTCTCTCTCTCTCTCTTATTCTGACTTTTGAATAAATAAATAAATCCTTAAAGAAAAAATTCCCTTGATGACCATTATTACTATCAAAAACCCATCCAGAGGAAAGAGCTTCTGGTTTCTTTGTTTTGTGTTTGTTGGTTTGTATTTTTTTAGTTTGTAGAATGAAATAGCACATTTTGCTCTCCAGAGAAGAGAGCTTCTAGAAACCAGTGACACCTATGGGATCTAGTTACTTGAAATGATAGCATAAGCAAAAGCAGCGTGAAGACTACTCATTCATTTAAATGCTTGTAATGTAGCGATAAAATAGCATTGACATCATAGACATAAGTTAAGGTCAAGCAGTTCCCCTAGAAACCAATGGCAGAGAGAAATTTTCACAATGTAATTCTCATAATTGTCTTTTATGTAGACTGGGCCAGGCCAAAGCCAGGAGGCTGGACTCAATTTGGGTCTCGCACATGGTTGGCAGAGGCCCAACTACTTGAGCCATCACCTAGTGCCTCCCAAGGTGCACATTTGCAGGAAGCTGGAGTCAGAAGCAGAGCTGGGACTTGAACCCAGGTACTCTAGAATGGGATATAGGCATCCCAGGCGGCATTTTAACTGTTACATCCTATGGAAAAAATGCAGTCAGATTCCTTTAAAGTGACATTCTTTCTAGTACTGCAAGAAACATTATAAATTTCAACATCTACCAAAGGATATCTTTAGTTTCAAGTTGAGAGCACATTATATACTATGATTTATGAAGTTAAAAGACTTTTCTTTTATGAAAAGATTTCCAATTTCATAGGGAAATCATTACTATTATAATTTATTGCCATGTAGTAAGATTGCTGTCTCAAGTTATTTGAGCACATATGCCTTAAAGATGTTGTTATCCTCTGGTATTTATAGAATATAGGATGTTCCTGTAACAAACACTTTGAGATGATAGCAGAACCAGTTATTAATTACTTTGCCTATAATGTATGCATGTAATTCAACTGCTGGGGAATGATTGGTCAGAAGAAAATTAATATTTATTAAGCACCAACTTAATGTCAGCATCATTTATATATAGCTTTCTATCAAATCATTAAAGCTACATAAAATTGACATTACCCTTATTAAAGATGAGGAAACAGTGCCCCAGAGAGCTTGAGGAACTTGAACACGTCATGTGGTTATTTAATGATCCGTTTGGGACGGAGGACTTCTTCAGCATTATATCACCTGTCATTATATAGTTTTATACCAGAATACAAATAGACTGTTACCCAAATTCTAATTATAAAATCTGTATTATCTACTAAATCAAATATGAATTGACAACCATCTGCTTAAATATGCTAGGCAATGTTGGAAATGTACATAGCTGCATAGTAGTGTCCTTATCTTCAGTATCCGTTTACATTGGTGATAACTTGCAAAGATGCAACCAATAAAATCTCTGCGCATAGCCAAGTGTGCAAGGCTCTAAACTATTATCTTTCATAAAGGATTTTACTGATTTGTCACATATGGGTTTAGCTAAGTTTAAGTGTTTAGACAGGAAGCTTATCTTTTATATATATATTTTTATTTGACAGGTAGAGTAAGACAGTGAGAGAGAGACACAGAGAGAAAGGTCTTCCCTCCGTTGGTTCACCTCCCATATGGCCGCTATGGCCCACGCGCTGTGCCGATCCAAAGCCAGGAGCCAGGTGCTTCTTCCTGGTCTCCCATGCAGGTGCAGGACCAAGGACTTGCGCCATCCTCCACTGCCTTCCCAGGCTACAGCAGAGAGCTGGACTGGAAGAGGAGCGACGGGGACTAGAACCCGGGGTGCCAGTGCAACAGGTGGAGGATTAGCCTAGTGAGCTGCGGCGCCAGCTCCATATCCTTTATAATTTTATGAAACAAATCTGTACCTCTGTTGTCATCTCAGTAAAGAAGTGATAATATCAAAAATCATACTGAACCATTTATTAAAGTAAACCAAGGTAATAGGCTGTGCTAACATACTAACATATCTGCCATGGATCTGTCAAATTGTCAAAAGGTTTGCATATACTTTATTATATTGAATTATGTAGTGCAAATGCTAATATCTTCATTGAAGAGTAAAGTATCAAAGACAAAAACTAATTTATCAAGTCAATCTTAATCTTGTATTAACCTTCCTGTATATGATTTCATGTGATTTCACAGTTCATATTTATAATAATAAAATTTTTAAATTTATTAATTTATTTGAAGGGCAGAGTTACAGAGAGCCAGAAGCAGAGGCAGGGAGAGATCTTCCCATCTGTTGGTTCATTCCCTAAATGGCTGCAGCCTCAGAGCTGGGCCGATCTGAAGCCAGGATCCAGGAGCTTCCTTTGTGTCCCCCACGTGGGTGCTGGGACCAAAGCACTTGGGCCACCTTATACTCTTTCCCAGGCCATAGCAGAGAGCTGGATCAGAAGTGGAGCAGCCAGGTTTCGAACTGGTGTCCATATGGGATGCTGGCATTGTAAGAAGCAGCTTTACTTGCTACACCACAGTGCCAACCCCCACAAATAAAAATAAAAATTTTAAGTGGGATTTTTAATTGGTAGGTAATTTAACAACTCTCTTTGGTCAAAAATACAATGTGGGATGGATGTTTGACTAGTAGCGAAAATGCCACTTGGGATTCCCACATCCCATATGGGTGTGTATGGGTTTCAGTCCCAGTTCTACTCCTGATTCCACTTTCCTGCTGATCACCCCAGGGGGCAATAGGTGATGGTTCAAATGATTAAGTCCCTGAAATTTAGCTCCCAGCTCCTGGCTTCAGCACCCTGGGTGATTGTGGGGATTTGAGCAGTGAATCAGTGAATGGAAGCTCTGTTTCTATCTCCATCTTTCCCTGTTTTATCTATTGTCTTTCAATTAACTAGCCTAGTAAATAAATATATAAAGGAAACAACATAAATGATATGACATGACTAAATTGATAATTGACAATAATCAATGCATTATATAAAGTATAGTAATTATGATAGCATGTATTTTATACATGATTAAAGTAATGCTCTCATATACACAAAATGGTACTGACAGGAAAATATCCATTACACTTATCAGGAAGTTCAGAAAAATCTGATAATAGTATCTATTTCACTCTCTTCTAGGAAATTGCTTCTTGTATTAGGAACTTAATTTTCTGTGGTTTCAACTTCTATAGGTCAACATCATAAAGACTGGGCTATTCTTGTCACAAGGATTTACTTTTAAAAGAAAAGCAGACTAACAGATTAAATATCTGATAGCAGAATAGTTCACCTTGCATGACAGAGTTGTGGGCTTTGGCACCTGTCTTGGTCCCTCAAATTACATAATTTATCTCCTGTGTCTCTGCAAAAGGAGCTAAATGTTACTATCTCTAGTTGGTTATTTATGGCTTTCATGAAAGGCAATATAACTGTTCTCTAAAATCATGGTTTACATTGTATTTACTTCATTTGTTGAATTTAAATCAGATTTCTTTTCAAGTAAGCAAGACTGCCATTGTCCCAAATAGATCCTGCTCAAGTTATTAAAGTTTTCCCATGAAATATAATAATAATAGTATTATTAATGTTATTATAATTATATTTATTATTTTATTATAATAATTATTATTATTATTAATATGTCATGGGACATATAATAATAGTAACGATTTTTATATTCAGTTTGTTCCTGTTGTTCTTCCTCCATTATGATCTTACAAAAAGTATTTTAGCAAATTTGTGCATGAGCAAACCTTACTAACTATAATGAAGAAAGACAGTTTTGAGTTCCTCACTACTGAACACTGAAAGCTTATCCAATCATTGGTTGGTTCACATTAAGTTCTCAGTATTGTTTATTTAGATGAAGGGCTAGGGAAAATGCTAATTTCTATTTCCCTAAAACTCTAAAGGGCCATCAAAAACTTAAAATATACATTATTTTTCATTCTATTTTCCATGAACTTTAAAAAATATCTTTGCATACTGCTTGCTTTATGTTGTTAGTTTTTTTAAAAAAAATAATATGCCTACTTGGTTTATATTGGGAGTACATGAACAAATGAACCTTCTTTTCTCATGTCTTTTACAACAAAGATCTCTCTTTTGCACCCTCCCTTGTTAGCTTTTGTTTCACGATAAAAGGTATCTGCCATTTTCTTATGATGACTTAGAAAAATATTATAGCAGCTAGTGAAATATACTTGTGATTGTTTACTTTCTAATTCTCACAGTTTTTAAAGCATTGTAAGTTATATGTCTAAGAGATTAAAATATATGAATATATCACATGAAATCGACAGCATACTAAAAACTTTAGTCCTTGAGGAATGTATTTTGTTTTATATATCAAAATAAAATGCTCAGATATCTTCAATCAGATAATATATTCAAATTAAACCTGACAAGCCCTACTAAACCTCAGGTAAAGTAACACTGAATTATTTCTAATATTTTAAAATCATGAATAGTCTCAGATTGGGCATTCTGCCCAAGGAGATTGAGCCTCACCAGGTACAAAGATTCAGGCACAGACACACAGACATATGCAAGCACACACACACACATACACACACAACCATTATGTAATCATTTTTTATTTCTTTCAGTCAAAAATCACTCAGAAAATTACCTCTAATACTTCTCTCTAACACCCCCAAAGTATTAACTATTAACTACTTTCAATGCTGAGGAAAATATTTCACTGAGTGTTGTTTCCAAAAATAATATTGAAATTAAATTAATATTAGATGCTAGAGACCTCGAAGCTACTACTTCATACTAAAAAATCACGTTTTAAAGACTTCAGCACTGAAGTGCATTCACATGGCCATTTAAATATGAGTTTTCTGCAAAAGTTTGTATAGAATAATAATAAAAGCACAGTGACATTAGCAGGTCAGAATTTGAAAAAGAAATAAAATGTGGCACAGATCATTTAAGAGATACTGCAAAAATTACTGAAGCAGAAAAAGTGGGAAGACTCCTTGCTAAAATTCAAATTTAAATTTCAACCCTGAATTTTTAAAAATTAGATATCTTTGATGTAAAATGATTTGGCAGTTCTTCTAGGACTCAACTATAGTAGATAATTCAAATTGTGTTACTGAGTCTACCAATTACTTAATTACATCACTGATAATAGACCAGAAGCGTTAGTCCTATTTTACTATTCTAGTTATCTATTACTAAATAGTACATCAATCCCAAACCTTAGTGGCATAAATGACCAACCTTATTATGCTCCAGTTTTCCTAAGTCAAGAATTTATACAGAGCTTGGAGGGATGGATTGTCTCTGATATGCAATGTCGAGGCATTAATTGAAAGACTCCAAACCCCAGGACTGGAGTTACCAGAGGCATCTCTCACTCATGCCTGGGGGCTGACACTGTCTGTTGGCTGGGATCTCAGCTGAGGCTGACAACCACAATTACTGCATGTGCCCTCCCCTTGGGGTCTGGGTGTCATCACACCGTGGTGACTGGGTTATTGAGAGCAAACACCTCAGGTTTATCAGGGAGAAGGCATGTCATCTTTAATGATCTCTCCTGGTGACTCCCACTGTGGCCACCGGGCCACTCAGATTCAGAGGGAGACAGCAAAAACCCTACCTCTCATGAAGGAAGCATCAAAGCCTTCTGGAGGAAGACAACGTGGAAAGGGAGAAATGCAGTGCAAAGATCTTGGGAAATACACTATACACCATTTGCTGGAGGAAGCAAGCAGTGTATCTCTGGGTACAACAGTAACTGATTTGTAGTTTCTTTAAGATTTTTTAAAAAATCTGTGTTGAAAACAAGATGAATTTTAGAGGTCAGGCAAAAGCAAAACAAGTTCATCTATATCAAGTTTGAAAGGCAATGCCAGAGAGTGGGGAAGAGCACAGACTCAAACCGCAGGTAGCTGAGTTATAACACTGGTGCCAACACTCACCAGCAATAAGGCAAGTTATTCTCTCCACGCCTCAGTTTCCTCCCCTGAGAGGTTATGATAATGTCTAGGTTGTTACAGAGATTCAATAAGTGAACATTTGCACATTTCTTAGAATACAGACTAAAGAATTATAAGCATCATAATCTGATAAATAAAAATCTTCCATTAACACCTGCAAATCCAGACAATAAATACATATATAAACAAACAAATGACCTTCCATTTATTTTCTCTACACACATCCCTTTTCAGTAATGAAAACTAGGCATCCTGATATAGCAAAGGTGTCATCAGTAGAAAAATTCTACAGAGAACTTTCAAAAAAAGATCTATTGTAGATAATGAGTCATCTGAGAACAGTTCCAGGAATAGAAAGCATAGAAATAGTTAGACAGAGCACAGTTATGTCTAGCCTGATTCTCTGATAATGTTCGTAAGTCTGCATGCAGAAGTAAGAGGAAGATCATCTATTTATTCTCCTCTAAGTTAGTGACACGAATTTCTCTACTGGTGCATTTGCAATTAAAATATTGTCTATCCCAGGCACAAATAGTCAACTTTATCTGCTGTCGGCACTCTGTCCATTACATAAACCTCGTGGAAATAAATGACATTCCTCGTGCCACCATTCCTACCACATAAGCTGTCATTTTAAATGGCAAGAGATTAGGAAACCTCTGAATAGTGAGTTTTCTGATATTTCCAGAGTAAATAAATTTCAGTGAGAAAAATTAGCTTCTTTTATCACAGGAATGTTATCAGTAATCCTGCTTAAATTGAGAGCAATGCCATCCATGGAGCTACGCATACACATTATATAACACATTAATGATTCAAAAATCCTACCAGCTAATATTTGGTGCGAACATTTGTTGTCAGAGGAAAAAGGAAGGAGTCTCATCTTGGTGATAAAGAAAAATGAAACTGAGGCACAGGCACAGGATGGAGCAGAGTATTCCATGTGAACTCTGTTCCTTATGGAATCACGCATGTAGCAGCAAGCAGGATAGTAACATTTTCTTAACAAAAATACACACACTCAAAAGCTACTCATCTCTTTAAGAAATAGATACATATTAGGGGTTTATAATAAGCTGGGTTCTTACAAAACATTGTGAATATAATGGTGTACAAAAAAAAACTATATAATCTCTACCTTTGTGGAGTACACAGTCTAGTGAGAGACATTAGTCAAATAATTACATAAATGAATACAAACCATAAATTTAGTAAATATTACAAAGTAGATTTAATAGAAGAATTTGCTCTTGGGAGGGATTCAGGATACTCAGTGAAAATTAACTTGAGCGTTTGGGAGTGAGAGGATGGCCTGGTCCAGTTGAGGGAAGGCCATGTTTGGAAGTCCTAGAATTAAAGGGAGTCAGGTGTGTGGAAGAAGGGAGATTTCCAGGGGACAATAAGTTCCTGAAGGGAGGGATGTGGGGCCAAAGAGGCTCACATCAGGGAAATATCATACAATGCACTCAGTTGGTATTTGTATTACTTCCTGATTGTAACTAAATATTTTCTTGACAATAGTAAGCACTGAAATGCCTTTAAACAGTATTCCAACAAAAACTGATGTCCATGCTGATAATTTTTTCTTAACCTGAAAACTGTTCACATGTTTGACATCAGAAAAATTATGTGTTTGGGCTCAGATTTTAAAAATTCTTTCAGGCCAATAGAAAGCAGAGAATAATCATAGATTCCAGACCAGTAATGGGATTACTATAATTTATGAAAAAGTCATTTAAGCTAGTTTTGGGGAAATTGAGGTAGATAGACATAGCATAATATGTTTCCCTAAAACTGGTTCACATTGACACTACTAACAGATTGGGTTCTCAAGAAAATCAAAGTCTTTACAAACTGTTTATTCTCCATTTAAAATACTCAATTTCCTCTTAGCTCTCAACTACTTCTCTTTGCTCCTATTTTCATTATGATGACCTGAGTTAATGGGAATTTCTTCTAATTTTATATCTTCATCCAAGGATGATTCTTTGAGGCCAGCACTGTGGTGTGGCGAGTAAAGCTGCACCCTGTCATTTTTAGACTTAACGTATTCCAATGGCAAATGCATCCTCAACATGACCTCAGCCCACACTTTTATCTAACAAAAATACAAAAAGTTTTAGATTTCAAATAGAAGACCTTCCAGAGCTATCTTCTATACCATTTTGTTTACCTGAATTCTATCTACCTTTTATCTATTTGGCAACCCAACTTGAAGATTCAGTTCAGTGGTCACCATTTATTTTCCACCCCAATATAATCACACTATACATAAGAGTTGCAAGAGTTTGATGAGAAGATATTAGGAATCATTTAAAATACTAAGTGACTAAGAAGAGAATCTATAGTAGCCTTTTTCAAACTCTGATGCTCCCTTCTCTTGCAATACATCTTAAGGTTAACCAGATAACTCCAAGCAAAAGAACAATGGAACATAAGACCTTCTAACCTTGTCCATCAAACATTTCATTAAACCTTCTGTTTACCTCCTCCTCAAAAGAAAAGTAGGCTTAAAAATGCTTACTTGACTAATCTTTCCTTTATCAGGAATGGTAACAACTATTTTACTACTCATGTGTACCTCCATTTACCATTCTCTGCAACTAAGAGCATCTTTTTATTAGTAATACTAAATTATTAATAATAAAATTGCCCACTTCAGGTATATTTTTGTTACTTCATTCATTCAGAAAGATTAAGATACCAGTTCAGACTTCTGTGACATAATTTATTTTTCTGGACTTTAACAAATTTTTATCCAGTTTCTCTGCTATACTGCATGCAATTTAAGATCAAGGAACCCTCTATTTATCACAGAACAATGAAAAATGCATACTCAATAAATAATTTGGATGAAAATCTAGATGAATGGATAATGAATGTGCAGACAGATTGTTGATATAAGAACACTGTTATTGCCCACCTTATCTCCCTTTACCCTGCATTCTACAGTACTTCCCTCTCACACTGTAAAACAGAGCAATCAATAATTTCTCTTTTCCTTGTTAATTGCCTTTGTTTCTTTAAAAAAATTAGTTATTTATTTGAAAGTCAGAGAGAGGGAGAGACAGAGAGAGATCCTTCATCCGTTGCTTAATTCCCCAAATAGCTGCAACTGCCGAAATCCGGCTGATCTGGAGCCAAAAGCCAGGAACATCTGCGTCTCCCACGTGGGTGCAGGGGCCCAAGCACTTGGTGTAAGAAGTGACACTCTGTATCCAGAAGATGTAAAGAAAGGAAAACAACCTTGACAGACAAGACAAGCTTTCTTACAAGCATGAGGGAGATGCTACTTCAATGGGACAAATCAAGAGAAAATGACACACCCCTGCTGAGGAATGAGGCCCTTAATAGGGCTGGAGAAGGAAGTGAAACAATAGGGGATGGAATGATCCAATCAAGGGGGTGCAGAAGTTCCTGTGCCTCAGGGCAGGTTGTTCCACATTTTGCATTGTGCAATTAGGGGAAGGGAGAGGAAGGAAGTATTATGACAGTGGCTTTAATGCGAGTTGGTTCATTCTTTGGTAATTTCCCATGATTCTGGACTCTAAAAGGGTATAACAATGAGTGATCTGGCTGCTTCCTGCTGGTTGGGGGGCATAGAAAGGGAGTGATGGTTCCTTGGTATGGTCTTGACATGTTCTCTGGTAGCAGTTTGGGAAATGGCAGTCACTCATTCGATTAGGAGCTTCTGTAGCAGCTTGACAAAACAGGGAAGAAACATTAGTAGAAGAAGCAAAATTACAATAAGGGATGTGAGGACTGGTAACAGCTAGATGGGAATATTCCCAAAAATGGTGGCAGAACTCAATCCCTAACAAGGAGGCTGCCTATTCCTAGAGTTTTTTTTTTGTTTGTTTTTGTTTTTGTTTTCTTTTCCCTGACCAGGCCTGACTTGTTAACACAGAAGGAACATTCTTCCCCCTAACCATAACTTTTATCTAACCCTAAGCCTAACTTCCCCCTTTTCCATGGTCAAAAAGACCCAGTAGCCCCAAGGAGCCAAAGCATTTAGGAGAATGCTGGCGTGTCTCCTGCAGACTACAGAGGAGGAGGTCATCTACATATTGTTTTAGGTGACTGGGATTAAGTTGAAGAGAGAGGAGATCATTTTGAAGAGCCTGGTGCTGGAGGCTGTCGCTGAAGTCCTGAGGTAGTACTGTCCATGTGAGTTGGGATGTCAGGTCTTGGGGTCAGTCCAGGTGAAAGTGAACAACAGCTGGGAAGAGATGTAAAGGAATAGTGAAAAATGTGTGGTACTGTGGGGGATGGTAGATGGTGTTGGATAAGTGTTAGGTATCACTGGTGTGTTGGGAGTATGGCCACCTTGATTTTCCTAAGGTTCTGGACTAATTGGTACTGGCCATTAAGTTTTTTTACCCTTAAGATGGGAGTGTTGCAGGATGAGCTGGTGGGTATGAGCAGATTAGACAGGAGAATATAGTGAATAATGGCTTTGAGTTCCTTAAATGTAGATGGGCTCAGTAGGTTTTGAGATGTGGTGATGTAAAAGGCTGGGTCTTTCAGGGAGATTCAAGTAGGCTTGTGGTGAAAGGCAACATGGGGACTGTCTGTGTCCCAGACAATGGGGTTACTGAGAGGGTGGTCTAGGTTGAGGATCATGGAAGGCTTAGGGAGTGGTTACCAATTGCCGAGTGCCTGTTGTGCCAGAAACATGGTTGTGATATTTATGGAAGGAATATGGAGGGAGGCTCCCATTTCTGAAGAAGATCTTGTCCCAGAGGGCCACCAAACATTAGAGTATGACTAGAACAGAATGAGTGAGGATCAGGTCTCCAAATGTGCAGAGAACAGGCAGGGTAATATGGGGGTACTGTGCCTTGCCTGAGATTCCCAGGATATATTCGGAACTAATGTTGGAAGGGATGTGCCATTTGGTAAGAAGGAGGAGTCACCTGGTGTTGACCACAAACAAATGGGCAGCCAGCCGCCATCCCTGTGATCTTAGGCTCTCTGGACACAATGCTATAAGTGCAAGGGGGATTTGCTGGTTCTGTAGGCTGAACCAAAGGCTGTGGTGTCCAGCCCTGGGAACAGTCTATCTTCTAATGTCCCCACTGCCCACAATTTGAGCATGGCTTGGAGGGAGACCTAGGGTTTTGGCAAACCTTAGCCCAATGTCCCAGGATTCAGCACCAAATGTTAGAAAGCGGCACTTCATATCCAGGAGATGTAAAAAAAGGAAACTGACCTCCAGAGACCAGACAAGCTTCATTAAAAGTCAGAGAGGGATGCCACCTCAATCAGACAAACCAGAATGAAAATGTCACACCCCTGCTGAAGGAAGTGGTCCTGGGGAAGGAAGTAAAACAATAGGGGATGGAGTTACCCAGTCAAAGGGGGCACAAAATTTTCTGTGCTCAGGGCAGGTGCTTCCACAATTTGCGTTTTACAGTTGAGGGGAGGGGAAGATGGGAGGCAGAGGAGGGAAATATTATCACCATGGCTTTAAGGTAGGTTTGTTTGTTCAAGTCTTTGGTAATTTCCAATCACTTGGACAATACTCCACTGCTCTCCCAGGCACATTAACAGGGAGCTGGATAAGAAGTGGAGCAACTGGGACTGAACTGGTGCCCATATGGGATGCCAGGGCCACAGGTGGTGACTTGACTTTACCTGCTAAGCCACAGTGCTGCTCTGCCTTTGTTTCTTTGCCCTTCAACTATCAGATATTGGCTAATCGTCTATGTTGGAGTATAGACAGCTATCACCCTTGCTCAGGAAAAACTTACTCTGTGGTATAGTTTGTGCTATATAGTGTTATTCCTAGATCAGATTTATACAAGTCTCCAGGTGAGGCAATACCTGTGCCTAGATTTCTCTCTGACTTTTCCTTTTCCTACTTCCTTTTTCATGAAAAAGCTTCCACAAAAAGATCATTTGCTCATGTCTTTGCCCATTTCTTAACTGGATTAGTTTTGTTTTTGTTGAATTTCTTGAGCTCCTCATATATTCTGTTACTTTTTTTTCAAGATTTATTTATTTAATTGAAAGGTAGAGTTACAGAGAAGCAGGGCGGGGGCAGGGAGAAGGTGGTTGTCTTCCATCCTCTGGCTCACTCCCCAGATGGCCAGAATAGCTGGAGCTGTGCTGATCCATAGCCAGGAGCCAGGGGCTTCTTCCAGGTCTCCCACATGGATACAGAGGCCCAAGGACTTGGGCCATCTTCTACTGCTTTCCAAGGTCATAGCAGAGAGCTGGATCAGAAGTGGAGGATTCAGGACTTGAATTGGCACCCATATGGGATGTTGTCACTGCAGGCTTTACCTGCTACACCATAGTACCAGTCCCCAGAGCTCCTCATATACTATGGATATTAATCTTTAATCAGTTGCAGAGTTTGCAAATATTTTCCCCCAATCTGGCAGTTGCCTCTTCAGTTTCTTGAGTGTTCCTTTTGCTATGGGGAAGTTCTTAGTTTGATGTAATCCCATTTGTCTTTTTTTGCTTTTATAGCCTGTACTTCTGTGGTTTATCCAAAAAGTCTTGGTCTATGCCAATGTCTTGCAGCATTTTCCCTAAGTTTTCTTCTAGTAATTTGAGATAGTGAGACAAAAATAGAGAGCTTCCATCCACTAGTTCAGTCCTCAAATACCTATAAGACAGGGCTGGGCAGAGATAGTCAGAAGCTAGAAACTCATTCCAGGTCTCTCACATGGGCAGCAATTAACCTAACTACTTGATCCATTAACTGCTATATCTCAGAGTATGCATTACCAGGAAGCTGGTTTCAGAAGGGAAACCAAGACTTGACCCTATGTAGTTTGAAATAAAAAGCAAATATTCCATGTGGCAGTTAGGCCAAATGCCTGCTTTGTATTTGCTACTCTTTTTTAATGGGAACACAAACATTATCATTGTTCATTTCTTCTTATTACTCAAATCTCTGCTTAAAAATTATCTCATTAAGGTGGGCTTTTTGAAGTAATCAATGTCACATGTCCCCTAAACAAGCTCTAAGATATCGACAGCTCTTCTTAATTCATTGTATAGACTATTGAACTATTTTCATGTTCTTCTGAATATATTATCAGTTGTCCCTACTCTCCAATGAATTAAGTTTCATGGGAGTAGGGAATACATTTATATTTTCTGTCACTGTATTCCAAGCACCCAGGATATCTTCTAGATTGTTAAACTGATATTTAGTAAGTGTATGTAAAATAAGGAAATGTGGAATTATAGAACAATGGACTTGGAACAACATCCAAAGACTTCTAGCTTCTTGCAGCTCCCAATAATGTTCTAGTAGTTTTCTACCAGGACAGTTTTGCCCACAAAAGGACATTTGTCAATGTCTTGAGACATTTTTGATTGTCAGAACTATGTGGGTCTGGGAGAACAGTGCCAATGGCATCTGATGAGTGCAGTTCTGAAATCATGCTAGGCACCCTTTGGCCCACAAGAAAGTTCTCCACAACAAAGTGTTATGTACAAAATGTCTGATAATGAGTAACTCTGATATAGTCAAAGACAGAATAAATATTTTTAAAATGATGATCATGGTAGTACCAAGCACAAATGTTGTGTACTTTACAATGAGGAAGGTACTAAGTTCTTTTTACATAGGTTAACTCACTTATTTTCAGAATACATTTATAAAATAGGTACTATGGCTTCCACATATCAGATTAAAAAGCTAAATGTTCATTTGTCCACAGTGCTTTATCTGCTCTGCTTGGTGACAGTACCTCATGAGCAGAAACACTAGAATATAATGACCTTAGACTTTTCTAAGATGTAACAGATTTTGAAAACTAACTTGTGTTACCAGAGACTCTATTTCAACAGCAAAGAGAATTTTTTCAAAATATGCATATGGAAAATTTTTTGTGATATATTTGTGGCAGAGAGAAAAATTTCTCCTATCTTCCACTTGTTGATAATCCAAATGCCTACATTTTATGTTGTTTAATTTTTTTCCTGTAGGTAGTGTTTCATGACCAATCTGAATGTATTTTTTCTGTCCTGTTTCTGACTTCTTTGAACCATTTTGCTCATAATTAATTATACTGAAATATATTGATCTATATTTTAGGATTTCTTAATTTATTTAACAAATATGCATTATATTATTCCTGTGAGCTCAGATAGCATGCCAGAAAATCAATAATGAAGAATCAAGTAAGTTTACTTTCTGGTGGAGAAATCATTAACCCTCATTTTTTTTTTTTCTTTTGCACTTATTCCACTGACACAGACTATTTTCCACCAATTTTAATTTTTAAACATTTATTTATGTACTTGAAAAACAGAGAGAAAGAGAGACAGAGACAGAGACAGAGAGATATCTTCCCTCTGTTGTTTCACTCCTTTAATGTCTGCAAAACCAGGGCTGTTCCAGGCCAAAGCCAGAGGCCGAGAGCTCCGTCCAGGTCTCCATTTAGTATTTGGATGTTTAGTCACTGATTATCTACTAAGAATCAGGAAATGTGAGGGGGCCGGCTCCGTGGCTCACTAGGTTAATCCTCTGCCTGTGGTGCTGGCATCCCATATGGGCACCGGGTTCTAGTCCCGGTTGCTCCTCTTTCAGTCCAGCTCTCTGCTGTGGCCTGGGAGGGCGGGCAGTGGAGGATGGCCCAAGTCCTTGGGCCCCTGCACCCATGTGGGAGACCAGGAGGAAGCACCTGGCTCCTGGCTTGGGATTGGCGTAGTTCCGGCTGTGGCAGCTATTTGGGGAGTGAACTAATGGAAGGAAGACCTTTCTCTCTCTCTCTCTCTCTCTGTCTCTTTCTCTCTCTCACTGTCTATCTGTCAAATAAATTTTAAAAAAAGGAAATGTGAGAGAAATTTTGGATACAGAGATAAAGACACAATTATTGCTCTTGAAAAATTCACAGCATAATAGAAACACAGAGAAAAAGAATATAATATACTTCAAGGAAAATCACAATTTTCACACTGTTGATGAGATAGTGAACAAGGATGGGCTGCTGCCTTCCTCAAACCTGCTTGAACATGGAACTACAAAGAAAGAAAAGCGTGGATCCAAGGAATCGATATCACAACTGATAACCTCTGTGAAGATCAAAGGCTATCAGTGGGAAGAGCAAGTATGGCTGCAGGGCTCAGTGATGAAAGATGGGGCTTTTAAATTCTGTTGTTACCTGAACTCCACATCACATTTGGGTAATTAGCACCATTGTGCACTAGGAATTGGCAGCCTCTGCTTGGTTCTTTGCCAAGGCTCTCCTGCAGTGACAAACCGATAAGTAGTTACCCTAACATTTGCTCCTCCAGCCTGTTTTCTCCAAACCTGATTACTGATGGAGGACCACCAAAGATCTTAAGGAGATTGCCTATCCCAAGTTTGCTTTTTGAGAATTGAAGAAACATTTGAATCTGAATCCCACTGAATTTCTTGCTGCTACCTAAGGCTTTCTTCCATGGATTTTATCCACTTTCCTATACATGGATGATTTCATATCTTGATTATTGTGAATAATAATGAAGATATTTCTTCAATTTACAAACCATACCATATGGAGTAAAATTGTGGGAATAAGCAGATATATACATATATATATATACATATTTGTATATTTAGTACTATATAATATTCTCAAAATGATGAGAGGATATTCATAGACCAAAACATAATAAGAAGTCATCACTGAAAATATGTCATCATTAAAGTTAATAAATGGCAGGAGCTGCAGCTCAATAGACTAATCCTCCGCCTGCGGCACTGACACCCCAAGTTCTAGTCCCAGTGGGGCGCCGGATTCTGTCCCGGTTCCTCCTCTTCCAGTCCAGCTCTCTGCTGTGGCCCGGGAGTGCAGTGGAGGATGGCCTAAGTCCTTGGGCCCTGCACCCGCATGGGAGACCAGGAGAAGCACTTGGCTCCTGGCTTTGGATCAGCGCGGTGTGCTGGCTGCAATGTGCCGGCCGCAGCGGCCATTGTGGGGTGAACCATTGGTAAAGGAAGACCTTTCTCTCTGTCTCTCTCTCTCACTGTCCACTCTGCCTGTCAAAAAAAAAAAAAGTTAATGAATAAACGAAAAAATAAGAAAGGAAGGATGCGGGAGGGAGGATGGGGTAGGAAGTATCATTATACTCTTCAATCTATATATATATATGAAACACATGAAATTTGTGCATCTTATATAAATAAAATAAATTTAAAATAAAAATAAATAGCAAAAATATCCAATTAAATATAAATCTTTTATACTCTAATTGAAAAAACATAAAACAATTGAAACAATGGAAGAAAAATTAATGATCAGTTTTCCAATAAGGCAAAGGGATAAAAAGAAGTTGATGTAAAAATAGAAGTTAAAAAATAGGTAGGATTGAAGTAGAAATGCAGGGTACATTAATGTGACTTTAAGAAAAAGAGAAGAAAACAAATATAAGCATATGTATGCATACATGGTTAAAGATATATGCATAGGAGATATTTAACAAAAATATCAAGAAATAACTAATAATTAAAGAAACATTAACGATCTCAGGTTGAAAGGCTCACAGAGTATAAGACATTTTATATAAAGAAAAGCTGAGAAACATTTATAAACCGGGGCTGGTGTTATGGTGTAGCAGTTGTTGTTCCAACTATGATGCCCACATCCCATTTAGGCGATGGATTGAGTCCCAGCTGCTCCATTTTCAATCCAGTTCCCCACTGTTACACCTGGGAAAGCAGTGGACGATGGCCGAAGTCCTTGGGCCCCTGCACACATGTGGGAGACCTGGAAGAATCTCTAGACTCCTGGCTCCATCCTGTCCCAGCTCCAGCTGTTGCAGCCATTTGGGGAGTGAACCAGTAGATAGAAGATATATTCTCCTCTCCCCCCCCCCCCCCAATTCTGTCTCTCCTCCTCTGCCCCTCTGTCTGTAAATAAATAAAAAGAAATAAAAGTCTATGAAAAAAAGGCAGAGAGTTCAAATACTTTGCATGAAAACAAACTTACCTTTTAATTCCCAATTTCCAAGAACTTTTTGAAGTCACCTCATATGAAATACGCATCTTTAATTTTCTCATTTTCCATCAAAGATAGACATTAACTATCAGAAAAAGAATTGCTCCCATGGCACATGTTTGGAAACAAAAGGTGACCCAGAGCACCTATGCTACATCAGAATTCACCAGATTTACTTTTGGTTAAAAACTTATTTTAAACTAAACTAAATTATTTGGTCATATTTGAAATTCTCCCCTTTTGTGAAAATGAGAATATGAAATTTTCCCAAGGAAATATAAAACAAAATAAGGATTAAAAAAATAGCTCTCTGTTATGATTTGGAGGGAAAATGTGAAGACATTCTAAAGAATACATTTTAAAACTTTATATAGAAATAGAAAATGTAAATAAGGTTAGCTGTGCCAAGCAAACTAAAAGCATCGCTTTTAGAAATATTTTCATAGTGTTTTTAGTGTGCTGATATTATTATGAATTTGATACATATATGCTTCTTAAAAATAAGAATAAAACCAACTAATGCTTGATCATACATTTAATTCAAGATGAAAATCTTAGTTTGTTCCCTAGAGTTGCAAATACATGTGGAGAAGATGACTGGCTCCCAGGTAAAGAAAAATATAAATATTTAAGGTAGTGTAGAAGCAAGCAATGTTTTTGTTCGATAAGGATATTAAACCAGTATTTCAATAGCACTATATTGTTTGTATAACTAATGCAATATTTAATAATATTATTCAATGATGTAGCAATGTACCCCTCAAAATATAGAGCTATTCCAAAAGGTTAATCTTTACCAATATTTATAAACAGGTACTGGTATTATAAGTGGCTAAAAAAAGGAACAGATAGCACTGATATAGGTGCACTGAGGTGCTCAATGTTGCTTCAAGACATAGCTGAAAAATAAAATAAGCCTACAAGAAGACAAAAGGATAACATAAAATGCAGTTAATTACATACACTATTATCACAGAAGGATTCATTCCAAATACTTATGGGTAGAATTGATTTTGACCCTTTTTGTAAACTTTAACATACCGCATTAGTTGTGCATTTCATCAGTGTAGAAGATTGGCAGAAGAAATAGGGACAAAATGTGATTGCAATACTTTATTGTCTTTCATGAGACCCATGAGGAAGCATGGAGCAAAGGATAGTAATTATGCATTTAAACTGATTAAATACTAATTCTGCAAACTTCACCAGTGATGAAATGGCAAAATAAATTGCTGGTACTTCAATCCAGACACAATTAGATTAACATGAAGTCTGTAAGACAGTATGACAAATGCCTTATTCTCTCACAGTGCAGCCCTGTCCAGATGCAAGAGCCTTCGCCTCTGGTCTCTGGTTATTAATTGGCTGGGATCTGTACATGTATTATAACACAGTGAGAAGCTAACAAAATTTTCTTATTCAGACACACATAAAATGCAGTTGAATTATAAACAGTTTTGACATTCCAAGAGTGTGGCACAGCAGAAGCAATGGCTATCCTCTAGATATTAATAATTTTAAAATGGAGAAATTTCCCTCTCACTAAAAGATGTATCAACCTGAAAAACAGAACAATTTATATATTTATGATACTTGAAATATTAAACCAGATTTTAATCAAATTGTATTTTGTTTTTTCTGTGTTAAAATACTAAATTTAGACATATTTTAAAAACTTATGTGTTAAAGATGTATTATTTTTATTTGAAAGGTAGAGTTACAGAGAGAGAGAGATCTTCCATCTGCGGGATCACTCGCCAAATGGTTGCTACTGCTGGGGCTGGGCCAGGCCAAAGCCAGAAACCAGAAACTGCATCCATGTCTCTCATATGGGTGACATAAGCCAAAGTACTTGGGTAATCTACCGCTGCTTTCCTAGGTGCATTAGCTGGGAGCTGGGTCAAAAGTGGAGCAGCC
Organism: Lepus europaeus; assembly: GCF_033115175.1. NCBI lineage: Eukaryota > Metazoa > Chordata > Mammalia > Lagomorpha > Leporidae > Lepus > Lepus europaeus. The sequence goes on along the minus strand of NC_084836.1, from coordinate 46,557,525 downwards.
TGGACTAGAATTAGTGCTCATATAGGATGCTGGCATTTCAGGCTGTGAATTAACTTACCGTACCGCAATTCTACCCCTAGAGTTATAGTTTAAGTAACATTCTTATTATAGATATTTTACCATTTAACATAGGATGAAAACTTTAAATGAAACATAATAATATTTCTCATAATGTCATTTTCCAGATAACAAAAATATGCACCATAATAAATTATTCTAAAATTAATAAATATCATTGATTTTGTACATTGTAGAAATACACAGGAAATAATAAAAGTATCTTCAATCATCAGAGGTCACCTGTGATAAAGTTACAGAAGAAATTTTCCTTGGTTCAGATGACTATTGGTTCAGATATTTATTCCTATTCCACAGTCATTTCATACCAGGCAATAAAAGAGATTGAATCTTAGCCTATTTTAGTTTCTGTGTTTCTAAAACAAGAGACTCCAGTACATTGTCTGTAACAATTAATTTGATTCATTACTTTATCTGATAGGTATATTTGTTTATTAGTTTCCGCCAAAGTGGGCAGCATATCATTTTTAATCAAAGAGCACTATAATTTTTGTCTATCTGAAAGCATAATAATTCTCTCTAAAGAGAGAGTGATGGAAAGAGAGAGAAAGAGAGGAGAGACAGAGAGACAGAGGGAGAGAGAGAGAAAGAAATAACTTCCTGGGATGTCCTTAGGAAATAAAAAGTTACTCTCCTTTCCCTTAAACGGTGAAGACATACACTCCAGTCCTTTCCCCACTCCCAAACCTCCAACAATGAAAAATGCTCATGTTCCTATCTACAACTGTTTTTCAGTAGCACCAGTGTCTTAAGACACAAGATGAAATTTCTCACTAAGATACCTCCTGTATCACAGGAGGTGCACCACAGGTTTTTACAAATCTCTCAAAAAGTTCTAAATAGGTATCAGAGCTAGTAATCCAACAGTGCTAGAGCATCATCTTTCACCCAGTGGATTAGCAGATGAAATGTCATCCTGGCGATTGTGAACCTTTTATCCTAATGACTGGCATTGAAACATTAAACTAATTAATTTTAAATTATCAATAAGTGATAATTGAAAAATAATTAGCAATTATAATTTTGAGAAACTAGCTCTTTTCTATAAAATAATTCTTCCAAGAAAGCAGATAATGACTACAAAAGAAGACAAGTGATTAATATTTAAAATGTTCTTAGTGCTAAAAGAATGGTTTAAACTGACAGTTAAATTCTTTTTTGCCAGCATTTTATCCTTCATCTTCCTCCTATACTTCAACTTCTAAGTGGAAACAATAATCAGACACATGGTCTCTGTTGATCATGTTGTTTTCTGAGTGAACCTATTCCTTGAGATAAGAAATACACCCTGAGCATTCAAACACAAGACTCTATGCATTTTCAGAATTCTCTGTCTTCTGTTCTCACAGTCCACAAGGCGATGGATCCTTCCGTTCTGGCTTCACTTCAATATTCTACTCTCTGCTTTTTCTGTTCCTGTCCTCTCCCTCTGATTTCTTACCTCTCCCTCTCTCTCGCTCCAACCCTGAATCCTAGCCATTCATACTATACAGCAGCTAGGACAGCTTGTCTTTGAACTTTGAATGATGGCTTCTGTACCGTAGGCTTTTTGCCTTTTACCACATTTCAGTGGTTAATTATCTGACGTTGAAGTCTGCTCAAATGTCACTCTCTCTAGGAAGCCACTCTGACCATTCTAGTTAAACTGCCACACCCTCCTCCCAACTTTCTTGGTTGGCTGTACATTTTCACCCACAGCCCAAACTACGTTCTTGCTGAGTAAAACTTCTTGTTTCATTGTATCTATATCTGCTGGATATGCCTGCATTGTCGATTTGATGTATGGTGTAACCCAAATGCCTAGAAGAGGGCTGGCACCTAATGCTAACTCAAAACTATTTGTTGGATGAACAAATTAAATTCCAGACAGTTACTCAGTTAGACTCAAAACCACACCATGGGCCGGCGCAGCGGGTCACTAGGCTAATCCTCCGGCACACCAGGTTCTAGCCCCTGTCGGGGGTGCCGGATTCTGTCCCGGTTGCCCCTCTTCCAGTCCAGCTCTCTGCTGTGGCCCGGGAAGGCAGTGGAGGATGGCCCAAGTTCTTGGGCCCTGCACCCGCAAGGGAGACCAGGAGAAGCACCTGGCTCCTGGCTTCGGATCAGCACGATGCGCCGGCCATAGTGGCCATTGCGGAGTGAACCAACAGAAAAAAGAAGACCTTTCTCTCTGTCTCTCTCTCTCTCACTGTCCACTCTGCCTGTCAAAAAAAAAAAAAACATAAAACAAAACAAAAAAAACCATGAATGCATCTTAGAACAAGTCACACAATACCAGAATGTTTAGAATGCTTCAGTCAAATGTACTTGCAAGTACCACTTGTTCATTTGGCAACTGAAGCACCAGATCTTGTGAGGTTAACTGATCGCTGATATTCGACAAGCATCTGACTTTCAGTTTGGCTATTTCTCTCCTCCAATTCCCTGTAAGTACAACACTCAAACCATAGTCATATGTACATTATCCAAAATAACACACCCTACACTATTTCTGTTTTGTTCACCTTTTCAGGTTTTTTTTTTTCCCAATGTTACTTATTAATGGAGGATTTAATACATTTCTATCTGAATTGTTCTTAAAACCTAATTTCTTTAGCCTTTAATCCTAAATTGTCTACTCTTTTGTTGCTGTTGCTTTGTTTTTTTGCTGTGTATATATTTTACATCCTTTAAAATCAAACACTCTTTCTATCTCAGATCCCATGGTCAATGAGAAGGCAATATCTCATATACATGTACCTTACTACATCTCTTGGCCATGCAAATATGGTAAAATGATAGTTTCTGCAACTATTTATTTCAAATATTTCTTTTTCAAACATAAACTGTAGAAAGTGACTTTGGTAATTTGAGCAACAATAACAAGACATTAGCAGGCTCTGATAAGACTTTTGGCTGTACATACAAAGGCCAAAAAATAGCAGGGCAGACGCCAAGTGGATTTTATAGCCTGTAGTTCTGGGTCACCCATGCAAAACATGCTAAGAGATATACAACCTGTCCATTTACCACAGCTCCATCTTCTATACCAGGATGTAAACAGTGACATGGAAGGAGCACCAGAGATGCTTCCTCAATGGAGAGTGGGCAGAGAAATGTGCAAGCCCCCTACCATGGAAGTAGGTCCTGCCTTCCAGACAAATGAAAGAGAATTCAGGGGGGCCATTCAGAGACCTCCTCAGGAACCTCTTGAAGACTGAAGAACACTCACATCTGCAACTGACTTACACATGGGAGTCAGAGACCAGGATTCTGGCTGAAGATGTTCTGGCCTGAGTGTGAAGCCCAAGGGGCTGCCATATTGGGATGCACCACATTTCTAATGGGGCAAGACAGAAGTACACTGCTTCCCAGGAACCTGCTGCGTAGACCAAGGATGTCAACCAAGAATTGTGCTAAAGAAACCAACCAAGAGGGGCAAAGTTAGCACACAATAATTTAGGTTACTGGAGTTAGGATGAGTCTCATACTTTGGGTTCACTGCTAAATTTAACATTGTGTAATCTATTTAAATATTAATAATTTCAATTATTAAGTAGAAGAATGAGAAAAATGAGAAGTTCTCTGATAGATCATTATGAAGAAAATAAACCTTAAAATATCATCTTTATAGAGCAAGATTTGTGGATATCACATAAAATTATCATTTCTTTACTTGTGAAAACTTAGTGTTTGAAAAACTGTAGCACATTACTAAGGCTTGATAACATATGGCCTTTTGCAAGTTTTCTGAAAAGATAATTTATACTAGATAAAACAAAAATAAGAGACAAACTAGGCAATTCAATCCTTTCCAGCATTTCTACTAAATAATAGAGTCCATATGTCAAAAATGATAATCATATAGTATATAAATGACAGGATCAAATCATCTCATCTCTTAGAAAGTAGTGATTTCTGGGTCCAGCACTGTGGTGGAGCAGGTAAAGCTGCATCCTGCAGTGCCAGCATCCCACATGGGAGCCAGTTTGGGTCCTGGCTTCTCCACTTCAATCCACCTCTCTGCTGTGGCCTGGGAAAGCAGTGGAGGATGGCCCAAGTCCTTGGGCCCCTGCACTCACAAGGGAGACCCAGAAGACATTCCTGGCTCCTGGCTTCAGATTGCTTCAGCTCCAGCTGTTGTGGCCATTTGGGGAGTGAACCATCGAATATAAGACTTCTCTCTCTCTCTCTCTCTCTCTCTCTCTCTCTTTCTCCTTTGCCTCTCTGTAACTCTGCCTTTCAAATAAATAAATAAATCTTTAAAAAAAAAAGAAAGAAAGCAACAGTATTTTTATATCCACAAGGCTTGACTATTAAATTAATTATTTGATTTATTAATTATTTGTCTCCCCTGTGTATCATGGCTTCATTTGAAACAAAATGATAAAAAAAAAAAGCCATGAGTACTGAGAAATATCAAAGAGATTTTTTAAGAATAAATAACTTTAAAATATTTTCTTCTTTTGTTATTTTCATTTAGTTGAAAAGGAGGGAGAAGGAGATGGGGCAGGAGGAGGGAGGAAAGTCTTCCATTGCTAATATCCACAACAGCCAGGACTGCACCAGGCCAAAGCCAAGAGCCCAGAACTCAGTCCTCATCTCCCATATGGCAGAAGGGGCCAAACTACTTGATCCATCACCTGCTGTCTCCCAGGTCACATTAGCAGGAGGTTGGAACAGAAGTGGAGCTGAGACTCAAACCCAGAGGTTACAATATGGGATGTGGATATCCCTAGCAGAAACTTAATCACTGTGCCAAACAGTCGTGACTGATAGATAAATACTGGTTCTGAATTGCAATCTCAGCACATAATTAAAACCTATAATTGTATTAATTACAGGAAAAGAATTGTGTAATTGTCCCTTATGACATTTGTTAAACTTCTAGTACAAATATAATATTTTATCATTTTAGGATTTATTCAGTGTTCTTTTGGCAATATTGACATACATACGAACTATCCATTTCCTCTCTATCTTCTCTCTTTTTTATTCTCTCTTATATCTCAGTGATTTCTGTTTTTCTCTTTTTATTATTTTATTTCTTTACCAACTGATTTTGTTAATTTTCAGTTTGAAAATTCAGAACTATTGCAATAATAATGCAATTACCATCCGTAAATATTTCTCCTAGTTTTGCTTATTGTGATTATTTTATTACATGCTATCATTTTATTATTTCCCCTTAACCCCCCCCAAAAAAAAAAAAAAGTAAAACCTAGTATTACTATTGTGGGATTCTGCTTGATGGAACCTTTGACCCTGCAAACTTCATGGTCCTTCATTTCTAAGTACCTTAGCTTGTACCTATATTCCAAGAGTCAGGACATCATCTTTATGACTGTTGGCAACTACTGAGCTGCTAGATACCGCATATCAAACCTGGATGCACGTCTAGGCCTAGTTCCAAACAGTGGAAGATGATTTCCAAGACAACTCACAGGGTAAAAATACCTCAAGAGCTCATATACACTTCAGGCAGGATCACAGGAAGAGGATAACGCAGAAGTCAGATGCATGACAATTTTCTCCTTCCAAATGTGCCAGTCATGTTGAAGCATGGCTAAACCCCTTGGGAATATACGAGAAGTGGAGAATTGACTCAGGGTTATAAAGGACGTTATCGGAGTTACATGGATAAAACATTATTAGCTTGAAAAAAAGCAAAAACAAAAACAAAAAACCTTGTGTTCTAAAATGTATCATGCATTAGCAATGTGCTCAGTGTATTTCACTGTGCTGCCTAAGCTAGACATGTGAATATATATTTCACTAAAAAGAAACAAATACAAATAGTCCTTAACCAGAGATTAGCTACTCAGACTCACTTTCATTCATAATAAATGAAATGTAAACCAAAACTACACCCTCATGTATTTGCTTGGGAAGTATTGAAAATTTTGGAAGACATACTTCATTGACATGAAAGTAGAAATACGTACTCCTACATCACTAGTGACAACACAAAATTTGGAGGGAAATTTTATAACAGCTAGCAAAATTATATGTACATCTGCCTTCGGATCCAGCAATCTTATTTCTAAAAATATTCCTAAGGTGCAAATACAAAAGTACCACCAACAATAAAATTCCCACAAAACAACAAATCTCACAAAGATGTATTTATAATTTATAAGAATATTAATAACAGCATTCTTTGTAGTGGGTTATAGCAAACATTCATAAGAATACTATATAGTTGAAAAAATATTGACACCAATGTCTACAGGCAATTATGGAGTGATCTCCAAGATAAATTGTTTTGTGAAACAATGAGGTAGAGAAAAGATTGCTCATAAAAAATAACAAAAAAGCAAAATAAGTCAAAAGATAAAAAAAGAAGAAATGTGCAAGAGGAATGAATATAACTTCCAGAATATACCTAGCTTTTAGATTTAACTCGAAAAAGGAATGTATTAATGCAAAGTAATTTTCTAAACATCATTGAGTTTACCCATGGCTATACCCTAAGGACAAAAGAACTGAAAGAAAACCAAATTTATCTGCTTATAGGAATTTTTTCTTAGTGATCAGATTGTTAATGACATTTTGAGACTGCTGTGTAGATTGTAAAAACACAAGGACTCGAGCCAGCATGGGGTGCTGCAAGTTAAAATGCTGCTTGAGATGCTGGCCTCACTTAGCAGAGCATTGTGTGGAGCTCTAGCTGCTCTGATTACAATCCAGCTCCCTGCTAATGCTCCTGGGAAAGCAGCAGAAGATGGTCCAAGTAATTGATCCCCCGCCACCCATGTGGAAGACCAGATGGATTTCCTGACTCCTGGCTTCAGCCTAGCCCAGCTCTGTCATTGTAGCCCTTTGGGGAGTGAACCAGTGGGTGGAAGATATCTCTCTCTCTCTCTTTTCTTCTTTCTCTCTCTCTCCCTTTCAAATAATAAATAAATAAATAAATACTTAAGTTTTAAACAAATCTTTAAGCAGTGGCTGACTATGTTGAGAACTGAGATTTCCTATGTGGAAATGTATATGTAAGATGTATATGTAAGATGGGTGCAGATATGTAAATATCCCACAGTAATAAATTTGAACTGGAATTATCAAGGATTAGAGGTACAGCAATAATGGCATATTTGCATCTTTTAGTATATACTATACAATAAGAAATACTGACCAAACCTATAGTGAGAACCACAGTAAGAAATACTGAACAATATATATGTGTCCAATATATTAATAACCACTACGTAAAACATTATTGCTTGTAAAAATAATTAAGTCCTTGGACATACTTTAGCCTTGAATATGAAATATATGACATGAGCCTGGATCATTTTTTCGTATAACATGGGATGATAGGGCATTTGAACTGAAAGAAATCTGACCCCCCACTCTTTCGCCTGATTATTACAATACTCATACTACCACTACCACATCCAAACAATTATGAGTTAACATCATTAATAAGGTGTTGTGATGTACTAGAATGAATGCAAGTGGAAGTCTTATATAGAGTCTTCAATCTGGCCAAATGAAGCATGCTAACAAACGGAAGGTGCTTTTTAGGTAATATCACTTCGCAATCATCCACTGAAGAGAAATTTGACGATAATGAAAAGAGATCACATGAATATCATACTTAGTATATGCCAGATAGTTTTGAGTGCTTTTCATATATCTACTAAATTAATATTCAAACCTACTTTGGGGTACAGGCACTATAATTATAATCATTTTTAAGGTGAAGAAATCAAGATGCAAACAGGTCAAATTGTTTATCCAAGGTCACATAGACAGAAGTGGTACACCCATATCTCAGTCCAGGCATTGTGATCTTGGAACCAAGGCTATTCATCAACATGCTATATTGTCAGCCAGCACAGCTCAATCATGCTTTAGAAGAAGCCATTGGCACTATACCTGTCATAAGAAATATCCATCACTTGGAAACAAATGCTCAGAACTGTAAAAATGTTTTAACCTGGGGTCATGCCATTGCTACCATTTCTACATTTTTTCACTATACCACCTTCTTTCACACACTTATATAGACAAAAGATTCTTTTCCTTTCTAAAAGCCTCAAGTTTGTATCAAGGGCCTTTGAAGAGTTCATGCAAAATGTGCATTATGAAAAACCTATGAGTAGATTTCAAAAATTTTCTGTACCAAAATAAACTTGTCCCTTAATTAAATTTTCCACAGAGTTTTTGAAGTACCCTAGTAGGGTTTAATTGTTGGAAAACCTCTGAGTCAGTGGAAAGTTTATAGTTTAACTCTAAATTACTTAAATTCATATAGGAAATTTTCTTTTTTTCTTTTTCTTTTTTTTTTTTTTTTTTGACAGGCAGAGTGGACAGAGAGAAAGGTCTTCCTTTTGCCATTGGTTCACCCTCCAATGGCCGCCACGGCCGGTGCACTGCTGGTGGCGCACCGCACTGATCTGAAGCAAGAGCCAGGTGCTTCTCCTGGTCTCCCATGGGGTGCAGGGCCCAAGCACTTGGGCCATCCTCCACCGCACTCCCTGGCCACAGCAGAGAGCTGGCCTGGAAGAGGGGCAACCAGGACAGAATCCGGCACCCCGACCAGGACTAGAACCCTGTGTGCCAGCGCCACAAGGCGGAGGATTAGCCTGTTGAGCCACGGCACCGGCCCATATAGGAAATTTTCTACAGCAGAGAGATTAAACAACTCACCAAGCCTCACCAAAGGAGAAATTCAGAAAACTGAAATTTATGTTTAAATTTCTCATACCAAAGCCCAAAAGTGTGTTTAAATGCTGCTACACTGATCTCTAACTGAACCAGCTGCACACATAATCTCTAAGTCCTACAGTTAGTCTGCTTCACAATAGTGTGGGAATGCAGATTATAATCCCTGTCTAAAAGATACAAATGTATGGAAAATATGCACAGTAGCATTTACTTTATCATTTTCACTTTTCCTTTTATCATCATTTTAATGTCCAATATATTCAGCAATGCATTCATATTTTGCTTTTTTAGCTTATAAATGATAATGGTGATGATGGTTAGTGTAATGGAATCATAAAAGGGGAGATAGACAAAAATGCAGAAGCAAGGGAAAGACAATGTCTGTTTTATCGATTTTCTGCTACTCTTGCAAGAAATTGTGTGTTTTTTTTTTTAATAAGGTATCAAAAAAGCTAAAAATGAGAAATCCAAATATGGGATGTAAAATAACCAAGCATATGTGCTTCATATAAATAGATGTGGAATATAGTTATTTTAATATGAATAGAAGCTTTTATTTTGTTGCCTTTCTCCAGAGAATCAGGTGATACTGTTCACTGTTCACTGTTCCTCGCCCTTCGCCACTATCAGGATGTAATAAACTGTAGTAAACTGTACTGTTAGAAGGGTGTCTCACAACACAGCATTAAAGTTTTTTTCAAAATATGCTTCTTCAGCAAAAATATCTCTTACAAATGACCTTCCATTAGTTATTTAACGACTTTTGTCTCGAATATCTTTCTGCAGCTTTAGTTGGTCACAGTTAATAAATGAATATTTATGGAATGATCTTTGCTTATTTTTGAAATTAAATTTTGAGAAGATGAATGAATTGGGTGAAAGATTTTTGAGCCTTTATCTATCCTTTGAAGTAATTGATTTTTACTATTTTCTAAAATGCATGACTCATTATCATCTATTTTAATAATTACCTTTTTACCTCCCATGTTATAGAAAACCAGTTTAAGTAGATATAGTCTAGCACTTATGTGACAGGATTCTAATTGTTCCTGAGTATATTGAAGCTTTGAGTTTTCTGAGGAACACTAATGCCACTTATCTTTAGAGTGCAGTATTCTTTCCAAGAACAAACACACCCCAGCAGCTTTGCTAACAGATTATAGATAGCAGTAATTTTTCTTTAAGTGGGACTGAAAATTGTTGACATATCTAGAAACATTGTCCCTAACGTACCTCAGTATTATTGTCATTCTCAGTTACCTAAAAAAAGAGTTCATTAAGATGTAAATGTATATGATATGATGCTGGAAACCAATTTTTCAAATAACTATTGCTTTTCAGGTTTTTCAGGTAAATTGCAAAATTATTTTTGTGCATATGAGCAGCATGTAACAGAATCAACACGAATGTGCCTGATACCATGTGCAGTGTGGCTTAGCTGTGCAATCTCTTCTGTTAACTATATTCTAGAAATCAATTCTTGATTGAGACTATCACAATCAGATACCTGTCAATAACTTACATGACAATTTTCTTCAACTAAGTACTTTATAATGAAAAGATTTATCGAAATTATTGAACCATACTGATTATAACTTGGACAAAGACTTAAATTAGCAAAATTATATATAAAATTTATTAGTCTGCAGTTTGTTTCTTAAATTAAATTTCAATTTTTTCATGTTGGTAACTGAGGAAAGAATCAGAAGTGGCAGAGGAAAAATTCCCTAGTACTGTTTCATTTATGCCTTTTTGTCCAATCTTTGTCATACTTTTGGGCATTTTTTTGTGCAAGAAAATATTACAGGAGTTGGCGTTATGGCACAGTGGGCATCCAATATGAGCATTAGTTCAAGCCCAGTTGCTCTGCTTCTGATCCAGCTCCCTGTTAATGAGCCTGGTAAAGTAGCAGAAGATGACCCCAGTGCTTGGATCAGTCAACCAGAGAGGAGACCCCAATGAAGCTCCAGGCTCCTGACTTCAACCTGGCCCAGAGCCAGCCATTTTAGTCAACTGGGGAGTGAACCAGCAGATGGATCATCTCTCTCTCTCTCTCTCTCTCTCTCTCAGTCTCTCCCTCTCTCTGTCTCTGTAACTCTGTCTTTCAAATAAATAAATCTTTTTAACAAATTTTATAAAAAGAGTAATTTAGCACAGATTGCATTGTATTTTTGGGCTCTGTAATTGGACAATGTTTAAAGCTTAATGACAATCTACATTATTGTTGTTAATTTACCGGACACAAAATAGATTATTTTCTCCTATTTCACTACATACTTTATGGTTATTTCATGTTTTGTTTCTTCTCTCTTCCTTTTTCTCTGACACTATGAAGAGCTATGTAAATCTCAGGTTTTCTAGACCGCTCACAAATTGCATTGGACTTCTAAAATGCACCACATGACACAAAATTCAAGGACATAAAAATATTCCCTAGATGTAACATCTATTAACTCCCTCATTACCAGCTGCACACACTCTCTCTATTCAGGCAGGTTCTTCACGGTTCATCATAACACACCGATCATTTGTATACCATGGACGTAGGAAAGCCCCAGTAACACATTAAATATGATATGCCTGTGTGTGTATTTTCATAGGAGTAAATGATGAAGTGAATGGGTAAATACTTTCCCATTCCCATTCCCAGTCCGTATGCCAGACTGTACTTCATACAGATCTATTTGGAATAGTTCAAAACTGGAGATGTTGAAGAAATCTAAAAAGACAAATAAGGGATTTTGAAGTCTCAGATTAGCTCTATAAAACAAAGGAACTTATGGCCCATTTAATTAGAAATTTAAGAAGTTGCAAAGTGTTGCTCATAGCAACTGACTTTAATTTGCAGCCTAATGGGACCAGTGGAACAAGTGGATTGCTTGATCACATTTGGGCAAAAGATTTTAGTGACAGAAAAAGATATATTCAAAAGAAATTTTAAACCAATATAAGTTTAAAAATACATAAAATATCCAAATGACTATTTTCTACTGACTTTAATGTAAAGTGATGAGAATTATAGAAGTTATAAAATAAGTATGATAATGACTGCAGCTATAATTGAGAATCCCAGGAAGGACTTACATCCCTCTGTTACGTCAGGGCAGCCATCTTTCAGCTGCTCCATTATGTAATAGTGAGCACTCTGAATTTCAGCTCTGACAGAGTTCAAGCCTGGTTGGGACCTTACCCTTAGCCCACAAAAATAAACTCTTTCTCTGGCAGTACAGACATACCCTGGCCCCAAGTAAAATGGTGAAATGGGAAGGGGGAGAGAAGGGGGAATGCCTCTGTCATGAAAAATTATGTGCATATAATTTTAAAAATTTTAAATTTCCCTCAGACTATAGAAATCATGAAAAGTCAGATGCTAAAAGTAAATATTTTATAATTAGTGCTGTCAAAGAGATTAACTATAATTTTATTAAATAATATTATTAAATAGTAATGCACAATAAAATAAATCTGAGGGCTACTGATGAGACTAAGTCTTGCCATTTTTATTAGGAAATATAGGTTTTTTAAAAATTTTTTACATTTATTTGAGTGACAGAGAGAGAGAGCAAGAGAGAGATAGGTACAGACAGAAACAGGGGCAGGCAGAGATATTTTGCTGGTTCACTTCTTAAATGCCTACAACAACTAGGACTGAATCAGGCTGAATCAGCCATCATCTGCTGCCTCCCAGGATGTGTATTAGCAGGAAGATGAACCAGAAGCTGAGCCAGGACTGAAACTTAGGTACTTTGATATAAGATGCAGGTATTCCAAGTGGTGTGCTAATTACTGCACTAAATGCCCACCCCAGGCAATGCATTTATGTGAAGTTGTAGGAAAACTACTTTGGACTTCAGAAATTGTAAAAGAATATATTTTTGAAATTAGAATTCCTCTTTGCAAAACTATTGATTTAATAAAGAACCTACTATATTAATTTGCCTTATTATATTGCAATATTTTTAAAAAGTATGCTTTAAAAGCAGCTATGACCTTTCTTCATTGAAGCTTCTTTCAAGTTAAATATTTATCCAGCAAGAAAATTATGAAGCTTAATTTTAATATTAATTTCACTATAATCACGATATTCTCAACTGCCTTTCAGTACATGCAGCATATTGTTACTTCTCATTTATCAGAGAAGAAATTCACCAATAGATTAGAGTAAGATTAATTTCATTTAAGTCTTGATAGAACGTCCAAGAGCAGCAGTATGACACCCGGCCATGGAGTGAGCATTCCAATTTAGAGCAGTTGGCATATGAGGGACTTTCCCTGAACTAATTGAAAGTAAATGAGAAAAGCCCCAAATGTTATGACATTGAAATGTATGTATATTGACATATGCCATTCATTCTAATCTCCCCTTTGTACAACTGGGAGAGATACTATATATGTTCTATGGGTGTGACAGAGAAGCAGAGTAATTAAAAACACAGATTCTTGATTCCAGGTCCTACCATTTAGATGCTGTGAATATAGGGGAAAAAACTGCTAAATATGTGCCTCAGTGACCTTATTTCTTAAATGGGAATAATTTCATTGCCCACATGGTTGATTGTTGCCAGGATCGAATATGTTAATATATTTAAAGGATGTGTAGCAGGGTCTGGCTCATAGTTAGGACCTGATAAGGATCCACTCTTGACAGTCCTTGCTACCTGTCAGTGTTCATTTCAGGAAAAGAAAAAAATCTTTGCTTTTGTTTTGTTTTTGTATTTCAAGCACAAAATAACTCAGTAGAGGAAATCAAGCTGGAAGTGTGAAAATAAAGCAGATGCCACGAGAGGTTTTGGTCACATTATAGGAAATTGTATTTGAAAGACAGAGTGTACTTCTGTCACTCAGAATTCAGGAATGTTCAGAAGTCCACTGTCAAAGTCAGAGCTGACCAGCAGCTTTGCTGGTTGGAAGTAAGTATTACATTTAGAGTGCATTAGTCATTACAAATAGTTCTTATCAGCTGAGCCCTGCGAGCATTATCTATTGCTGCTGCTGGAGGAAGAAAGTCTGATTCATTTTTATTTTCCAAATCTTATGTGATTGCAGGGCATTGGCAGAAGGTAAACCTCATCCAGAATATTAAAGGTAAGTAATGCTTCTTTGTCTTGCCCCTGTGATGTTAAGACAACTTAAAAACAAGAGGCTGAGAAAAGGTGTACAGTTTGTCAGTAAAATTATCCATGTTCTACGTTAACTCATTTTGAGCCCATTAGAAAAGAAAACCCAAAAGTTAGAAAGAGATTCCATCTCTGTGAAATACTTGGAGGCCTCAAATAAGAAATAGAAATCAGAGAAGCTGTGTTGCTCTGGTTAGCAGATTGGATTTAGAGAGCCTTCATCTCTGTATGCTGCTTAACCCCCAGACTTCCCTCTTTCCTGACTCAGGTGGCCTTCCCAAGGAGCATAGTTTAAATGCAAGTGTTCTAGAAAATTTCATCTGTTATGTTTTATAGCATTTAAATAACATACCATTTCTTCAATTATAGTGTATGCTCAACAAATTTCTAAAAAGCCCATAATAATTTCTCTTAATCATTTAATATTATACTCTATGGTTATGAAGAAAATATATTAAACATTAATATTCAGATTATGATGAATATTTATTTATTATTTTTGTCACATTTTGAGTCATTTCCTTAAAATAAAATTGACTTAGTCATTGTAAAAATCTTAGAATTTTTATATATATTGGCAAAAAGTACTCAAAGTTGTGGCAATTTATTTCTACATGTAATATATGATTTATGTATCAAAAGAAGGTAAGTGTGGTGTGACCAATTAGCAAAGCAGGTAAGACGGCACTGGAGATACCCAAATCCCAAATTGAAATGTCCAAGTTTGAATCCCAAATCTTCTTCCAATCCCATCTTCCTGCTAACATAGACTCTGGAAAGCAAGAGGTGATGGCTACAGTAGCAGCCACTGCTACCCACACAGAAAACCCGGATGGAATGCCTGGCTTCTGGCTTTGGTCTGGTACTAGCTGTTGCAGAAATTTGGGAAGTCAATCAGTAGATGTAGACCTGTTTCCTTCTCTCTCTCTCTCTCTTTCTTTCATCTCTATCTCTTTTTCTCTGTCTCCTCCTCCTTTCAAATGAAATGAAAATAAGTAAATAACAACAAAAAACACAAAACAAACAAAAAAGTGAGCTGTATGATCCTCCAGCAAAATATCTCGAGAGAAAGTTGGGGAGGAAGATTAGGGATTCCCCAGAGGAAGTAGAGCTGAGTGAAGAAACAAAGTTAAGAGCCCAGAGACAACAAAGCAGTTCAAGCCCATAGCTTGTGTGTGTGAGGTGAGAGAGCAGCACAAAGAGACTGTCAAAGTCATTGTAAAGTATTTTATAATTTCATAATACTAAAGCTCTCAACTCGTCAAGAGGACATAGCAATCATAGATGTGCATGTCACTATTAACAGAGTTTCAAATATATGAAGTTAAAATTTAAAGGGCAAAGTAAAGTAGATAAACACAATTATTTAGTCAGGCATTTAATATTTTTTCTCTGTTATCAGCCATTAGATTGGTAGGGCATGCAGATAGAAAATCAATAAGAATAGAGAGGACAAGGAATATAATCAGCCAACTTGACCTAGTTGATAATTACAGAGCATTCAATCTAACAAAGGAGAAGAAGCATTGTGTTTCAAGTGTACATGGAATATTTAACTAGATAGATCCTAATCTGGCCATAAAATAATCTCAGTAAATTATAAAGGTTTCAGATTATAAAATATATGCTTTTTACCTCATATGGAGTTAAAAGAAGAACCAATAATACAAAGATCTCATGAAAATCCACAATGCCTGGAAGCTAAATTAAGTATTTCTAAATAATTCATGGATTAAAGACAAAAATCAAAATAGAAATCAGAAAGTATTTTGGACTGAATGAAAAATGTAAATACAACATATAGAAACTTGAGGGAACCCACTAAAGCAATACTTGGGAAACAGATATTTTCATCTGTATTTCCTAAATCATAGATGAAAAATTAAAAATTTAAAAACCCTTCACACACACGCACATGCACACACACATACACATACACAAACTCAAAAAAGAAGAGCCAATGAAATAGTAGTAGCATGAGTAGTGCAGATTAAAGTAAAAATTAATGAAAGAGAAAACAGAAGAACCACAGGCAAGTCACCATCACCAGATACATAAAACTGTTGCTTTAGGAATGTTGAGATAATTGCTAAACCTCCAGAAGGATTGACAAGTTATATTTTGATATATTTCTTCCTAAAATAAATCAGCATTAAATAAATAGGCAAGAAAATAAGTAAGATTATTTTCATTTATGAGTTTTTAAAAAATCATATGATCTAAATTTGAGTTTCATATAACTAATAAATATTTTACTCGTGTAAGTGTCTCCCTTGCAATATTTGGAAGTACTTACATTTAAACATCATCGGTAGTTCAATTTCTCAAATCATATCTGACTTCCCTACTCAGAATACACATGCCTGGCCAAAATCTTGATGGCTACTAAGCTCTTAGGAGTCACTCAATATCTGAAAAGACGAAGGGGTATAATAACCACTTCAAGCTAAGACTCAGACTTAGACCTTTCCACCACCCACCACCTGCTTCTGGTGGCAAGGATAATGTAGCACTGGTTCTTCCTAAATGACACAAGGTAGGAGATGTGGAAGTTATTTTTCACTGTCTTCTAATGCACTAAAGTCAAATCAGAAGAGACAATAATAGTCATCAATCAAGAAACACATGAGGAGAGAAACAACTTTTAGTGGAATCAAAATTAAAATGACTTTTTGGTTGATCATAATGAACAATATAATTTATCTCTGATTAATTGTATGCTTGTGGGAAAAATGCTTGTCATTCAAACCAGTTTTGAGGACACCTCTTTGGTAATACATCCCTTTGCATGTACAGGTACCATCTGGCCAACATGACATCACTCTGCAGAGAATAGAATTTAGAAAAGTAAAGATACTGCCCTGCTTCTTGTTTCTGCTGTGAATAATGGTTGCTTTAACCAAGGGAGCATTTTGCTTCCTGTAAGTTTACATAAACAAAATGGTGGCAGCTAACCTGTTATCATGACAGCAGGGTAAAATTTCATCTCAGTTTCTGATACAAAAATTTATTCGTTAATATATATGACTGTACTTTTGCACAGTAACAACAGTTCTAAATCTCTGAGGTTTATAAGGATAAACATTCATTTTTTTTTAACACATCACCTGTCAACATTTATGACTGGTGCTTCCTTCCTGTAAACTCTGGACTTATATCAAAAGAGAAAACCCAATACTAGATATATTAGCTTTTTGGCAGAGAAAAAACAAGAGAGCTTGTAGAAAGATAATGATTCTTAAGGTTTTGATGTAGTAGGTGATGCACGCACCCATGCCACTGGCCAAACCAAGCCTCATGGACAAATACAATATTAATAGGATGGGTATGTAAACTCATTGCACATGAGGAACAGTATGCCACATGTCAACATGTGGGTGTGTATAATCCTTTTACAGAAAGCAGGAGTGTTATTTAAGATGAATAACACAAACTACACGTTTTATTTTTATCATATCTTATATATACATTTTACATATATAAAAATATCCAAATATTTTATAGGAAATTGACTGGCATAAATATTGGGTTATTTTCTTCTTGTTGGGAAATAATTGGTATTTTTTCTATGTTTAGTGTTCTATAAGAGTTTTTAACAATCTACATATATTTTTATAAACTGAAAATTTTGAACACATTTAAACAATGTTATTTGATAGATTTCAGAATATTTCTAATTAGAAATGATACAGATGAAATTTTACATTTCATTGACCATCAGCAATTATTTGCACTGAAGGTAAATATTGACTCCCCCTTTGGATCAATAAAACATGATCCATTTCTCAAAAGAAGTCAATATCTACTTTATTGTTTCTCTAGACTCCAAATGGGAACTTTGATAAATGTCTTTAAATTTTCTCTCAAGTTTCTGATGGGATGTTCTTTAGCAACACCATAGCTGCTGAAAACTTGTGTAATTAATCATAACATAGACCTTCAGATCTTAAAAATAAATGAACCAATAAGTAGTAAAGAGATAAACTGCTTCAGTTTCTTATTCTTCACATATGAATGTATGAAAACAAACTAATACAAAAAAAAAAAAGAAATTAACCCTTCTAAAAATTTTTTTGTTTCATTACACTCTAACATCCTAAGGATTTTCCAAAATCTAATGGCTAGAATTTCTCCCGATATTATCTTTATCTGATTAATGTAGCTACTAAGAGTTATTCTGTGATGATAGGACATTAGATAAAGTAAATATGTATAATCTATGTCTTGTGATTGCAAAAGTGTTTCTTAAGGGAAAAGGACACACACACACACACACATACACAATGTCAGATGAGTAACATTACTTTTTCTAGGAACAATGTCACAAAATAATAATTGCAGATATCACATACTGAAATAAAAAATAAAAATAAAAACATAGGGCAAAGCATATTTATTCTTTCAACCTTTGTTGTTAATTGTTAAGAAAATCAGTTATTAAAACTATATGAATTTAAATTTTCTTAAAAATATTGTCATAATATCTGTCACTATTAAATGCAAAAAGTTTTTGTAAGCAATTTCTTGAAAAACAGTAATGCTTCTATTTAGTAACATTATAAAATTAAGTCTATTTTAGATTTTAAAGTTATTTGTAGTTTTAAAATTCCTTATTTAGGTGACTTTCATAGTTTTCTGGTGCAAAAGACGTATGGCTGACTTTGTTATCAGTAGGTCCACAAGGCCACTGTCTATACGAATTGGGTTGAGTTACCTAGAATGATGTTAGTTGAGAGTGTCTATCTCTCCGTGTAGGAATGTAACACAAAAGATGCCAGGTTGGATCTCAGCTTTAGGCCCTATTATTATTATTTTTTTATTTGACAGATAGAGTTAGACAGTGAGAGAGAGAGATAGAAAGATCTTCCTTCCGTTGGTTCACCCCCTAAATGGCCACTACGGCCGGAAATACACCGATCCAAAGCCAGGAGCCAGGTGCTTCCTCCTGGTCTCCCATGCGGGTGCAGGCGCCCAAGCACTTGGGCCATCTTCCACTGCCTTCCCGGCCACAGCAGAGAGCTGGACTGGAAGAGGAGCAGCCAGTGCCCATATGGGATGCATACTAGAACCCAGTGCCCATATGTGATGCCAGTGCCTCAGGTGGAGGATTAGCCAAGTGAGCCACGGCGCTGGCCCCAGGCCCTATTATTTTTATCATTCCTCCATCTTAAACATGCCTATTCTCCTCTTGAGTAACCCCTATTGATTTGGGGGGATTCACTTGAATGTAAGCCCTTTTGGGTATCCAGGGCTGACAAATTCCTTTCCACAATAGGGGTATGACAAGTGTGGGTTATAACAGGTATCCTTTGGTATGTATATCTGTGTGTTCAGTTAAGCCCTATCCTTCTATTTATCAAATATATTTCACACTCACTGTTATTGACATTTCACTGATAACTTTCTGTTAGCCATAGAGAATAAAAACTGCCTGCAGAATATAGCAGTGTAATATTTATTTTTTCTACCTCAAATATTTAGTATATTGTCTTTAATACAATTAGCTCTTGATAGTCAATCATTGATTTTTGATTAAAAGATTAGGTCACATTTCAAGGATAAGAGGTGGTATAGCTTAGCTGTTATGGACACAAACAATAACCCAGGCTACCCAGGTTTGGTTCCCAAATCTACTACTCATCAATCATGTAACTGGAGGCCAGCATTGCAATCTCTGTACTTTAGTTTCCAAAGCTATAAAACAGAATTTAAATTACTAAAGTGTTATAAAGATTTTAAGAGTTTGTGTATGTAAAGTACCTACATTATTTCATGGAACATAATCAGCTTTACATTATAATATATGAAAGTTTTTATGATTGTTATTTAAAATGTTTTTATGAGCCAAAGGGATAAAGTAAACTTACAAATATCCCAAGTGAATCCTAACACAGGAAACAAATTAGTCTAATTTCTGAAACATCATGTTGGTGTGCAGAGTCAACATTTTCACTATTTTCCAAATGGTTTCTGCCCTGGGTCACACTTACCAAAGTTACAATATCTGTGTAGGTGACAATGTATAATTCAATAATCAGTTTATTTGGTAAATACTTCTTGAATGTCCACAGGCACCAATCAGCATTATATTGCTTGAGGATAGAAGAGTGAACAAGACAGATAAATTTCATGTTCCAATGAAGGTTAAAATCTAGTAAAATGACGTAGTAAAATAGAAGTAAAATAAATAAATATTTAAGAAAATACCGGGTAGTAGTAAGTTCCATGTAGAGAACTAAAATAGAGTAATGAGCTAGAAGTCTTCTGGCTCACTGTCTTTGCTGAAGATGTGAGCAAAGCAATCCGACATTTAACTGACATTTAATGGAGGTCTGAATGGTAAGAAACTGCCTTGTGAAAGCAAGTGAAGAGCATTCCAAGGGAGAGGATCATTTTCACAAAGACCAAAAAGTAAGAACACACCTGCCATAACAAAAGATCCACCCCCACCTCAAAAAAATAACAGTAATTTTGGAACACAATAATTAAGGGAGAATGGTTCAGAATGAGACTATGTTTATCAGAAGCCAGGATATGTGTGGATTTTGAAAACTGTCAAGGTTTTGGCAATCATTCTAAACAAAGCAAAGGGTAAATGTACTTTTTAAAGTAGGATTGGCTGGATTTGATGTAGGTTTTAGGACATTATTTGGGTCATACTATGAATCATAGAAGAAGAATACAAGAAGAGGAGCAGGAAAATTAGTAAAATGACAATTATCATAATCTTGCCAAGAATAGTATGACGTGCACAGACATGTATTATAGGAAAGCACACGTGGCTTATACACATGTTTGAAACATGGGAAGAGTGTAAGAGAACATGATCCATGTTAGGGTCATGATTGTTTATTTAGCTTATAACTGTGGTATCCTCAGACCTTGAGGCTGGAGTTCTGATGAGAACTCAGGATTTAAGATATGGATCTGAGAATCAGCTATAGGCTTAGTATTCAGACTTGGAAGTCATCAGCATGTTAGCTTGGTGCCTATCCTTTGATTTATTTATTAAGTTAAAAAAATCACATAATTATGAGCTAATGTCTTGCTCAATAGTTATGTTGCTGCTTGGGACACCCGCATCCCATATCAGAGTGTCTGGTTTAACTCTTGGCCACTCTACTTTGTTTTCAGCCTCTTGCTAATGCACACCCTGGGAAGCAGCAGATGTTAACTCAAGCACTTGAATCCCTGTCACCAAGTGGGAAACCCAAAATTAAGTTCTGGGCTCCTGACTTTGGACTGGCCCAGTCCTGGCTACTATGGGCATCTGGGGAGTGAAATAGCAGGTGGAAAATCTCTGTCTATAAAAAGTATAAATATAATGTTATTAATATCTCATTTATTTAAAGTATTTCTAATTTCATATAAAGTACTGATCTGTTGTTGGTATCCAAGAGAATTAATGTACCACTGAACATTGCTCTTCTTTTATAATTCAAATACATTATGTCAAAGCAGTATACTTCAATTTCAGATATTTTTTCACTATGACACTTTATCAATAGTCATCTGGCAACTAAGCCTTTCCAGATATGAGAAGGAAATAGATAATTCTAAAGTTACCTGTGACAGATGCTGTATTGAACTGATTAATGAGCTCATCCTGCTTTTCAGTTCACCACAAGCTCCAATTCATCATCATGGATTGCCATTAAGATTAGTAAAAATTCTACAGGAGAATGTGTGTATGTAAGCTCAATGTTCAACTGTAACCTGCAGATGCATAATTTGAAATATAATTTCACTGTACTGAGAAAATGCTTAATTTAATTTTTATGCATCCTCAAAATTAGATAATAATATATCAACTCTTATTTTCTCATTAAAGTTCCAAATAAAGCTGCACTTTCTCCAAATCCTGAAATAAGAAAATGACCTATTTCAACATAATTTAATTTGCTGGTTTGCAATAAAAATAAGACTGGCATTTGAGCTGAATCACATTTTACTCCATTTATTATTCATTTGACAATTACTACAGCATCTGTAGATTCTTGAGGAAGAAATATGGAAAAATTTTGGGAGATAATTGGAAAGGAGAGTGTTTTGAAATGGGAAATTAAGAAAAGATAAAGGATTGGGACTGTGTGGTGGCACAAAAGTGACAGAGGTGATTTCAGGTGATTTAGTTATTTCTGAGGAAGATTTTTGGAGGAACAGATAGATGCTGAATCAGGATGTTTAGGAAAACAGAGAGCTGGTTGAGAGTTTGCGATAAAGAGAAACAGGGAAAGCAAAACAATATTAAAAAAAAAAAAAAAAACCCTTCCTCTGGTACTCCCTAACCTTTGCATTGTAAATTATATTTATGTATAAAATAGTTGGGCTTTAAAATCTGTTTAGAGGAGTAAAACAAATGGCATTATGTCTCCCCACATACTAAATCCACTTGCCACAACTCAATTGGATAGTAATCATGGGATTTGTTCATCTCAGGAGAGGCAAAATGATCAGTGTATTTGAGACATGTGGTTTGATTGCATCTCTTAAATCTGATTTTTTAAAAAAGCAAAAATGGTATCTATGAATTAAATGGAGTGTAACACTGAATATATTAGATGTACTAGCATTACAATTTTCACTTTCCAACAACCTGGGAGTTCTGCAAATATATGCCCCACCTAAGTTTTTATGAGAATTCCATTATTTTTAACAAGAATGCTACACTCACACACTATATCATATATGGGACAGTTATACTTAAGTAAAAAAATAATTCTCTATTTTTACTCTCTTATTCCTATTCGTGTAGTTGAAGATTCTATAGCTTTAGAAAAAACTGCTTCCATTTTTTTCGTAAATTCATTTTTGGAAATGCCCTTTTTCATGATGATATCACTCGGTTCATTGGAAACTAAATCTGTTTACTTCATGAGTACAGAGGTGAAGATATGAGGGGGGTATAAAATTAACTGCTAGTTTCTAAGCAGTGGCACTAATACCACAATGAAACTCAAACTGTTTAATGTTTGGCAACTGAATAGATAGTTGCCAGGAAATGATCCTCATTTTTCCTGACATCCCATTTTTGTCTCGGTTCCTATCACCTACCACTGTGAATTTATAATTGCTAACAAAGCATCACAGCGCATTTGCCAGATTTAAATGGATATCATGGCACACTGATGCAATTACACACCCTTTCTTCAAAGGCTAAATGTATGTCAGCTCCACAATGCACCACATGGCAACAGACGGCAATATTTGATTGGCTGGTCCACTACATTAGTGAAGGGTGCCATTCTGCTCTTAGATACTTCTGCTTAGATGGGGGAGACTAATCTACAACAGAAATAGAATACTCTCAGTCTGCTCATTTAGTTTCCTTCCACAGTAGCAACAAGTGATGCAATCCTTTTGAAATTAGGAGGAATTGACAATAGACAAGCTGAGTTAGGCAAGCCACGAAAGCACTCACTCTTATTTCATCTTCTTAATTTATAACATAAAATGGTAAGACTTCAAGATTCCCTTTATAGGAACCAAGTTTTTGTTGTTCAGTACTAAAGGTTAAGGAGTCTTGTAGATCTGTTGAAGGAGTATCAAGAAAGTAAAGAGCTTGAGCAATTCTACAGTCCACAGACATAATACACAGGTTGCCACATTAACTGCAAAATTTCAAGAGCTAAATGTGCACAGAGAAGCCTATAAAAAGCCTCATTCAATTATATATACACAAAATTTCAGAAGCAGGGCCAGAGACCAGTGCTTGGGACAACTTGTCAAAACTAGTTTTCTGATTTGCTCTTCTCTTAGGCAGTATCATTTCCTTGTTCATTATTTCAGGGTTCATCAGAGCCACAAATTAAAGTGTTATTACTTGCATACATTACTCTCAAGTTGACTTTGATGTTAAGCTGGGACTTCTCACGCCGTTATCATTGCCAGAAAAAAAGGTCAAATTTCTTCTTCTATCCATCCCCAGGGAAGCAACACAAAATAGAAATACTCACAGTTAGCTAGGCACAAGCATCCCTGCTGGTCCCTGATGGTTCCTCACTGTGGATCACCAGCTGCTTGGAAATATGTACATAGAAATTTTCCCATTATGCTTTTGCTTCAACCTTGGAAATCTAGCTATAGAGTTAACCTAGGAAATAGCTTTCATTTGTGCCAGTAAGAAAATAACTTACAAGTCTTTCAAATACTTATAGATTTTAAAATATCTGTAACTATACCTGTTCAAATAGAAAAATATCTGAAACTTCGATTATTTGCTGTGATGATCTTTCCCCTACTCTGGCTACAAGTAGCCTATTCCTCCAAGTACATTACCATTATCAGAGATTGCAGTGATTAATCATAATAGCTTTAGGTCATCTTCCACATTAAAATTATAGAAGATAGAAATTTAACATATGTCTGAGTTCATAAAAGATCATCATAACACGATAGAGCAGAAAAGAGAAAATTTTGTTATTCTTTATGTAGCTTTTAGAGGGTATCGGGCCATGTGATAGTAATTTGTTGGATGGAACTCTTACTACAGGTATCTGGAATCCATAATGCTACTACTGTTTCTTGATATACTCCTACCTAACACTTAAAATTCAATATGGATAGAAAGAAGGAAGTAACTGTTTCTCTAGACAGTGCCTTCAAAGATACGTTATAGAATCTGTTTTTGTTTCCTCTCAGCATATTAAGCAGATTACATAAAGGTTTCTTCTGGTTTCCCACCCTGCCCTCTTTTCCCCATATAGATCATATCTGTGTCAAGCAATAATCCAATTTATTATTTTACATCTAAACTTCATTCTCATATCCAATTCAATTCAAAAATTCTACCTTGAACCAACTTCCCACCCCAAACCAGATCTGCCATGTGCCTACAGTTTTCATACTTCAGAGAATTAAATGGTCAAATAAGTAAGGCATAGATAGGTTATTAAATATACAACATCATCTATTTAGGGATAGGCGTTAGGGCTAACAATTAGAATGCCAGTTGGGACACCAGCAACCCCATTAGAGTGCTTGAGTTCAATACCTGCCTGTTGGTATTGATCCTAGCTTCCTGCTACTGTGCACCCTGGGAGGAACAGGGATGGCTCAAGTAAGTAATTGGGTCCCATTCTCAGTTCTCAGCTTTGGCCAGTCCCAGCCCCAGCCCCAGCCACTGCAGACATTTGGCAGTTGGGTAGTGAAGCAGCAGATGAGAGCTCTCTCGGTCTGTCTATCTCTACCTCTATTTCTATCATCTCTATCTCTTAGTCATCCATTTAAGCTGATAACAAAGAAAAGTTTCTCAGACAAAACACTTTTACTTATTGTCAAGTGTTTATCACATTTCATTTTAATTTTTGGAAATTATATATAATTTTATAGATAGAATATTTTAATTTTACCCATATGCATGGGTAAGATTTTCATAAAATAAAAGGGATGCAATGAAATCCCTAAGTCTTCCTCACACCATATATTTTATTCAGCTACCAATTCCTTTTACAAATGTAAGGTCTATAAACAATTGTCATTCTTCTTGTAGAACATTACATACATTTTAAAATGTGCAGAATAAAGTCTGCATCTGGTAAATTCATTGTAATATGTCCTTTATTTTCTTTTTTAATTTATAACATTTGATGTGTAATTTGTAAGCCATAAAATCCACCCACTATATGTTGTCATCAAAAAGACAAATATCCAGTATACTAATGTACATGCAATGTAAATCTTAGAAGGAAAGAGGAGAAAAATCTCATATTATAAAAGATTAATGACTGAAAATTCCCAAATTCAAAAATCAATATTAATCTACAAATCCTAGAAGTCATAGTGCCCTAAGTACCAGAGAGAGAGAGAGAGAGAATCTTCCATCTGCTGGTTCACTCCCCAAATGGCCACAATGACTGAGGCTGGGCCAAGCCTAAACTAGGAGCCAGGAGCTTCTTCTCAGTCTCTCGTGTGGAAGGCAAGGACACAGTGACTTGGGCCACCTTCCACTGCTTTCCCAGGAGCATTAGCAAAGAGCTAGATCAGAAGTAGAGCAGCCAGGACTCGAACAAACATCAGTGTCTTAATCCACAATGCCACAATGTCAATACCAAGAAAACCATTTTTTAAAAATAAAGAATGTTTAAATCACTGTTAAAGGGGGAAGATTTGTGGATAAATACTTAATATAAATGTTGTGTTTCATTGATTCTAATATGTCCATTTATTTAATATTCTAACATCTAAACTCAATATTTAATTTTTAAGCAATGGCATGTTAACATCAATGGTAGTCAGTGAGCAGTTGTAACAGCAGTTTGGGCATTTGAAAATGAGCACTCTTGTTATTCATAATTCAAAGAGTGGACCACAAAAGTCCATCATGAATTTGTTATGGACTATTTAGAGAACTGTGAGTCTAAATTGTTATCTCAAAAGTGTCCATTGATGCATTCCCACAAAATCCAAAAGTATTAGCATGAAAACTTGGAGAAGGGGCTTAAAAGAAATCATAAAACACAATAGCTGATCACATTTTAAAAAGCAAATGGTGTTACAGGAATTCAGAGTCTCTTGGTCTCTTAGCGGTAAAGAATTATGAAGCAGACCGTCAGGGGGCTAAACAAATCAAGTGGAAGTAAATTTTATGGAGAAACAGAGACTCCTGCTCCCCAGGAGGGTCCCCATCAGAGGGCTCCATCAAGGTCTGGATATTGGGAGCTTACATAGGGAGTGCATATCAGTTGATCAGTTCTACTCATTTTCCATATGTTAGGGGTTTGCTGCGTTTTTTCCCATTTCTCAAGCAGCAAGTCATGGTAACTGACCAGTTAACAAATGTTACCTTATCAACTAATTGAGAAATGTGATGGTTGAGAAGAAATTATTTGTGATGTGTTCTGGTCATTTACCTTTGGGTATGGGACCGAGTGGTGTTCCCCGTCAATCTTTTAATTTCTTGGGAAAATGTCTTTTGTCTAATCAGCAGATGTCTGATCAGCAGATGGTAGGTCTCCTACAAACACTTGGATCCTTATTCCCACAGAGGCCCTTCGAACTGCCTATTACCCTTCTAACTTGTCACAGTGGGATTTTAGGAATGCTACTGAGGACAATTTAAATGTTAGAAACTCCCTTCATTTGTAAAGAGTGTACATTGAAACACATTTTAGGAATGCCTTAAACAGCCACCACTTTGTTTTTTCTTTTATATACATATGAGAGTAATATATGATGAACCGTATGTTTAAGTAAGTCTAAAAGTGTTTGATTAATGAATAATGGTAGAATTTTTCTATTTGCCCTTTATTGATGGTTTCTAAAATAACCGGTAGTCTTAAAATAAAGAGAGTGTAGAATAAATGAAATACTCCAAGTGTGATAAGCACAATGTAATGATGCATCTTACTAAGCTGGAAGAAAAGCTTCATAATGTAAAAATCAGTTGATTCAAACAAATATCCTAGACCATATCAACTAATAAAAGGATGGAAATGTGGGAGGAAGGAAGAGAAAAAGAAATGGCATATTTTCTAATGTCTTCTATTTTATGAAGTGAGTACCAAGAGCTTCTATAATATAATATTCTGAAATGGATAAATTAAAAATAGGGATAAAAATACATAGAATTATAGTCTTCTTATGTAGGAATGCTGTATACTGAATGCCCACCCCCCAGTATGTGGGCATTTGAGGAATGAAGTAAGGAAACAGTGGAAAGGAGCATTCTCTCTCTCTCTCTCTCTCTCTCTCTCTCTCTCTTACTCTCTCTCTCTCTCAAATAAGTAAGTAAATAACTCTTGAAATCTTATTTAAAATGACATGATTTGTACGGGGCTTATATAGGGTGAAAACCATAAGATATTACACAATGATATAAAAATTGACTTTTAATAGAGAGATATGTGTTTTTCCTAGGGAGAAAGACTAAATCTTGGAAAGAATGCATTTCATAATTCCTTGGAAAGAATAAATGAAAAATAATTTAAGAGTCTTCAAAAGCAAAAGTAACACTAGTAGAATTAAACTGTGTTAATCTAAATAGAAAGACATAGAAGATAATATGAACAATGTCTAAAAAAGTTTCCTTTTGAATTGTTTTTACCTAACAGGGAAGGAGATATGGGTCAAATAGCTATATATAAAAGCAGAATAAATCACGTAAAACCATATGAGTCTTAAATTTTGTTATATTTTAATATTATCAGAAGGACTTTAAAATGTTGAGCGTCTTGGTCTATTTTTCTGCTGCTCTAAATGAATACTGAAGAATGGGCTATTTTTAAAGACTGCAGGTTCATTTTACTCAGTTACAGAAGATGGGAAGTCCAAGAGCAGGATACTAGCACCTGCTTGGCAACTGGGAAGAGCCCTCCTGGAACATCATCACATGAAAGAGAGCATCACACAGTAAGACACAGCAAGTTTACTAGGCAAAGCTTACTTTTTTTAACAAGGTCACTCTTACTATAGCTTATGAAATGATCAATAATTCATATGGATTAATCAATCAGAGCCTCAACTATACAAACGTTCAAAGTCTCACCTCTCAAATTGGTTAATATGTAATATTGAAGATTATGTTTCTAGCACATGAAATTTGGGGGACACATGTAAGACATAGCATTGAGTAATAACATTCCCAGTTATGATGTAATAGTCTTGGGGACTACTCGTATATGAAATGTCTTTTAAAAGTTCATGGAAAATGTTTTATGAAAAGTTATGCATGAATTTCAGCTTTTTTGAACTAGAATAAACTCATACTAAGCTTGCTTAACATATTTGAACAGGATCTATTATGAGGGACTAAGAAGGATGTGACATCAGCCCCTATCAGAGCAACATAACTTCTGCTAAAATGGAAGCAAGAACAAACAGCAATTTATGGTGAAGCTTGGGTATAAGAATGGTTAAATCATTTCACAAAACAAAAAAAATGTGTGAGGACAAATGGACCAATGAAATCAGAATTTTGCAAATTGATAACTAGTTTTAGGAAGGGATAAGATGATGTTGAAGATAAAGCCAGCAGCAACAAACCATCCTCATCAACCTATGTAGAAAAAAATTAATCTTATTTTGCCCTAGTTGAAGAGGATTGTGATTAACAGCAGAAACAATAGCCAACATCAGAAATTTAACTTGGTTCAGCTTAAAAATTCTGTTTGAAAAGTTAAAGAGGAAATAAGTTTCTTTTCAATGAGTATCACAATGGTTTTGCCTAGATCAGCTGCAAACACAAACAGAGCTTTCAACAGAAATTTTGAGAAAGTGAGGTCAAGATTATAAAGCTATTTTTTCCAAATATTTTAACATGAAATAAAACATGGCTTTACCAGTATGACCCTGAATACAAAACAAAATCAGAGAGTACAACAAGAAGTGGAAGTGGCCCAGTTAAAGCAAAAGTGGACTATTCAAGCACAAAGGTCATCTAATAATTTGGGGAGATGCTTGAGATATTTTGCTTGTTGGGTTTCTGGAGGGCTAAAGAACAAGAACATTTACTTATTAGGATAATATTTCAGGAAACTTAGCCAAAGCTTTAGCAGAAAAATATCTGGGAATGACTCATCAGACTCCACCCATCCTGACAATGCCCTCCTCAACAGACAAGAATGATTTTGTTATTAAAATTTCACTGAGAAACCATTAGGCATTTACCTTAAAGTCAGGAAATGCCTCCTTCTGACTTCAATTTGTTTCCTAATCTTCAAAACACTTATAAAAAGCACCCACTTCTAGTCAGTTAACAATGTAAAAAAGACTGTATTGTCATAATGAAATTTCCAAGATTCTCAGTTGTTTAGGAATGGACTTGTTGGCTGATATAATCACTTACAAAAGTGTCTTCAACTTGATGGAACTGCATTGAGAAATAAAGTTTACGGTTATTTTTGTCCTTTAATTTCGTTTTTCTGCACATCTTTTAAAATCTTCTCAAATAACTTGGAAAAGCAGAACTAAGCTGTTTGAAAGTGAGGTGAGAACTTCAAGCAATAGACTTATTTGAAAGCTGCAGATGAGAAGCATAAAGACATGATTTAAGGCTCTGTCTGATCTTTCCCATGGAGCTCCATGTCGGAGACTCAGTTCAACCAGGTCTCCACTGCTAAACTTCTAGTAAAACAATCCTCACATGAGGTAATTATATTACAGGATTAAAATGGGATGATGGTGCGAGTGTCCTTGCTTTGAACTACTATAATCCTCTGTAACATAATAGACTTTAATTGTATAATTAAATAAATACTGTGTAATATACTTTAATTGTTCTTCATACACAGGGGACTGCTTCTGCTAATAGTGAAAATGGCTTGGGCCATTCATGATGTGTATTAAATGAACAGAATAGAGAGCACAGAAATCAACAAAAGTTTTCATGCTATCTTGTATACAATGGGCATATATTTGAAATCTTTAGGGATGCAAGTAATTATTTTATAATTGCTATTAAAGCAAAATGCCAGCCTTTTCTGAAAGTGAAGCTAATTCTCAGTTCACTGTTCAGTTCAAACTACATTTCATGTTCATAAGAGATGAAAATAGGGGTGTGCATTATAGCAATGGGCCCTAGCTGGGACACCAGCATACCATATTGCAGTGCTGGTTCTATTCCCTGTTACTTCACTTCTGATCCAGCTTTCTGCTAATGCAACCTGGGAGGCAACAGATGATGGTCCCTGTAACCCAATGGGAGATTGAGTGGCTTCTGGGCTCCTGGCTTTGGCCTGGCTCAACTTTGGCTGTTGCAGGAATCTAAGAGATGAACCTGGATGGAAGACCTCTCTCTCTCTCTCTCTTTCTATCTCTCTCTCTATCTACCTCTCTTTCTCTCATAAATAAAAATACAAAAATTAAAATTAAAAAAGAAATGAAAGTAATTCTTAGATATATCAGAAAAAATATTAATAAGCACATTTTTATCCACAAATAGTAGAGTATTATCAGAAGTAACATAGTGGAATGCTGATACAGTGGACTTCAAAAATTAATAGAAAAATGAAATTGAAAGTTAGGTTTAGGGTGCCAGCACTGTGGCACAGAAGGTTAAGCCGCCACCTGCAGTGCCAGCAACCCATATGGGCACTGGTTCAAGTCCTCACTGCTCTACTTCCAATCCAGATCCCTGCTAATGTGCCTGGGAAAGCAGCAGAAGATGATCCAAGTGCTTGGGCCCCTGTACCCATGTGGGAGAGCCAGAGGAGGATCCTGGCTCCTGATTTTGGCCTGGCCTAGACTTGGCATTGTGGCCATTTGGGGAGTGACCCAGTAGATGGAAGATATCGCTCATTCTCTCTCTCTCTCTCTCCCTCTTTCTCTCTCTCTCCCTCCTTCTCTCTCTGTATTTCTGCCTTTCAAATAAATAATTTTTAAAAAAAAATACAGGTTTATTTTGATACTAAAAATCTTTAAATCCATGCTTTTTTTTATAATAGGCATATTCTATGAGTTTTTTGACGACTTCTTGTATATTGTACAATCTAATATCACAAGACTCTGATTGGCACAATACACACACAATAAGTAAAACTAAAATTCAAATAACAAAGCAGTAAGATGTTTGCAAGATACATATAGATAGCAAAGGAAAGATCTTTACAAGGTTTAACAAATAATTTATGAATTTAATTTAGAGATATAAAAATTAAGTGGAAACAGAAAACTCGTAAAGTTCAATCAATTAACCCACAAAAAGCAAAGGGTAATTGTTGTTTCTTGTATTCAAATAACAGCAATAAAATTTGGTAATATAAAAGTAAATTAGTATAATCTTCCTAGTAAGTACTTTGAAAATTTGTCTCAAAACATTAACTACACATATTTTTGGTCCTGTGCTCTCAATCTTGTTGCAATTCCTGAGAATAGTCATGTTACTATAAAAAGTGCATATCATGACACTACAACTTTTGTCATAAAATGTCAGAAATAACCCAATGTCCCTGAATAAAATAACCAATTAAATAAGTTGTGACACTGCAGCCAGACCAAGTGCTTTTCTTTTCCTTTTCACATTCTGATGAACAAAATCAATCTCCCCAGCTTGTGACTGTCTAAAGTGTTTGTTCAGATAACTAATGCTTACTTGTGAATTCCAAAAATTGACCTTGAAAAAGCCAGATGCAGTTGCATAGTGATCCAGCCTTCCTGTCAAAATTGCCAGAGGTTTGCATCTGCTACAACAAAATGCAAAGGGGTACAAATAACTAGGGGCATGGTAAGCATGGGCCCCAGGCCAAAAGGGCTTTATCCTGATTATTAAAACACTGGAATTTCTTCACACAATTCTTCACCCTTTTTGGATCTCAGCCAAAGAGTGTTTTGTAGTTGCTTGGTTTTTCAGGACATTCTGCTGTATCCTCCTCCTGATAAAGTCAAGCCATTAAGCAAGTTTCCCAAAGAACTGCACTGACACCTGAGATACCCTGTTATCAAACCAACAATGAGCTTTAGCCTCTGACTCAGCAGCCTAGCCTCCTTTGCAGCCTCTTAAAAAACCCCAGGTGGTCCTCACAGAGCAGGATGGTAGTTCTTAAAATGTCAATCTGCTATCATCCTCACAGATAGATAGCTTAAATTTTCTGTTTCCTTTACCCTCAAGCTTTATCCTCATAATTTTTATTTGCCACTGAGGACAGGGACCAAGATTTTGTTAACAAAGTTAACATCCGTTAGATTCCATACAACCATTTAAGATAGTGTCTGTGTATGAATTCACAATCCTATCAGAAAATAAAGCCAAGAAAGTAATGAAAAGTTTTCTTTCTGTTAAAAATCATATGAGGGGCCAGCGCTGTGGCGCAGCGGGTTAACGCCCTGGCCTGAAGTGCCGGCATCCCATATGGACAATGGTTCGAGACCCGGCTGCTCCACTTCCAATCCAGCTCTCTGCTATAGCCTGGGAAAGCAGTAGAAGATGGCCCAAGTCCTTGGGCCCCTGCACCTGTGTGGAGACCAGGAAGAAGCTCCTGGCTCCTGGCTGCGGATCAGCGCAGCTCCAGCCGTTGAGGCCAATTGGGGAGTGAACCATCTGATGGAAGACCTCTCTCTCTCTCTCTGCCTCTCCTCTCTCTGTGTAACTCTAACTTTCAAATAAATAAATAAATATTTTAAAAAATCATTTGATACCACTGCAATAAACAAACAGCTGAGCATATCTTCTCTAGATAAGTTTGCCTTTTAATTTCCAATAAAAATAATGGTAATTTGGAAATTTGAAAAGAAAATTCCATCATCAAAGATATTTCAGCCTCATCCAGCACCCTACACACGCACACACACGCACACGCACACATTTACTACAGATATATATGCATGAATTTCTGACAAGATTCTGACTTGGTAGTTCATTAGTTCCATTTCTCTGCTGAAGCCCATATAGCAGTGGAGTTTTCTCTGTCTTTATAGTTCTGTTTAAACTTCCAGTAAAGCCCCTGTCTTAAAGACTGTCTAAATTTCTACATCATAAGCAGAATCTTGCAGGCTGATTTTCTCCAGTAGCATTTCTATATTGCCTATATTTCATACACTTCACCTTTTCCCTAATACCAGGCAGGGTGCAAAGTGAAACCCCTTTGCAATTTTCAAAAAATGCAGTTGCAATAAACAATTTGTGAATTTAGTAAAAATTTTTGAAGATTCATGCAAAGAAGTCACATTTTCAGCAATTATACCCTAAAACCCTTTTCTAGAGAATTAAAAACTCCCTCTCATGCACAATTTTCCTCCTTCCCACTTCCTTGAAAAGTATTTATTCTGCCACAGACTCATGTGAATTTTATCAAATGTTTTCTAACTTTATTTCTGGCTCTAGGTCGCTCAAGCTCAGGAAGTCACAAGACTGTAATTTTCTTATAGCAGGATGGCAGGCAGTGTGAACTCGCTACTCTAACACTAGACACAACTCCTTTCTCCCTTCACTTCCTCTATGTACATGGAAAAAGTAAACACTCACCTTCCCAAGCTCCTGAAGGGTGACCATATGGCCTTCTTTCAATTATAAGATGAAAACATAAGATGGGCAGAGCTTTCTCTGGGAAAGCCGGATGTTGGGATAGAATGGAGTTATTAGTCATTAGCTCTTTCACTCTTATTTCTCCTGTGGCCTGAAAAACAAAAACAATCTTGAGAGTGCAGCATTAATCCCAATTCTACAAAGACGAAAGCTTCACACAGATAAAAGTAGGTCAGGATGGTAGAAAGACACGGAATCCAATATATCATTGATAAACTACCCTACAATCCTGGAACTATTTAGCCCTAGTTGCTTGATGTAAGAATCAAATACCTAATAGTGTACATTCATGTAAGCCTAAAAAAATGAAATAGATGTCCATAAATGTGTACTAACCATTACTATAGTTCAACATTTATTTTCTTAAAAATGCACCTTGTTGTTCTTACTTTTTAGTCTAAATTAATAGATTCCACTTGTGGCTATTGCTTTGTCTGATTAATTTTCTTCTCACATCCCTTACAAAAACATCTTCAAAAAATTTATTAATTAAAGTTACTGCTGATGCTAACACACAGAGTTATCAATAAACATTAATTATATAAAATCACGTGAAATATTTATATGATTGCTTCATTTCATTTCAAAATTCAATGAACCACCATGATCCATAAAAGCTCATATAACTGTTCTCAATTGTCAATATATTGTGCACAATCCTTTGAGGTAGTTTTGTAATAAAAGGAAAAATAAATCAAAACCTAGTTTGTTATAAGATTCTGAAGAATTTTATATTTTTGTCTTATCAAAACTCTAATTATGTGGATTACAACAGGGAGATTGACAATCACATTGGGAAATCAAGCATCTTTTTCACTTCTGTTAAAAAAAAGTGATCATCATCCATATAAAGATAACGCCATGTTTGCATCAGAATTCAACGTGTGAAATGTATCAACACTCAGAATTTTATTCCCTTCCATTGTGTGATATTACAGTGATACACTTCTTAAAACTGATACTAGAAAATCATATTTAGAAAAACTCATTTTCATTAAATGCATTTATAAAGACAAAAGCCATGTCAGAATCTAATACGTTTTCAGAAATAATCACAGAACACAAATTTAAAATTGGTGATGGGAGGTTTATTTATTTTATGAAGCAAAAGCAATCCTTGCTGTAACAGAGAGCTTTAACATTTTAAAACACCTTAAGAGCTTTTCCTCATTTTTCTCTGATATTTTTGTTGTTATTTCTATATTATGAAATTATTAGGTTTCTCCTTTCTTATAGTAAAATTCCCTTATGTGGTGAAGTAGAGATTGATCTTTATATGACAAATATGAAATTAAGTTGACTTTCCCAGACTCATTTTTTCCTATACAGAATAGTGTGTTCTTGCAGTGTGTTCCAATAATGCAAGAAAAATTAACGTGATTCAAATAGTACTTTATATACATAAAATAAAAACAGGAAATAATAGAGTCTGCTCAAGAAATATTGAGATTGGGATGTGAATGATTCAGTGGATTGTATTTTGATTTATTCTCTTGTGTATTTTTATTTTAAAGTAATATGTTTGGTTGTGTGCTCCTTTTTGCATTTAAACTAGGCTTTGAGGTTATGCTAAGAGTCCAAGGAAAAGATATACTCTAAAATATTTTTTAAATTGTCTTCATTTCTTGGGTATATATTCCAAACTAGGAGCTGGCATTCTGGTGCAGTAGGTTAAGCCACTACCTGCAACACCAGCATCCCAATGGGCATCAGTTTGAGTCCCAACTGCTCAACTTCAATTCAGCTCCCTGCTGATGTGCCTGGGAAAGCAATGGAAGATGGCCCAAGTGCTTTGGCCCCTGTACTCACATGAGAGATCAGGATGGGCTCCTGGTTCCTAGCTTCAGCCTGACTCAGCCCTGGTCATTGTGTCCATTTGGGAAGTGATCTCTTTTCTTTCTGTCTCTCCTTCTGTATCTGTAGCTTTGTCATTCAAATAAATAAATATATCTTTAAAAAGAGTCCAAAACAGTCTTGAAAAACGTGTTCATCTTTCTCAACTTTCATAAAGGGTAGCCATTTTCCCTCCAGTGTCAGATACAGTACTTGAAAAATATAGTACTTGATTGGGATCTTAAAAGTTTGGCTCGGAATAGCATGAGAGAATTTCCTATAAATTATAGCATAAATTTTATGCTATAAGCCAGAGGTTTTTTTAAAAAAAATTTGCAACAGCACAATTACAATCCAAGTATGGGTCATAAATATGCCAGGAAATACTGTTACCTATAAGAGTTTTAAAATCATAAATTAATAATGATACAAATTTACTTTTGATCACTCAAAACTTTCCAGCATTAAAATAATGATAAAAATATATTTATGTGGCAATTTAATTTTCAGCCATTAATGAATAATTGGTACCTGATATGATCTTCCTCAGTTAATAACTATAAGCTTGAACAAAATATATGAACCAATTCTTCATGCACTGAACCAAACAAAAACCAGGAGATCCCCAATTGAAGGCACACAACAGCCCTCTGAGTAGGGTTTAGTATTTAGTAGTATTAGCTTCATAGAAGAGCAGCTCAAGTGAAGCAGTATCACTGCTGGCCTGTGGAAACAGAGATCAGAATTCTACAGTGCTGAAGTGGATGAAATTTTTAGGGCAGATTCCTAGAAAGGAGGAAACTGAACAAAGCAGTCCAAGAAGTCTGTGAGGCTGAACCTGGGTTTTTGGCTAAGGGTTCTTCTGTGCTGTGCTCATAGAAAGACTCACTTAGAAGGCAGAAAGGAGGTAGTATTGGAAAGAGTTTGAGTGAAGAGAACAAAGGCAATACAAGGATGAAAAAGTCTGCAATTATGGCCTGTGGAAGAAAGAGACACATTGCTGAAGAGTTCAGATATTCACTTGAGATACAGAAGAATCCTGCCTTTGGAATAAAGGTGATATTCTCTAAGAAAAAAAATCACAATAGAACTACTTTAGCAAAGATTATAACCAAGACTAACATAATTTTCTTTATTAAAGTTTTTATTTATTTATTTATTTATTTATTTTTTAATTTTACAGGCAGAGTGGATAGTGAGAGAGAGAGACAGAGAGAAAGGTCTTCCTTTTTGCCGTTGGTTCACCCTCCAATGGCCGCTGCGGCTGGCGCATCGTGCTGATCCGAAGCCAGGAGCCAGGCGCTTCTCCCGGTCTCCCATGTGGGTGCAGGGCCCAAGGACTTGGGCCATCCTCCATTGCCTTCCCGGGCCATAGCAGAGAGCTGGCCTGGAAGAGGGGCAACCGGGATAGAATCCGGCGCCCCAACCGGGACTAGAACCTGGTGTGCCAGCGCCGCAAGGCGGAGGATTAGCCTGTTAAGCCATGCTGCCAGCCTTGACTAACATAATTAACAAGACTGCACAACTACCTTCATTTCTTGCCAGAATAACATTACATCATCTAAAGAAAGAAAATAAAATCCAAACAAATAAATCAGTAGATAATGATGACCCATAATTAAGGAAACAAAATCAGCCAATAGAAAGAGACTCCAATATTTCCATGATATTTTATTTTGCACATCAGATTATTAAAACAGCCATTTTGAAGACATTAAAGGACTTAAAGAAAAGGATGATAATAGTAAATGAACAAGTGAAAAAAGCACAGTAGAGAAATGCTATAATGAAAGAACCAATCAAAACCCTAGAACTGAAAGTGGATTATTTGTACAATGTGTGCTCTTAAAATTATTCCATTTGAAACAGCATCATATATAATTTGCGTTTTATGATTAAAATGCAAACATATATTCTTGTCAAGAGAGATATGCTACTATACAGAAAATAAGAAAATCTTAATAAGTAGAAAATAAATATAGACAAAGATAAGAAACATTGTTAAGATGTCAGTAACAGATGCACTATGTCACTCATGCAGCTAAAATAAGTACATTGAAATGTTTAGGGAAGGTTTAATTGAATATATTTAGGAATATAATTGAGATGATAGTATAGCAATGTGCAGTATCAGGAATCTAAAACAGTGATGAGGTGAAGGTTTCAGTTAAGGGAGAACTCATTCCTATGGAGAAGAATACACTGCAGCAGGCTTGAAAATGACTTTAAAAATCAATAATATGAATATCTGAAGAAAAATATTTGGTAGAGGTAAAAGCCAATGAAAAATTACTATATAAAAAGTGAGTTTTGCATATTCATAAAACTGAAATGAGAGTGACAAAGAGATGGAAAGATAGAGAGAGAGAGAGAAAATAGTAACTTATTATTCCAGAGAGATGATGAAGGCTAGACAGCTGGATCCTGGAGGCCAAATAATTCTGCATGGTTCCTGGATAAAATGTCACTGCACGTGGCTCAACAGGCTAATCCTCTGCCTTGTGGCGCCAGCACACCGGGTTCTAGTCCCGGTCGGGGCTCCGGATTCTGTCCCGGTTGCCCCTCTTCCAGGCCAGCTCTCTGCTGTGGCCAGGGAGTGCAGAGGAGGATGGCCCAAGTACTTGGGCCCTGCACCCCATGGGAGACCAGGAGAAGCACCTGGCTCCTGCCATCGGATCAACGCAGTGCGCTGGCCACAGCACGCCAGCCGCGGCGGCCATTGGAAGGTGAACCAGCGGCAAAGGAAGACCTTTCTCTCTGTCTCTCTCTCTCACTGTCCACTCTGCCTGTCTAAAAAAAAAAAAAAAGTCACTGCAAAGTTTCTTCAAAAGGATGATATGACCTAATATTGTAATAGAACCATTAATTCCAGAAATTATTTGCAATGGTTTAAGGAAACATGAAGAAATGACTTGTGGGAGGTTTCATTTAATGGACACATAATGTCAATGATGAGTATTTTGTGCATCTGAATGTGTGATGTATAAATTTCATTCAAAGGATACATTTCCAGGAAGCATGGGAAAAAGCTACTTCTATAAATATGACATTGTCCTCTTCATCTCTTCATCCTTCTATAACTCTATTAACTGTTCCTCTTCATTAACTAAGCATTTGCATATAATAACTGAAAATAACATTGGTGTAAAAAAAGGATTGTATTTTATAGAATATTGGGTTGTACACAAATATAAGGATTACATTGAAAGAAAATGGTGAAATATTTAAAAAATATAGTAATACTTGATATAGTGCCCAAATGAAAATAATTTCTAAAATGAGTAGAACTCTAATAGTATATTAGGCAGCCATTTGGGCAGATAGGCAGAATATGACTATCCACTCTAAACAAGCAGTCTGGCATTGTATTCTAGCTTTGACTTATCATGTCATCTCTATTCCCAGTCGAATCTATGGAATCTTAGCTAAGACAGTCTAAGACAGAATGTCTCCAAAGGTTATTTCACACTGAAGTCTCTTTGACAGTTCTCATTGACAGTTTCTCCCCACTAATAGCTAGAGAACCAAAATTTACTCTCCTACATACATGAGACTTGTTGATTCAGCAACACATAACTGAATGGAGAATGAGCCATTCCGAACAGGCAGCCATGTGATCTCTCTCACCTCACACATCCTACATGTGTAGAAGATTAAAGTGGGAGAAGAGATATAACCAACACTTCTATGAATGGTAACCATTAACTTTGTTTTTGCTGTATTCCTAACTAGCCAAGGTAAAATTGTCTACTATGGAGAATATTGAAGGAGGCATTGAAATGCACATTCAATGGACAACACCATGAGTAAAAAGATCTATTAAGAAGCAAAATGAAATTATGAAATATATTCTAGTAGTAAAAACATTTATGTACTACGTTAAACTCTAAATTTTGTTCAATATTCTTTTTTAATATTTATAACACTATTAATAAGGCATAGCCGTATCAAGTTTTAGATGAAGCTGTGGCTACTCTGTGAAATGATTTGTCTAGCATCACCCCTTCTTACATGATATTGCTCCACCTAACATTCCCACCTAAAACTAAATGTAGCTTATCATCCTGCATTGCTTTTGAAAATATATTCATATAAGTATATAATTATACAAAATAAATTGAATAAGTTTAACTCAAGTTGTCACCATAATTACAAACCCATTCTCAGCATCGTACTGACAACTCTCAGAAGTTCCTATATATATTGTAACACTGTCTCCTTGGCAATGCTTTCAATTTGCACTGTTGATTTACTGGAATTTTTTTTTTAATTTTATTTAAGGTATACAAAGTTCATGTGTTTCAAATATACAGATTTAGGAACATTGTGATACTTCTCACTCTATCCTGCCTCCTCCCCATGCAACCACACTTCTTCCTCCTCCCTCTCCCATTTCCACTCTTAATTTTTTCAACGATCTAGTTTCACTTTACTTTATACCTATAGGATAACCCTACACTAAGTAAAGAGTTCAACAAATAGTATGAAGAAAAAAACAGTTCCTCAACCCTACTGAAACTTGTAAATTTGGTATGAAAAGTAATGATTGAGATATACAGAGCTATATAAATTTTTGTGTAAATGTTCACAGTATGCATAAACCTGAGTTTCAGAAAGTTGGTGGCCAGCGCCGTGGCTCAACAGGCTAATCTTCCGCCTAGCAGTGCCAGCACACCAGGTTCTAGTCCCAGTCGGGGCACCGGATTCTGTCATGGTTGCCCCTCTTCCAGGCCAGCTCTCTGCTATGGCCTGGGAGTGCAGTGGAGGATGGCCCAAGTACTTGAGCCCTGCACCCCATGGGAGACCAGGAGAAGCGCCTGGCTCCTGCCTTCGGATCAGCGCGGTGCGCTGGCCGCAGCGTGCCGGCCGCGGTGGCCATTGGAGGGTGAACCAACAGCAAAAGGAAGACCTTTCTCTGTGTGTGTCTCTCTCTCTCTTTGTCCACTCTGCCTGTCAAAAAGAAAAAAAGAAAAAGAAAAAGAAAAAAAGTTGGTAAGTATGTTTCTTTAACAATCAACTTTTAAACAAAAGAGCAAATGGCTTCAAACTGAGTCAAGCCATGACACACTAAGACAATGATGTCTAAAGTCAGGGTTCCATTTCCTTATACTATATTTTTGAAAATAATCTCAAGGACAGAAATTTCTAAAAGAGAAGTAAGGCCTTAAAATTGTTTGTAAGAAATTTAAAGTCATTAGAAAACTTGAAAAATCATATTTGCAAAAAACTGTCCTATTAGGAGGAGAAATGTAAGCTTAAAGAATTTTACAGATTCTTGACAAGCACCCAATTTAAATATTTATTTAATAAGATGCTTCATTCTGAAACAATATTTTCATTTTTTCTCAATTTCTTATAAATATAATTTGATTGGAAAACATTTTGAATTTTCGTGTTTTAAGACAAACCTTTTAATGCACATTTAACCATATTATTAGCTTCACCCAAATACACTCAAATTTTCAAATAAAATGAGATATTTTCTCTTTTAAACAAAAGCACATTTCTTATCTTCTGAAAATTATGTCTACAGCATTGAATATAAAAATAAAGTAAATTATGTAAGTGGCATACTTAAGGTCACAGAGCAATAGACAATAATACCCATGACATCTGTATATACTTCACAAATCCTGCATGCCTTACTCATACAGTCATATGTTAGGGGATAAAAAATAGAACAGAAAACATAAAAATGAATTCCAGATGAAGTTTTAATTATCCAATCATGCATATATTCAGCACTTATATTTTGAGTATTACCTGTGTTTCCAATATTGTTCTCAATGGTGAAGAGACAGTAGTCAGCCTGAATTTTCTGATTTACTGGTACTTAAATTCTAGTGAGAAACTCAAGTAATAATTACATAAATAATGTAATTTCAGATAAGAATTATTCTTAGAAAGAAACTAAGCAAAATAAAATGTAAGTGCCTGAGAGTAGAGAAAATGGTGAGTAGGCTATTCTAGAAAAGCTCATTGGAAAAGATCTCTCCAATGACATACTTGAAAAGAAGTCTGAATATTAAGAGAGAATTCTGAAAAATGTCAGAAAAAAATATTTCCTGCTTAGTGAATGGCTGTTTTGGAACACCTGGGATACACACAGGCTTGTCAGGAACAGGAAAAGGATTTTTTTTTTTTTTTTTTTTTTTGGACAGGCAGAGTGGACAGTGAGGGAGAGACAGAGAGAGAGAGAGAGGTCTACCTTTTGCTGTTGGTTCACCCTCCAATGGCCGCCGCAGCCGGCGCGCCACACTGATCCGAAGGCAGGAGCCAGGTGCTTCTCCTGGTCTCCCATGGGGTGCAGGGCCCAAGCACTTGGGTCATCCTCCACTGCACTCCCGGACCATAGCAGAGAGCTGGCCTGGAAGAGGGGCAACCATGACAGAATCTGGCGCCCCGACCGGGACTAGAACCTGGTGTGCTGGTGCCATAGGTGGAGGATTAGCCTATTGAGCTGCGACGCCGGCCAAGGATCATTTTTTGAAGCATAACAAGTAGAGTACAAGAGGACAGAGTTGGAATGGAAATCAATCATCATATCATATGAGATATTGTAGGTTAAAGAGTTTGGACTTTCACTAATACTAAATAATATGAAATTTTGTTCCAGATGCTGAACATTACAGAATTTTACTTGTGTGTGCATGTGTATCATTCTGGTTACTCTAGGTCAAATGAACTCTTGAGAAGGAGGTAGGGGAGCAGAGACACCAGTCAGGAGAAAATTAGCACAAAGGAGATGTGACATAGTGGTAGCCTTGGCATGATGATGGTGGTGATTAGCTTGAAGAGTGATACAATTTTAATTTTCAAGTCCACAGGACGCTAACAGGTAGATATAGATAAAATGAGTGGAGAACAATCATGACTCCTAGATTTTTAGACTAGTTGTCAGGTTGACTGGTAGTAAATGAACTGGGATAATAAAAATGGAGGAAACTTCTGTGAAAAATGTGAAAAAAAATTAAAAGTTCTGTTTTTAATTTTTATTCATATAAACAGAACGGATTTCATGTATTTCATTCATATAATTCTAAGAAGATAACCATACTTCTCTCCCTTCCCTTCTCCCTGTCTTCTTCCTTCAATTTCCCTCCTTCCTTCCTTCCTTCCTTCCTTCCTTCCTTCCTTCCTTCCTTCTTTTCTCCTTTTATGCTTTCATTAATTTTTTCAAAGACATAATTTCAGGCCACTCTATAATTATAGGCTCAATTCACCACTAGCCATAGTATAAAACAAAAAGTAGAAAGACCAAAGTTCCAAAGGATATAAACAAGACTAAAAAGAACAATAACACAAAATGTCCAATTCATTCCTGTACTTTTTTGTATTCTATATTAACTGCTACATATTGGAGAAAATATATTCTATTTGTCTTTTCAAGACTGGCTTATTATGCCAAGCATAATGATTTCCAGTTGTATCCATTTTGTTTCAAAAGATAAGATTTCATTCTTTTTTATGGCTGAGTATTATTCCGTAGTGTACATATACCACATTTTCTTCATTCAATCATCAGTTGATGGGCATCTAGCTATGGTGAATTGAGCTTCAACAATCAAAGGGGTATGAATATAACACATTCTATGCTGATTTTCATTTCCAGGAGTGGGATGGCTGGTCAAGAGTGTTTGAAAGACCCAATAGATCATCAGATGGGGATTTTATTCAGTTATGCATGTAGTCTAGAATTCACAATAGTAATTAGAATTCAAGATCTAATTCATGAATTACTTGAATGAAAGAGAAATTGGACATTAAACCCAAAAGTTTTAAACATAAAATTATATATAAGTTGATACAATTTTAAACATAAAAATTGAGGTCATTAGGGAGGAAAATGTAATCTGTATTTGGAATTCCATTAAATGAAAAAGGAAATGTTTGGTTAAATTCTAGGGCAGCATGTCAGAGTAAGCATGCATCCTTGTATATATCAAATAATGGGAGTTGTTTTGCAATGATGTCTCTGGGACACGGTCTTATTTTGATTAATGCAGCTCTATTTCCATTATGTATTCACATTATTTTAATATTGTGCTTCTTTATACTTCTAACTAAACACCACAATTTTAAAGGCCATTTTATATTATTATTTTATGAGCACAAGTTCATTTTTCTATTGAGGATCAGGGAAAAAATACAGCTCCTTTGAAGCACATTCTATTTTTTAAAGAAATAACATGAATATAAATTAAACTAATTTGTTTGTATAAGGAAAGCTAGTAACTTTTCTTCTAAACCTTCCATTCCCTCTGAGAAAATTTGAAAGGTGTTAAAGAGATTGGTAGAGATTAAGATAAGAAAGGAAAATTAATTAAGAGAGATTCTTCACCTGTGGACATGATTTCCAATGACACTACTCAATCCCAAAAAGAATAGAATCAAACTCCATGGGGGGAAAACTGCTGGTTCTAATATCCATATTAAAACAACACTGTACACAAATGTTTTCACTCAGTTGAGCAAGACAATTCTCAAAATATTTTTTTCAACAAATTCTAATTTTAACTTATAGATGAGGATTTTTTAAAAGACTTTATTTATTTATTTGAGAGGTGTAGTTACAGAGAAAGGGAAAAACAGAGAGAAAGATCTTCCATCTACTGGTTCACTCCCCAAATGGCCAAAACAACCGGAGCTGGGCAGATCTGAATCCAGGAGCCAAGATCTTCTTCCATATCTTCCAGTGGCCTAGGGAGTTGGGCCATCTTTTAATGTTTCCCAGGCCATGAGCAGAGAGCCAGATTGGGAGAGGAGCAGCCTGGACACGAACCAGCGCCCACATCGAGGGCAGTGCCCCACCTGAAGGCTTAGCCTAGTATGCCACAGCACCAACCCCCAAGATGAGGGTATTTTTTCCTGTATACCCTGATAAATTAAGATGTGCATCATTCTATCATTTAAATCAACGTATGTTATTCTTTTAGTCTCATATGAAGACTATGGGTTATTGGGAAACTGCTTCCCAAGAATCATACTTTATTTAGAAAGCTGTTTTATTCACATCACATCTTAAAGCGTGCAAAATAAAAGGCATAAAAACACCAATGACAGATAAAACAGAGAAAATTACTCTGAACAACTCTTCTAAAATCGGGTGGTGCATATAAATTATAAAAACACTAAAACTTGATCAAAAAGGAAGGTCTTTAACTTTCATTTAAATGCATGAACAGATGTGGCAGTCCTAATGTCAACAG
Source organism: Lepus europaeus (assembly GCF_033115175.1). Taxonomy (NCBI): domain Eukaryota; kingdom Metazoa; phylum Chordata; class Mammalia; order Lagomorpha; family Leporidae; genus Lepus; species Lepus europaeus. The sequence goes on along the minus strand of NC_084836.1, from coordinate 46,512,679 downwards.
ATAAATGGTCCCAAAATGTGGGATATGAGAACGAGATCTCTGAACGTTTTTAAACTCATGCCAGGCAAGGCTGGATTCCTCTAACTATAAACGTGTCAAAGACCTAGGGTGCATGTCAGGCAATCATTTGTCAGCGTCTATAGAGCTGTGGCCACCAAAGTTAGATTTGTGAAAAGGATGATTATCACCTGGAAGTGAATTCACTGTCACCTGTACATAGGAAGACAATTTGAGCCTCAGTTCGAAAATACATATCCTGCAAGTCTCCTTTGAAATATATTTCTGATTTTTTTCTTTATTTACATGTTTATGACATAATGTAACCTTTTTTAGCAAAATAGCTAAAATACTGTAAAATTTGTTTACAACTTTATGTTTGAGCAGTTCTTTGTGTATATGTGTGTGTGCACATTGTGTCTTCAGATAAAATTTTAACATTTGATCAACCAGACCTGATAGTATAAGTATTGTTGTCTCTCCTCACCTGCAGTGATTATGTTCCAAGACACCAGGTGGATGCCTGAAACCACAGATATTAAACCCTATGTATAAGCCGTGTTTTTTCCTATACTTACAAATCTACCATAGTTTAATTTATAAATTAGACATAGTATAAGATTAACAATAACTAATATTAAAGTAGAATAATCATATAAAGTACTTTTATAAAAGTTATTTAAAACCTATGAATTATTTATTTCTGAAGTTTCTAACATTTTCAGACCACGATTCATCACAAGTAACTATAGCGTGATATTTCAATATATGTATACCATGTGTACCAGCAAAATCATGGTAATCACAATTTTTCTTCCTTTGACATCACTTTGTGTTTAGAAGCATGTACCTGTTGTCCTCTTTTTATTCATAAAATACATGTTAGGTCATTGTGAACTGCAGTCACCGCACTGGTGTGTAACTCCAGAAACTTATTCCTTCAATCTCACTCTGATTTGGTATCTATTATGTGAACTGCCTCTATATCCCACTTACCCCTCCCAGCCTCTAGTAATCACTATTCTGTGTTCAGATTGAGATTTTTAGGATTGTATTAAATCAAATTCTACATTTCTCTCATATCATTTTAGGAAATAAGATTACTGTGTTTATTGAATGTTTAATGCTAAAAATCTTTGAAAAATTATTTTTTCTTTACTTGTTTGAAAGGGAGATACAGAAAAAGAGAGGCAAACACACAGACAGGTCTCCCATTTGCAATTTCACTCCCCAAATATCCACAACAACCAGGGTGGAACAGAAACCCTGAAGTCAAGAGTGTAAGGTTAAAGCTAGGAGCCAGGAATTAATCTGGGTATCTCATGCGTGTGTCAGGGACCCAACTATTTGAGCCATCACATGCTAGGTTTGCACATTAGCAGGAAACTAGAATCAGGAGCACGGCCTTCAAATACAGACACGCAGATTTAGGATGTAGGCATCCCAACTGGGATCTTAACTGATATGCCAAACAAACACTCCCTCAAGAGACTTCTAAGAAATTTACATTTTGGGGGCTGGTGCTGTGGCCTGTTGAGTAAAGCCGCTGCCTGCAGTGCTGGCATCCCATAGGGTGCCGGTTCAAGACCTGGCTGCTCTACTTCCTATCCAGTTCTCTGCTATGGCCTGAGAAAGCAGTAGAAGGTGGTCCAAGTCCTTGGGCCCCTGCACCTACGTGGGAGACCTGGAAGAAACACTTGGCTTCTGGCTTTGGATCAGTGCAGCTCGGACCCATTGTGACCAATTGAGGAGTGAACCAGCAGATGAAAGACCTCTCTCTCTCTCTCTCCCTCTCTCTCCTTCTCTGTGTAACTCTGACTTTCAAATAAATAAAGAAATCTGGCCAGCGCTGCGGCTCACTTGGCTGATCCTCTGCCTGCAGTGCTGGCAACCAGGGTTCTAGTCCCAGTTGGGGCGCCAGATTCTGTCCCGGTTGCTCCTCTTCCAGTCCATCACTCTGTTGTGGCCCCGGGCAGGGGGGGGGGCAGTGGAGGATGGCCCAAGTGCTTGGTCCCTGCACCTGCATGGGAGACCAGGGGGAAGCACCTGGCTTCGGGCCGCGGCCATCTGAGGGATGAGCCAATGGAGGGAGTACCTTTCTCTCTGTCTCTCTCTCTCACTGTCAGACTCTGCCTGTCAAAAATAAGTAAATAAATAAATAAATAAATCTTTCAAAAAAGGAAATTTACATTTTGTTTTACTTCACAATAGCTTTATAAGAAGCATACTCTTTTGATGTCAAGTTTACAGTTGAGTTGGGGCTGTTACTACACTTTCCTAGAGTAACACAAATACAATGTAGCCCAGGCTCTAACTTCAGAGCAAACAGATTTAACTGCCATTTTATGCTTTTATAACAAAAATGAAAATGAAAAATAAATACAAATCAGTGAAATCAAATCTGACTTTATTCTTTGAATAATTTAATGGGGTTATTGGCATCAAGTCAGAAACTAACAAGATCTCTTCTACCTTTCTCCTTTTTTGTATCTTCTTCCATGATGCTTTCTCAGGAGAAAATCTGCATCATACAGTGGTATTTGTATAGCACTGTAATGAATTCTGTGCAAGGAAAAGTAGATTGATTTAAAAAAGAGAAAATTTTTGCTAGCCTGCAAATTGCCAAATTTAAGTCTCAAGCCATTAACTTAACTTGTTTCCCTCTGCTACCAGGTGTCAAAATATGTGTTATAGACCAAAACACTGACTTCATTATTACAAGGATAAGTCAAGATGTTTTGCAAATTATGTCAATTATTTTGTTTGCTTATTTTGCTATTGAGAGCATTTTTATTTCCTGTGTTGTAGGCCCCACTTTGTTGATGTGTATATGATTATGAAACCAAGTATTTTTGTATACAGATATTATTCCCTTTAAAAACAAAAGAAAAAAATCTGCCTCATTATTTTCTTAAAACTCTCAAGGAAAAATCATCAAAGCAGAGGTTCTTAAATCTAATTTCTAGACATAAAATCTCCTGTTAGAATTAAAAATAAAGGGAAAAGGCAGGCACACAAAGGAAAAACTACAAAACAAAAACTAACTCCAGGAACCTATACTTGATCTAAAGAAGCATGGGAAAAAGAGCATCTGTGTTTAGCAGGAAGAGAATTTTCCTGCTTAGAACTGTTTCAAGGACACATTTCAATTAGCTGTTTTGAAAAAAATTTTCTATAAAGGCAATTTAAAGATGACTGATTCAGGTTTTATGTGGGATGAAGACAGCCTCTCCTGCTAGAGAAAAACAAAAGATTTAGCATTAAAAAAAATCACAATATTGCACCAATTTTAAAAAGCTATGAATTAAAATCACTAATTCTACTTTGCCTAAGTTTTTTCCTCATATTTTTTCTTCTTTCTTTCCTCTCACCAATATTTCTCCCTCCATGCGTGGAGAAAATTATTACCATCATTTGCCATCTCTTCCAAAGGAGTTGTTTTAAAGGGACATTTTTATGATTTATTTATTCATTTGAAAGGCAGAGTAATAGAGAGAGAGAGGGAGACACGGTGAGATTGTTCTTCCATCCACTGCATCACTCCTCAAATACCTGAAAGAGCAGGGGGAGGCCAGGCTAAAGTCATGAACTCCATCCATGTCTACCATGTGGGTGGCAGAAAAATAAGTACTTGGGCCATCATTCACCGCCTCCCAGGTGCATTAGCAGAAAATTGGACTGGAAGCAGCACTCCAATTGTTATGCAAGCATGCCAACTGACAGCTTAACCAGCTGCACCACAATGCTCACCAAATAATTTTTCTTATAATAAATAATTTATAGAAATAAGAATAAAGGGATAATGGAAAAAATGTTACAATTTTTTAAATAAATTAAACCATATCTTCTTCTAGCACATTTTGGCATATAAACCTGGAAGATGAAAAATATTTTCTACCTTCCTTTAGAAAAACAGTACTTATATTCTAGGTTCTTGCTGCAAAACATTGTCTGAAGATGGGTCTTTGCCCTAGTGGCTAAGCCCCCTCTCTTCTCCCCAGCCCACGCCATGAGATGCCCACATCTCATATTGGAGTGCCTGAGTTACAGTCCCTGTTCTGTTCTTGATTCCAGTTTTCTAGTAATGAGTGCTCTTGAAAGCAGCAAGTGATGACTTAATGATCGGAATCCCTGTCACGCAGATAGGAGATCCAGACTGAGTTCATGGCTCCTGGCTTCAGATTGGCCCAGTCCTGCTGCTGCAGGCATTTTGAGGAGTGAACCAGTGGAGGACAGATCTCCCTCTGTCTCTATCTCAGTCCTTTTCTGTCCCTCTGCCTTTCAAATAAAGAATATAAATAATTTTTAGTTGTGTGATAAAATCTTCCCTACTTAATGACTAGCTGGATGAAATTGTCACATTACTTTTTTCCTTGGAAATACATTGTTGACTTATAAATACTTGAGTTTGAGAAAATTCATGTAGTTACAGTCTTCTGAAGACACTCTTCCATGATCTGAGAGATCACGTACATGATCCATTTCACCATCTTTATTAGGTTATTGTTATCTGACTTTTTAAATTCATTTTTTTGATTCACTAATAATTGTAGAACATATTCTTAATCATTTTTTCTATGCTATTAGGGCAAAAAATTAAAAATTCTGAAATCTCAGGTGTGTTCAATAAAAGCAAAAAGTAGACTAAAGTGATGTTCTCTCCAGGTTTCTTTTATATCTTTCTGAAAGATGATGCAACGTTTTGAGGGAAAGAGTAAAGGAACTAGACGAAGAAGAATACTTCTATTATTTTGTCCTTCTTTTTTTTTTTTTGGTCTTAATTTATTTATTTTTTTTAACTTTTATTTAATGAATATAAATTTCCAGTATACAGCTTATGGATTACAATGGCTTCCCCTTCCCATAATTTCCCTCCCACCCGCAACCCTCCCCTCTCCCGCTCCCTCTCCCTTTCCATTCACATCAAGATTCATTTTCAATTCTATTTATATACAGAAGATCAATTTAGTATAAATACTTCAACAGTTTGCACCCACATAGAAACACAAAGTGAAACATACTGTTTGAGTACTAGTTATAGCATTAAATCAAAATGTACAGTACATTAAGGACAGAGATCCCACATCAGGAGCAAGCGCACAGTGGCTCCTGTTGTTGACCCAACAAATTGACACTCTAGTTTATGGCACCAGTAACCACCCTAGGCTGTCGTCATGAGTTGCCAAGGCTATGGAAGCCTTCCAAGTTTGCCAACTCTGATCATATTTAGACAAGGTCATAAAAGACAGAGTGAGGATAGTAACCAATGATCCTAAGAGTGGCCTTAACCAGGTCTGAACAATTATACAGCATTAAGTGGGGAAGAGGACCATCAGTACACACAGGTTGGGAATAGAGCCATTGGTGGTAGAGTAGAGGTTATGATTACAAAGGAATGAGGCCCAAGTGCACTAGACAGGGTCTAGAACAAAGGACAGAGTCATTATTAGAGGAGCTAAGAAAGGTGCTGTCTAAGCTACAAGTAATTTTTCTGATTGAGAGGCAAATAGAACCTGACAGAAGGGGCTTGCTAATAATCTGTTGGGCTTTAGGCCTTGTAAGTTAAGAGGCCCAGACCTATCTATCTCTTCACATGGGGTATATCCTAAGGGAGGTGTGAACCTCCTAGGGGAAGGCACTCTGTTGACTTTCATTACTTGGCTGGCCTGGGAGGAGAGCTGGCCAGGTAAAGGCAGGGGGCATCTCTAACAAGAAATTTACAGTTCTGCCTGCAATGTTGCTGACCCTACTTGGCTGTCCCCTCAACTGCAGTGGTCACTTTGGAAGTTGGGCTGAGTGAAGGGCTTTTCAGCTTGGAGCCAATAAGATCTGTGGCTCTGACCTGGGCATCCTTCGATTCCAGGGCAGGTCCATTTCCAGTGATCCAACTCTTGGCAGAGCTGCCAGGGCTCTTCACAAGCTGACTTCTGCTGAAGCCCAGGCTTACCACATTGAAAGCCACTGCAGTGGACTGGCCTGTTGGGTCTCCTTGAGGGCAGATCACTGTACAGACCAGCCATTAATAGGCCTGCCACCCATTGCTTCTGATGCCTAGCTTTCTTTTCCTCCTGGTTTGTGTTAAAGCAGACCAGAGGATGCAAGTCAAGGGAGTGCCCGTGTCCCATCTCTAATCTTTGGTGGCCTGAACTACAAGTATATAGTCACAGGCATGTTCTGTAGTAGTTTTTCTAAGGTAGACAATGCCCATGAGGAAAATTATATTCTCACTTTAAAACTTTCTTTCCCTTTGGTCTGAAAGGGAGGTTTTTTTTTTCTACTTACTGTATACTTCGCTGATGGCGATGTGAATCTAGCTATGAGATTATTAGTTAAGTTCTTATTTTGGCTATGCTATTACAGAAAAATGTTAGCCATCTCTTATAAGGTCTAAAGATTAAATTGTGCATCCTACAGATTCCTTCATAATAGAATTAGTTCCCTACCTTGAAGAGAATAGAGAAGTGAAAGAACAAGTTGGGCTTAGAATAGAGAGATGAGGGAGCAAGTCCTAGATCGCTTGCTGACAATAGCAATATTACATGAATACTTAGCAAACCGTTTCAACCCTTAGATAAGAACTTAATAAAACATTTACCGGAAGGTCCAATGCCTTCTATAAATTTTAAGAATCATGTATTTGAAAACACGTCTTAAATATCTAACATGGTGTAGTTTGTTTAACCAGTAAACTTAAGCACAACCATATAAAATGTTTTTAGTTTCTTTCTACCAACAAGTTTAAGACATATGATACACAGATTCAGGTCATACAAATTAAAATGTATCTTTGATTGATTTTAGCAGCTTCAATTTATGGACAATCTTATCTAAAAGCCATTTAAAATAAAACTCTTAATAAAATTTCCCCATGTGGACATACAATATGTACGCACATATAACATAACATAATAGACCAATGTCAAAATCCAAAATATCTGGTTGAAATAAGATTCCTTAAAATCATGACATAACATAGACCAAATCTGATCATTGTTACAAGGTGATTATTCAAGTCTTTGAAAATAAGCACATAGTTAAATAACCCATAGCTCTTCATCTCCTCCCTCTCTTTTTCCACTCTTAGATTTAACAGGGATCACTTTTCAGTTAAAATTTAAACACCTAAGAATAATTGTGTGTTAATTACTGAGTTCAACCAATAGTACTAGAACCACAACAACAACAACAAATACTAAAAAGGATAAAGTATTACATTGTACATCTAAAGTCAGGACAGGAGCTGATCAGTTCATTGTTGCTTATAGTGTCCATTTCACTTAACAGGTTTCCCCTTTGGCGCTCAGTTGTCACCGATCAGGGAAAACAAATGATATTTGTCTCTTTGGGACTGGCTTAATTCACTCAGCATGATGTTTTTCAGATTGCTCCATCTTGTTGCAAATGACTGGGTTTCGTTGTTTCTTACTGCTGTATAGTATTCTATGGAGTACATGTCCCATAATTTCTTTATCCAGTCTACTGTTGATGGGCATTTGGGTTGGTTCCAGGTCTTAGCTATTGTGAATTGAGCTGCAATAAACATTAATGTGCAGATGGCTTTTTTATTTGCCAAATTAATTTCCTTTGGGTAAATTCCAAGGAGTGGGATGGCTGGGTTGTATGGTAGGGTTATGTTCAGGTTTCTGAGGAATCTCCAGACAGACTTCCATAGTGGCTTAACCAGTTTGCATTCCCACCAACAGTGAGTTAGTGTCCCTTTTTCCCCACATCCTCTCCAGCATCTGTTGTTGGTAGATTTCTGAATGTGAGCCATTCTAACCGGGGTGAGATGGAACCTCATTGTGGTTTTGATTTGCATTTCTCTGATTGCTAGTGATCTTGAACATTTTTTCATGTGTTTGTTGGCCATTTGGATTTCCTCTTTCGAAAAATGTCTATTGAGGTCCTTGGCCCATCTCTTAAGTGGGTTGTTTGTTTTGTTGTTGTGGGTTTTCTTGATTTCTTTGTAGATTCTGGTTATCAATCCTTTATCTGTAGTATAGTTTGCAAATATTTTTTCCCATTCTGTTGGTTGCCTCTTCACTTTCCTGACTGTTTCTTTTGCACTACAGAAACTTCTCAATTTGATGCAGTCCCAAATGTTAATTTTGGTTTTGACTGCCTTTGCTGTTGGAGTATTTTCCAGGAAGTCTTTGCCTGTGCCTATATCTTGCAGGGTTTCTCCAATGCTCTCTAATAATTTGATGGTTTCGGGTCATAGATTTAAGTCTTTAATCCATGTTGAGTGAATTTTTGTGTAAGGTGATAGGTATGGGTCTTGCTTCAAGCTTCTGCACGTGGAAATCCAATTTTCCCAGCACCATTTATTGAATAGACTGTCCTTATTCCAGGGATTAGATTTGGATCTTTGGTCAAATATAAGTTGGCTGTAGATGTTTGGATTGATTTCTGGTGTTTCTATTCTGTTCCATTGGTCTATCCATCTGTTTCTGTACCAGTACCATGCTGTTTTGATAACAACTGCCCTGTAGTATGTCCTAAAATCAGGTATTGTGATGCCTCCGGCTTTGTTTTTGTTGTACAGGATTGCTTTGGCTATTCGAGGTCTTCTGTGTCTCCATATGAATTTCAGCATCATTTTTTCCAGATCTGAGAAGAAGGTCTTGGGGATCTTGATGGGTATTGCATTGAATGTATAAATTGCTTTTGGGAGAATAGACATTTTGATGATATTGATTCTTCCAATCCATGAGCATGGAAGATTTCTCCATTTTTTGGTATCCTCTTCTATTTCTTTCTGTAAGGTTTTGTAGTTTTCATCGTAGAGATCTTTAACGTCTTTGGTTAAGTTTATTCCAAGGTATTTGATTGTTTTTATAGCTATTGTGAATGGGATTGATTTTAGAAGTTCTTCCTCAGCCGTGGCATTGCCTGTGTATACAAAGGCTGTTGATTTTTGTGCATTGATTTTATATCCTGCTACTTTGCCAAACTCTTCGATGAGTTCCAGCAGTCTCTTAGTAGAGTTCTTTGGGTCCCCTAAATAAAGAATCATATCATCTGCAAAGAGGGATAGTTTGAGTTCGTCCTTCCCAATTTGTATCCCTTTAATTTCTTTTTCTTGCCTAATAGCTCTGGCCAAAACTTCCAGAACTATATTGAATAGCAGTGGTGAGAGAGGGCATCCCTGTCTGGTACCAGATTTCAGTGGAAATGCTTCCAACTTTTCCCCATTCAATAGGATGTTGGCCGTGGGTTTTTCATATATTGCTTTGATTGTATTAAGGAATGTTCCTTCCATACCCAGTTTGCTTAGAGTTTTCATCATGAAAGGGTGTTGTATTTTATCAAATGCTTTCTCTGCGTCTATTGAGAGAATCATATGGTTTTTCTTCTGCAGTCTGTTAATGTAGTGTATTACGTTGATTGTTTTGCGAATGTTGAACCATCCCTGCATACCGGGGATGAATCCCACTTGGTCTGGGTGGATGATCTTTCTGATGTGTTGTTGCATTCTATTCGCCAGAATTTTATTGAGTATTTTTGCATCTATGTTCATCAGGGATATTGGTCTGTAATTCTCTTTCAATGTTGCGTCTCTTTCTGGCTTAGGAATTAAGGTGATGGTGGCTTCATAGAAAGAATTTGGGAGGATTCCCTCTTTTTCGATTGCTCTGAATAGTTTGAGAAGAATTGGAGTTAGTTCTTCTCTAAATGTCTGGTAGAACTCAGCAGTGAATCCATCTGGCCCTGGGCTTTTCTTTGTTGGGAGGGCCTTTATTACTGCTTCAATTTCTGTGTCAGTTATTGGTCTGTTTAGGTTTTCTATGTCTTCCTGGCTCAATTTAGGGAGGTTGTATGTGTCCAAGAATCTGTCCATTTCTGATAGATTTCCCTGTTTGCTGGCATACAAGTCCTTGTAGTAATTTCTGATGATTCTTTTTATTTCTGTGGCGTCTGTTGTTATGTTTCCCATTTCATCTCTGATTTTATTGATTTGGGTCTTTTCTCTTCTTTTTTTAGTTAGTTGGGCCAATGGTGTGTCAATTTTGTTTATTTTTTCAAAAAACCAGCTCCTCGTTTGGCTGATTTTTTGTAATGTTTTTTTGGATTCAATCCTGTTGATTTCTTCTCTGATTTTAATTATTTCTCTTCTCCTACTTTGATTTGGGTTTGGTTTGCTGCAGATTTTCTAGATCCTTGAGATGACTTGAAAGCTCATCTATTTGGTGCCTTTCCAATTTCTTGATGTAGGCACCTATTGATATAAACTTTCCTCTTAACACTGCTTTTGTTGTATCCCATAGGTTTTGGTATGTTGTGCTGTTATCCTCATTTACTTCCAGAAAATTTTTGATTTCTCTTTTAATTTCTTCTATGACCCATTGTTCATTCAGGAGCATGTTGTTCAATCTCCATGTGTTTGCACGTGCTCTAGGGATTCCTGAGTTGCCAATTTCCAATTTCATTCCTTTGTGGTCTGAGAAGCTGCATGGTATGATTCTAATTCTTTTGAATTTGCTGAGACTTGCTTTATGGCCTAGTATGTGGTCAATCCTAGAGAGGGTTCCATGTACTGCTGAGAAGAATGTAAAGTCCTTAGATGTAGGATGAAATGTTCTGTAGATATCTGTTAGATCCATTTGGGCTATAGTGTCATTTAAATCTACTGTCTCCTTGTTGATCTTCTGTCCTGTTGATCTGTCTATCTCTGAGAGTGGAGTATTGAAGTCCCCCAGTACTATTGTATTGGGGTCTAAGTCTCCCTTTAAGTCCCTTAACAAGTCTTTTAAATAAGCTGGTGCCCTGTAATTAGGTGCATATACATTGATAATCGTTATATCTTCCTGTTGAATGGATCCCTTAATCATTAAATAGTGCCCCTCTTTGTCTCTCCTAACAGTTTTTGTGGTAAAGTTTATGTTGTCCGATATTAAGATGGCTACGCCCGCTCTCTTTTCATTTCTGTTGGCGTGGTATATCTTTTTCCAGCCTTTCACTCTCAGCCTGTATGGATCATTGTTGGATAGATGGGTTTCTTGTAAGCAGCAAAAGGATGGGTTTTGTTCCTTAACCCAATCAGCCAATCGGTGTCTTTTAACTGGACAGTTCAAGCCATTAACATTTAATGTGACTATTGAGAAGGAGTAACTTTGCCCTGCCATTAGCCAAAGATACTTTCTAATATATGGTTTGAGATTCCTGTGATCTTTTGGTGTGAGGTTTCCTACCTTTACCTTCTTTCATATTGGTGACCGTGTTTCTGTGTTTCTGTATGTAACACATCTTTAAGTATCTTTTGCAGGGTTGGGCGAGTGGCAACAAATTCTTTCAATGTCTGTTTGCTGTGAAAGGTCTTTATTTCACTTTCATTTATAAATGAGAGCTTTGCAGGATATAATATTCTGGGCTGGCAGTTTTTCTCTCTTAGCACCTGGGCTATGTCTCGCCATTCTCTCCTAGCTTGTAGGGTTTCTGAAGAGAAGTCAGCTGTGAGTCTAATTGGAGATCCTCTGAGAGTAATCTGACGTTTCTCTCTTGCATCTTTCAGAATCTTTTCTTTATGTTTCACTGTGGTGAGGATCTCTTTTGTTCATGTTTATTAGGGGTTCTATAAGCTTCCTGTACTAAGATTTTCTATCTTGTCCATGAAGGATTTCTGTAGTTCAAGAATTTGTTTTTGAGAACTTCTTAATGTTCTTATCAATTTTTTGAGATCTGCTTCTTGTATTTCTTCAATCTCCTCATCTTCATAATCTTGAATTGGGGTGTCTTTTTCATTTGGGGGTGTCATAGTGTCTTCCTTGTTCTTGTTACCTCGGTTTTTGCGTTTGTTGTTTGGCATATTGGAGATATTTGGTTTCTTCACTGTGGTGTTTTTTCTTGTTACACTATGGCTCTATATTAAGTGGACTGTCTGTTTTCAGTGGTGCCTTAGAGGCTTGAGATGAGCGTGGACTGAGAGCTGTGTTTGGTTCCTCAGGGCTGAGGGTGTGTCAAAGATGACACTCCCAGGTTAGGTGTGGTAAATCTCTCTCTTTTTTGATTCAAAAGGGAAGTAATTCCGCACAGCTGAACGTAATTGGAGGTAGTTAGCAGGCAAATGATATACCCACAGGAGCCAGAGATCGGAAGCTCTTTCCCAAGGACCACACAGGGAATCTCTGCTGCCCTCAGTGTGGGCTCCAATTCTCCTGAAATCTCCCACTGGGTTGCCAAGTTAGATGCTAATCTCCAGTTATTTCACCCCTCCCCCCAGAGTCAGGTTTTTCTGCTAGGCTCAGGGCCGGTGCAGACCTGAGGTCGCCCTTCTTATGACGTATGTCCAAAATGGCGCCTGCTCTTTGTCTTGCTCGCCCTTGAGGGGTGAGCGGAGAGAGAGAAACTTGTGTCCGTATCGGTCGCTTTTTTTATTTTTTTCCTCTCTCTCTTCTAGTTAGCCTGGTGAACTTTTCCCCACGAAGTTTCAAGCCTCGTTCCCTCTAGCCTCCTCTTTCCGCTTCCCCGCTGGTGTCTCGGGCTATTGTGGTTCAGCTCACCTCGCATTCCAGCGCTGGTGCGTTGAGTCTGCTGCTGGTGTCCCGAACTTGGGCTCCCACGCTCTCCACGCAGGTACACTGTGAATCACTAGTTCCGGAAGAGTTTCCTATGCTGTTTCATCCCCTACTCTTCCTTGACCCTGCAGTATCTCCACTTATATTAACCTGTCTCTCTCTCCGGACTAATCGTGTGCTCCGTTCCTATTCCGCCATCTTGCCGCCTCTATTTTGTCCTTCTAATGGAAACTTAGTATAGATAAAATTTTCCTATAGTATTTTAGGTTTATGGGGCACATGTACTCATTTACAACTTCTCTACACTAACATTTAAGCAAAAGCAGTCATTGATAGTATACAAATAAATGTGACTGTGTTGAATTGAATGTATATACATATGTACACATTGAAAATATACTGTGGCACTTGCACAAACCAGTTTTGGTCAACAATGAGCCACATATCTTCATAATCATCTCAGTTTGTGTAAGTACACTCTATGCTGTTCATACAATGATGAAATCATGTATAAATTTCTCAGAACATATCCTCAGTGGCACTGTGGTGAAACATGTTAAGTCACCATGTGCAACAGCAGCACCGCATATCTAAGTACCAGCTCAATGCCCAGCTGCTTTACTTACAATTCAGCTCCCTTCTAATGTGCCTGGCAAAGCAGCAGAAAATGCCCCACGTGAGCAGGCTCCTGCCACCCACAAGGGAGACCCAATTGGAGTTCCAGGCTCCTGCCTTTGACCTAGACCAGCCATGATTTTTTAGATCATTTGAGCAAAGAACCAGCAGATGCAGCATCTATCTCTCTCTTTCTCTTTCTCTCTCTGTCTCTCTCTCCTCTGCTCCTCTGTTTTCTCCCCTTCTCTGTCACTCTGTCTTTCAAATACATAAATAAACCTTAAAAAAGAACATAGTTCCATCATGAAAATGGATGTAATTTCATTACATGGCTGTAATGAAACGCATGGCTGTAAACGTGCATACAGATACACATATCCATATATCACATACACACATCTTATTCTCACAATATTTCCCTTCTTTTCACATGGAACTGATCTCTCCATTTTGGATGTGCTTCTGAATTCTATGCATATTTTTATTATAGCTCTCATAATCCTTAATTGCATGATTTTATGCTTATTCTCTTACTGCCACTAATTGGATGTTTGAAATATTCTTTTATACGTAAATTAAGAAATTGAGTCACTTATATATGGAGGCTGAGAAAAGCCCAGGATCAGAAGAATCTATGATATAGTTCCAGTCTCAGCCCAAGTTCAAAGGCAGGAGAAGATCAGTGTCCCAGCTTGAGATGGCCAGGCAGAGATGATTGTTTTTCACTCAGCCTTTTATTCTATTCCAAAGTTAGGAATTGGTGTGGCCCACCCTTGATGAGGAGGACATCTGCTTTACTCAGTCTATAAAATCAAATGTTAATCTCATCCAGAAGCATCCTAGCAGACACATAAAATAATATTTAACCAAATATCTGCAAATCTGCTGGCCCAGTTAAGCTGATACATAAAATTAACCATCATGAGTCCAGTCTGTGTCAATTTGGCACTCCTTTGCATGTCTTTAAAGTATACATAATGTTCAGTAAGGACAATAATACAGTCATAATCCTGACTAATATGATACAACAATCTTAAGTACAACAGAAACACAGTCACCTCTTTCCAAGATGAGATGAGGTCTTTGGTGATGTTCATTCTTTTCCTGGATACCCCAAAATTTAAATACTATCATACAGAGTTATCACATGTGATACGACATGTAAATTAGTAAGAAACAAGATAATTTTTCCCACAAAATACAGTCTAGCACATTAAGTAAATGAGAGCTGCACAAACACAAAAGTGAGAGAAATAGCCCTAAGGCTAAATTGCAGATTTACCCACAGTTAACTAAAATAAATCCTTAATAGCAGTGGGGACTGACTAAGATAATGAGTAGAAAAAAATGTTAGCATGAATAAAACAGAGGATTGGTAACATTAGAACAAGATAACGAAGAAGAATATCTTATGATATACAAATAGTGAGACTAGATGGCAAGTAACAATCTCTGAGCATGGGGCCAAATCAAGATTCTGGAATTCCTTTGAGAACAGAAAAATGAAAAGCAGGTGCAGCATAAGTGAAGGGAAGAGAGGGAAAATTACATGAAGTCCTAAAAAGAGAAACCAGAGTTGCTTTAATACAAAAAAAAAAAAAAAAAAAAAAAAAGTCTGTGATTAATAGAAAGTCTGAGATACTTACTTTCAAGTTAGTACCTAAACTTGCTCCTAGTTTTGCATTTACCAAGATTTTTAAAAGAAAATTTATCTTTCTCTTGGTGGCATTTGCCAGATGCCTGTCTGTGGAATACAAGAAGTAAAAGCATCCCACCCACCAGTTTAACAGCTTGACTTAAGAAAATATGAGACAGCTCTTGATGGGAGAAGACAAACAGAAGCAAACACAATGGACATTAGTCAATTCAGAAAAGACTATCTTCATCAATTACATGAATTCTTTATAACTTGAAGGCAAAGCGCTATGGAAAAAGAAAGATAGAAACAAGCTTAATTTTGCACCCAGCTATAATAAACTAATTTGGTTTAAAAGTCTTTTTATTTACTACTTGTTGAATTCTTTATTTAGTGGAGGATTAAGCTTGTGATTATAAAGTAAATTGAAAGTATAGGAAGTATCATTATGTTCTTAAATCAGTAAATATAAAATACATGAAATTCACTCCTTTTTAAAAAATTATTTAAGTTACACAAGGTTCATGTACTTCATATATACAGATTTAGGAACATAGTGACACTTCCCCCCTACTCTCCTTCCCATCCATGCTCCAACCCTTCCTCCTCCTTCCTCTCACATTCCCACTCTAATTTTTACAGATCTATTTTCAGTTTACTTAACAATTGTATAGTTAACCCTATACTTAGTAATAGAGTTCAACAAATGGTATAAACAAACAAAAAAGAAAAAAAACCACTGTCCCTCAACAGAAGAGATAAGGGCTGTAAACAATCATCTAATCTCAAAATGTGTATTTCCCTTCAGTACATTACATTTCAGGTACTCCTTTTATATAAATAAATAAATAAGGAAAAAAGTTATAAACATGTAATCTGGGGGAGGCCAGCAATTCTGTATGATGATATAATTCTTAAAACTGTAGGAATACTTCTAAATTAAGTTTATGTTCTTTTTAGAAAAATAGATGATTTGTTAATTCTTAGTATGAAAAAAATTAGAGAACAAATTTAGGCAAAGAATGCATAAGTAGGTTATATGTCTTCAATCACTGGTATATTCTACACTGAGAGGAAGGTGGTTTTTTTTAAGATTTATTTATTTATTTGAAAAGCAGACTTACAGAGAGGCAGAGGCAGAGGCAGAGAGAGAGAGGTCTTCCATCTGCTGGTTCATTTCCCAGATGGCTGTAATGGCCAGAGCTGCACCCATCTAAAGCCAGGAGCCAGGAGCTTCTTCCAGGTCTCCCACCCTGGTGCAGGAGCTCAAGGACTTGGGCCATCTTCTGCTGCTTTCCCAGACCATAGCAAAGAGCTGGATCATAAGTGGAGCACCCGGGACTCAATCTGGCGCCCATATGGGATGCCGACTCTGCAGACAGCAGCTTTACCAGCTAGGCCACAGAGCCAGACCCAACAGGAAGATTTTGATGTGTTATATGTTAGTGCTGATTCGAAAATGTTTCTTCAAGTGCACTATAGAAAATAGTCATTATGAAAGATAATACAATAAAAATATTACATGGAGAAACCACTACATAACAGTGATTTAGAAGTCACAAATCTTGGCATTTAGACTTAACTCTGCCAACAATTATTTGGATAGTTCACCAACTCAATTAATAGCTCCAGTCTGACTTTTTTTTTTATCAGAAATCAAACTAGTATTTTAGTTTGCCGCACAAGTGAATTTCTCTGTGATTTCTCTGTGCAGATGCCCCATGCCATCTTCTTTTTCTGACATGCACTAGGAACTATGAGACACAGTTTGCTATTCAAGAGAGAACCAATCAGCAGTTTACCTCACCAATGTTGGGCTTTGTTGTTTTTGAAAAGCATTGTTCGTAAAAATCATAATTAGCAGTATCAAGAGCTCCTAAAGAACGCTGGTTAGGAGGGAAAGAATAGGAATCAACATGCTATATTAAATACATTTAAGAACTGTTATAACAGAAATAGCAGAAGATACCCATGCCTGAAATATCCCTGGTGACTGGTGAACATTTTCTTCAGAATCGTCTTTGTTTTCACATTACATTGCTCTATTATCCTAATCTACTAAGATACATTTTTATTATTGGCCTTAATTAGGTAAATAGAATGTCTTTTAAAATATTTTTATTTTGTCTGTATTAAATTGCAATTAAATTTCTTTCACATTATATACATTATAGTTTTATTTTCTAAATTTCTCTGCTATGTAACTATTCAATATTAGAGTGCATAGAAATAAGTAAATGAAATATATAACCCTAGTTGGATTGAGAAAAAAATGATAACATAGTATTTGAATAACTGGCAACTCTTGAATAAGTGTTCTGTATTAGACAATAGTATTACTGAATATATAAACTGTTTAAATTCTAAAATATGGCAAATGTATGGTGGCGGTAGAAGAGAGCACCTTGATTTTAGGGCACTCACAGGCTGAAATAGGGCATGATTTCTACAACCTACTGTCAACTAGATAAGGGAAAATAATGGCTCAAATTTGTTCATGATAAGCAAACCTCAGGGGGAGAAAACAGAGATAAAATATAAGTGGAAAAAAGTAATGTGTTTAAATTTGAGTAAAAAAGTAAATATATAGAAATTGTTAGTTATATTCTTGCAATCCTTTTATAAGCTTAAAATTCCTTCAAGATAATGGTTTTTAAGTCTTTTTATTATTCATATATCCATAATGCCTAATAATAGATTATGTGCATGGTTCAAAGTTATGTCTTTCTGACCTCATTCTTATATCTACATAGAGGATATACACATGCCTTTTTTCTGCGCTACCATGTAGACTTTCCTACATAGGGAGGGGCCATAAACCATTATCTCATTTTTATTTAAGAAACAGCTTATAATTTCCAGGGTGTCATAAATATTTTAAAATGTTTTCTGAAACAGATGTCTGTACATACGAATATGTGGAAATAATTCCAAGATCAGAAGCCCTTTCATAGATTCAAAAGTTGTGAAGAATTGGTACTTTTATAGATCAGCTTTTAAATTTTACTTTATTATACCAATATATGGTTTGAAAATGATCTGGCTCCCCATACTCATGTATACATTAATTTCCAAAGTCTAATGCTAATGGTCAATAAATTAATGTTAGTAGTTCATGGTTTAGGCTGGTGACTTAATCTCCAATGTCTGATGGTAGGACTTTAGGGAAGTGATTGGATTGGGTTGGGTTATTATGGTAGAGCTCCATGATCAAATCACGATGACATTAGAAGAAACACACAGAGGGTAGATAGAATCTGTTCTCTGCATCTCTCTGCTTCCTGGTTTACCAAGGAATTGCCCATCCACCATCCTCTGACCAAAAGCAATGGAGTAGACAAACCCATCTTGGACTGTGAACCTCCAAACTACAAGCCAAAATAAAACTTTATCTTCCTAAGAAGCTTCCCTCCGGTATTTTTGTTAATGTAATGAAAAGCAGACTAATCCAATCAACTGCTAAAGTTCTTATTTTAGATTAGTATAGTATTCTACTTTGCTAAATGCATCTAGTTTAGAATTACTGTGCCGTTCCCTTTAGTAGAGCATAATCCAGAATTGTAATAAATATCTTGATTTCACAATCTAGTAGGGCATATTCAAACCATAAGCTTGTTTTAACCATGGCAGTTTTTTACTTTGTCTTAACTGACATAAAATTTGAATATATTTATGAAATAGCATGATGTTTTAAATCAAGTTGGCATTGTACAAAGTTCAAATCAAAGTAAGCCCATCTGTCACTTCAAATATTTATTATTTCTTTGTGATTAAGCAATTAAATTTATTTCTAGTGATTTTGAAATATACAGTACATTGGTGTTATATATATTCACCCTACTGTGCAATAAAAAATCAGGACCTATTTTGTTCCATCTAATTTAACATCTCTTAATCAACCTTTCCTATCCTTCCTGCCCCTCTCCTCTTCCCAGCCTCTGATAATCACCCTTCTACTTTAACTTCTATGAAATCAACTTTTTTAGGATATATGGTACTTATGTTTCTGTCCCTAACTCCAGTACCTCCATTACCATTCATGTTATCACAAATACCAAGATTTCATCATTTTTATGGCTAACTAGTATCACTGTTCACATTTATATTTTCTATAATCATTCATACATTGATGGACACTTATGTCATTCTGTCTCTTGGCTATTATGAGTAATCCACAATAATCATGGGAATAAAGACCTACTTTGCTTGGGCCACCGGTGCCATGGCTCACTTGTTAATCCTCCACCTGTGCCACCAGCATCCCAAATGGGCGCCAGGTTCTAGTCCTGGTTGCTCCTCTTCCAGTCCAGCTTTCTGCTGTGACCCAAGAAGGCAGTGGAGGATGGCCCAAGTGCTTGGGCCCCTGCGCCTGTATGGGAGACCAGGAGGAGGCACCTTGCTCCTGGCTTGGAATCAGTGCAGCTCCAGCCATAGTGGGCATTTGGGGAGTGAATCAACGGAGGGGAGACCTTTCTCTTTGTCTCTCTCTCTCACTGTCTAACTCTATCTGTCAAATATGAAAAAAGAAGAGAAAGAAAAAAGAAAAAAATAAAGTGAAGTTGTCTGTTTAAAAAAAAGACCTACTTTGTGATTTTAACATGATAC
Source organism: Lepus europaeus (assembly GCF_033115175.1). Lineage (NCBI taxonomy): Eukaryota > Metazoa > Chordata > Mammalia > Lagomorpha > Leporidae > Lepus > Lepus europaeus. Next base: position 46,493,311 of record NC_084836.1, on the reverse strand, counting down.
CCTATCCTAATATCAAATTATGGCACATTTGAATCTCATGTGAATGAACCATGAGACGTTTTTAAATGTAATTCCTGAAAATTAGATTTCAGCAGAGGACAAACTTTCTTGAAATACTAAGCCACAGAAACTTCATAGCAAGGAGCTTGTGCCAATATTTACAAATGAGTTATGACATACATACATTTCTTTACACAAATTATTGACAACAAGCATAATAATCCATAGTTTGTTTCTAATATAAACCACAGTCTGATGAAAATACTGTTTATAAAATATGGTATGGCAAAATATTCCCTCCCTCTCTGATTTAATATTCATTTATCTTAAAATATCTGGGTAAGAAAAGAAAAACAAGTAAAATTTTAATGAATATTACATAAGTGAAAATGGACTTTATATGAGTCAAAGTCCCTAGATAAATTAAATTCTTTAACTAAAATAATACATCATTGGATGGTAAGCAAGCTAATTACAACACACAGCTGGGATTCAGTGGCTGAGAAATTCTTTCTTTCAACACTAAAATATTGGTGTGCTTCAAGGTGCCCTAGGGAACAGAGCAGATTGTTTTGTAGTAAAAAAAAAAAAAAAAAAAAAAAAAAAAAACTCTGACATTCAGCTGAGAATCCAAAATGTGGGATTCATGAACCTGTATATAAGAATTTACTAAACTTATAGCTGGGTGCAATCTATTTCTTTTGATTCCTCAAATCACAAAAGTTTAGTTCTGGAAGCACCACTGTGAAAAAATGAGTCCCTATTTCTGTTCTAATTTTTGAATTTTTAAAATTATATAAAGGGAACAAATTTCATGTATTTCATACATTCAGTTTGAAGAACATCATGATACTTCCCACCCCAACCACCTTCCCTCCCTTGCTCCCACCCTCTCTACTCCTTTCAAATTTACTTTACTGTCACAAGCTTAAGCTCCACTAAAAAAAGAATTCAACAAATGGTAAACAGGAAAACCACTGTTCCTCAAGAGTAATAAACAAGGGTAATAAACAATAATCAAATTTCAAAGCATCAATTTCACTTATGTGTTCTTTACAAAAGTCAATTTTGGCCAAGGGCTTCTGGTAGGTTTAGTGGCATAAATACCACAGCAGCTCACCTGACTCCCAGGTCTTATCTCTAATGCACTGACTATCTCAGGGATCTTTGTTATGTGACCACAAGGAAATATACAACTATTAAGAACATGTTTTGTGGAATTGTAGTCATTAATTAAGACCTTTAAATGACAAGTTAAGTCTGTATTCCTGAGGCAGGTGTTTGGTCAGTTGAGAAGCCCCTTGGGACTTCCTCATTCCATTTTCAAGTGTCTGGGTTTGAGTTTGGCTCTGCTTTTGATTCCAGCTTCCCGCTAATGCTCACCCTGGGAAGCAGCAGGTGATTGCTCCAATACTTAGTTCCCAGACACCTATGTGGGAGGATTCAGTTTGGGTTCTGTGCTCTTGGCTTTAATCTGGCCTAGCCCTGGATGCTGCAGGAATTTGGGAAGTAAACGAGCAGATGGAAGATCTTTGTCTCTTAATCTTTCTCTGCTGTCAAATAAATAAATAAAAAGCTTTTTAAAATTAAATATGTTCCTCCTTGAAAGAGCTGATTTTCCCAGTGCACACATTAAAATTATTGATTTGAAAGAAAACATGAAATTAAAATTTAGTGCACAAATTAAGGTAATTTCTTTTAACAACTTAATCTGTACACGATATATTTTAAGGCAAACATTTCACTATTACTTACCTATGAAGAAATAACCCAGGTTACTTGACTTATATGGAAAAGATGACTTAGAAATGGGAAGTTTCTATTTTAAAAAATTTGTACCAAAAGTTTAAATACTACTTCCATTCATATTAATTGGGAAAAAAAAACCTAAGGACCTAAGGATTTTTTTAACCTTTTTCATGGCATGTAACTGATTTAGCATAAATTATTTCAGTACATTTGAGTAAAATGTCAGATAATCTAGCTATATAACACAATTTCAAGAGAAGTGATAAGGTGACAATTGGTATTAGTACAAATTTTTTATGTCAGGGTAGTGTTTCTTGTCTAAGAGTAAATATAATACTGATAAGAAATTTAAGCATATGCATAATGCTAATTATATTAAAGACTTTGTTTATTACAGGAATTGGGGATTTCAGTTCCAACACTCACAGTAGAAAGCAGATATAGGAGTAGAAAAAAACAATCCCTTATCCCCTTCTACTAAAATCAAGAGTGCAGATTCTCACAATAATTAGCCAAGAACAAACTCTATGGAAGTCAATCACTATGAAGAACAGTTGTCTACTATCAAGTATTTACTACTTAAAGTGTGATAATGAGCACACATCAAAGTATTTTTGAAATGTAGAAACTCAGGTCTCACCCCCAAACTATGAGCCATAACACACTTTTTAAAGGGCCTCTTAGTTATTCAGATGCATGGTTTGAGAAGCCCCAATTTAAATGTGGAGAAGGTAGGGGAAGGAGGGAGTGAAAACTCTTGTATTACTACCTGTATTTTCTCACCAAACTAGGCATGTCATAGAACACACACTATTAATACTATTTGTCAGGTACTGTGTGAAGACATTCATAATTATTGTCACGTTCAAATATCATGACAAACCTATGTGATGGGAAACGGACAGTAACTAATCATAGGAGGCAGTCTGACTCAAGAAATTGTCTGCTTAATCATTATATTTCAAATTATATCAAAGTATGTGGTAGTGGTAGGGAACAAAACAAAAGCAGAACAGTGGAAATACTATTGTAACTTTCTTAATTCAAATTCATAACTCAAGCTTGTCGTTCACAAAACCACTGCTTACATGCAGGGCACTGTCACAAAGGGGAGTTTTTTTCATCTTAACCATGAAATAAGGACTAGTTTTTTTGTTCGTTTTTGTTTTGTTTTTTAAAGATGTTAACATCAAACAGTTAAACCTTAGCTTCTGGATGTAAACCCAGGTAATTTAACTCCAATTCTTCTCCTGCGTAACTTTAAGAAAAGCTGCCTTTCAGGTTTCTTCTCTTCAAGACAGAATAGATACAAAATTTTCTCTTCGAACTCGTTCAGAGATGTATGTAATCATCTCTATACGGTCACGCTGACTAATCCTACAAGTGAGATAAATGTTTTAGGTTTATTTGATCAATATATATGAATTATGCCTTTAGTCTCGAGTTACTAGGTTTTTTTTTTCCGTTCAAGACTCAAAGATAAACTACCTTGTAATCTGTTTCCTTGCACCATCTAGTGGATTTAAATGACAACTGCGGCAGCCCTGTAAATGATCACAAGTCAATCACATAAATCAAGTTTTCAAACGTTATCTAGGGAATTGCTATTAAAATGGTATTTTTGATCGTCCTACACTAGTGTACGTAATTATATTTTTCCCTTTTTGGAGGAGATCCATGAAGCTCGCGTGAAGCTGGCGAACGTTTAAACGTACAGATAAAATTACATAACAGCATCTTTGCAATCTTTTTTAAAACCAAAGATAACGACAGGCAGCGTCCACCCGTTTGCCTAACTCCACACCGGCAGGGCAGCTGCGCGACAGCACGGCCCGGCGAGTCTGCGCGGAGCCTCGGCGCAGGCGCACTAAGGAGCGGAAACGGGGAGGCGGGGCCAGGCCCGACCGGCGAGCGGAAGTGGCCCAGGCAGCTCGCTGAGGCTCTGAGGCCGTTCGCCTGTGAGTCGGCGGGTCAGGCGCATCTCAGGTCCCCCGAAACCCGGCCACGGCCAAACGAATTGAAGGACTTGGCGTTCCGGAGCCGTCGCCGCTTCCGTGCCTTCTGCCGCCGCGGACGCCGCCGTCCCCGCCGCCGGAGGACACGGCCCTGAGCGGCAGGCCTAGGCGCGGCCTGCGGAGCCCGACGTGTCGCTGCCGTGAGTAAAACGAACGCCCTCTCCGCCGTCGTTTATACGTTAAAATGGAGGAAATTTCGTTGGCCAACCTGGATACTAACAAGCTGGAGGCCATCGCTCAGGAGATCTACGTAGACCTGATAGAGGATTCTTGCTTGGGATTCTGCTTTGAGGTGCACCGGGCGGTCAAGTGTGGCTACTTTTACCTGGAGTTCGCAGACACTGGGAGCGTGAAGGAGTTTGGCATTCAGCCAGTGGAAGACAAAGGCGCGTGCCGCCTCCCGCTCTGCTCCCTTCCTGGAGAACCTGGGAATGGGCCCGATCAGCAGCTGCAGCGCTCACCTCCGGAATTCCAGTAGTTGCAACATGAGAGAGGCTGAGAGCGACCAGGACAGTAACAGAGACTGGTCCTGTGGCGTGGAGGAGTAAGCTAAGCAGAAAGAAAATCAGACGAAAGTCCCAATTTCCTTTGAAGATCTCAGCATTTAAAAACCTAAAGTGGAGAATTGAGTGATTCAGATCTTTTTTTTTTTTTTCTTTTTTAAGTATGTTACCCTCGACGCCCACTCTGAAATCCGAGGCAGGAGGAGAGGCGCACCTTGGGCACCATGCAACGCCTATTGATGTCAGACACACAGGATGTGTACAGGATCACTGTGCTGCCCCCAGTGCACAGGTGAGCAGGTGTGTGCCCAGTATATAGAGCCCTTTGGTTCTTTGGCCTTTCCATCTGCCTAGGGCTTCGTGGACTGTTTGGACGTTACTGGTGGGTGTGCCATAGTTGGTGGGCTTCAGTGGGACTGCTGATCTTTGAGCTTCTGGTTGGGGTTCTTTGAGACAAATGAAAAGGCACATATAAAAGCTGGATGTTAACAACTTCAACTTGGAAAAAAAAAAAAAGAGAATTTCCATTCGAATCTGACAGGAAAACTGTGACCTTGACTCCAACAAGAAGAAAAAGTCAAAACCACCTGTTTCCCAGAGGTTCAGCGTTTACAGTGAATTCAGCAGACTTGGGGACAAGGACTAGTTTTGGCTGCGCAGAACCATCTATTTCGCTCTCCCACCTGGTTTCCTAGTTTTCACAAATGGGACAACTTGTCCAGACTGGCTGAGGATTCCGTTTTGATTGCCTTGGGAGGTTGCAGGGATCTCTGCAAATGTGCTTCATCTCTCAAACTGCAAGATTCATGTCTGGATGCATTTTGCCATGGACATAGTTTGGTGGGGCAGTCATTTCCTACTCTGAGTTACTGGTTACATAGCCAATCCATGGGTATGACTTGGTCATTTTGACAGGGGCAGGACCGAACTATAAATAGGAGCATCTTGGCTGTACAGGAGGCTTGAAAACTGAGCCCAAAGGAGACCTCTTCCAGCTGACCTCAATAATATGAATGGGTTAGTGCTAGAGCGGGGCTGTCATTTCTCAAATGCCTGTGTGTAGAATCCTGTTGAATGTCCCTCTTTTGGTTGATAAGCTGATCTGCTATAGTTAACAGGCAGATCACCACCTTTTTTACTGCTCAAAAGGCACAGTCCTTTCCACTTGTTCCCCTTTGGGCCTTCTTGACAATGAGTTCTTTTGTTATTGGAAGTCAGAGAAGGACCTGTAGAATCTCCTGACTTGAAGGAATGGCAGGGTGAGGGAGGAGATAGGAAATAAGAACCTCATATCAAAACCAGCCTCCCCTTTACTTCCTGAGTGAAGGTTTGTGAAGCATAGAGAAATGGGAGCTCTGAGGCGAGCAGGAACGGTGCTGCTTTATTTGAAATGTTTTCTTACCTCATTCTGTGACCCAGTAAGGGGTCCAGCCTCATCTGTCTGGCTTGGCCCTGTGTTTGCCTATTCCCTGCTTCACTGCCTGTCTGGTGCAGCTCATGTCCCCAGGTGCTGCTTGCCATTCCAACTTCCACCTTGACTGGTTTCAGTTCATCTCTTTTAATTCTGCTTATGAAGCCTGCACACTTTCCTGTAGAGTTGTTGTTTTGTTTTTTGCTGCTTGTTGTTCTGTTTTGGTAAAAGGCTCAAAGAATCTTTTTTTATGGCTCCCTGTCTGTGGTTATGGTGACTTAAATTTCTGTATTTAAAAGGTAATATGCCTAAGCATTGTCCTCTGTAGGACCAACGGTGTTGCTAGTGTGCTCCACTTTTGTGTCTTCATGTGGAGCTGTATTTTCCCACCTCCACTTGAATACTGCCTCTTACTCTTCCAGCCTAATTAGAAGAGTTGTAGAGCCTGATGGACACACACCGGGTTGGAGTTGGTCCTGATCCTCTTTCTCTAACCCTTGCTTTGTGTGTATACTTTTTGTCTCAGAAGGAACTAATAGTGTGGACTGATTAGAGTCACATTTGGGGGTTAAAGAATCCATAGAGATGAGCTTTGAGACTGTCCATTATTGCCTTTTTCCCCTAGACTTGTTGTTAGGGTTGGGGCCTAATTACAGATTGGGCTCAAATTCAAGAATAGTGATAACTTTATGAAAAGTCACATCTTAACAGAAGCTAAAATGTTCTTAGGTTATCTTTTTGTAGACATCTAAGAATGCAGAGGGAAAGGAGGGTCTAGTTGAGACTACCCTACCGCCAAACAATGTTTTGGCAGTAGAATCAAGGTAAGCAAGAAAGGCCTTGGCCTACACTCCCTTCCAATAAAAAAATTCTGATAATTACTGTTACCATTTTGGCATTTTTTCCCCTTCTGATTAAAGCGGGCAGTGAGAAGTATCTTTGATTAATGGTTTATTCGCATTACCTTCTTGTTCTTTTTTGCTTCTCCCATCATCCTACCATTAGGGCAATAGCCTTCTGTCCTTGCTGGGTATAAGGTGGTCTTAGTCCAACAGATTCTCTGAGGGTACATAACTCCTTTTTAGGGAGAAAAATGCTCCCAACCATGATAGTTCACAGTGGTTAGGAACACTTTTTCCCTTTCTGCATTTCCTCTAACAGCAAAATTCCTATCCTCTCTTTAAGTGTATTGATCACCCTATAATCCTATTATGTATCTGAATGGGTGTGTGTGTGTGTGTGTGTAGTGGGGAAAGGGGTTCTTTAAAATATCTGTGGTTTGTGGCTTTTTTCTTCCATACATTTGTTCCTACCGCCGCATGCCCAGGGGCCACTGCCTGGCATAATCACATGCTGGGAACATTGGGGGAGGGTAGTGAAGCTCACCACTGTCCTTTGGTTTTTAGACTTTTTTTTTTTTTTTTTTTTTTTTGCATAAGTAGTCCATCCTGTATAGATAGATGACTAACTGTATTCCCTTTGCCCCTATGGCTGCTGTTGTAAATAAATTGCATCTCCCCATTGGTAAATGGTAATAATAAACAAAATTTTAAAAAATGACTTTACTTGGACTCTATATATTCAGCCTTTAAAATTGTACATGTTTTTCAGGCACTGACATAGTAAAAGAAATGTTGCATTGCCCTTGAACCTTAGTTCTTCTTAATGAAACTTTAATCAGGATAGAGGAACTCTGCCTCAGCATATTTCACAATCTAGGTCCTAAAAATTTACCTGTTGCATCTAGGGAAAGAGATGACTATATATAGCCTTCCTTCTTACATATGAAGTAAGAAAGGGATAATTTAAGTGTAATCTAGGCCAGTCTCTAAAAGCCCACTGTTAAAGATTGTTCAATTTGAGTGGAACTTATGTTAACTTATACATTCTTGCAATCTTTTTAGCTAATTACTCCTAATTATTTTCTATTTTATCCAATGTTTTAGGTTTTTCATTTTGCTCCCAAGAGTAGTTCTTAGGCTTGTCGTTTCTTCTAGTTTCTAATCCTGAGTTTGAGCACTTCCTCATATAAATTACACATAATGTTCCTTTGGGCTGATCAAAATCCCCTTATTGCTAAATGTTCTAATTCATTAAACAGTTCCAGATTTGAAGAAATATTTGTAAGAATAAAAATTGTCATAGAAATGGGACCAGAGGAAGAACTGACTCATCCAGATGTCTTTAAGAACCTTACAGAAATGTAACAGCATTGGGTCATCTTTTCTTCTAAGAGCACTACATTTAAATGTCACTTATCAGTTCAAACATGATATAGCCAATGTATTGATGATGTAAGTTGGGAAAATATAAAAAATTGTCTTACAAGAAAGGAAAGGATATGATGAAACCTATAATAGAAATTCTTGGAATGAAATTTTACCAACATTAATTATTTTGCCTTGAGTCTGATTTCTACTACTTGATTGAAATTTACTGTAAGGGTCTACTATCAACTAGTGTTCAAATGCTACTGCAGCAAATACTTTGGGATTCTATTTTGTAGGTGTAGAATGAATCATTTTCACAAATCATAAGCTGGTAATAAAAGGAAAACTTTAAAAATTTTATTTATATCCATCATACTATAATAATTCTGCTTAAAAGAGATCTAGTTCTGTAGTTTATTACTTCTGTTAATCCCACTGAATTATACCTCCTTTCTTATGAATGGAATTATTAGGTATATAATAAAACACCTATAAGTAAAACCTTTAAAGTATTAAATGGAATTTTAAACATGAGAAAATAACAGGAAAGAATGAGGATGCAGCTTTATTTTTTAAAAATTTATTTATGGATGTATTTATTATTTGAAAGAGCATCAGAAAGGGAGAGGGAGCTCTTCCATCTGCTGGTTCACTCTCCAATTGGCTGCAAAAGCCAGAAGCAAAGAACTCATCAGTTCTCCCTCACAGATGGCAGAGGCCCAAGCATTTGGGCTATTATTTGCTGCCCTCCCTGGCACATTTACAAGGAACTAGAAGCAGCCAAGGCTTGAACTGGCATTCTGATCTGGAATGCAGGCATATCATCGAAGCAGACACACAGTAGCCCTGATGTGGCTTTTCTTTTGTTTAATTTATTTTAAATTTGTATAATATGGTGGCAGTTTTAAAAGGAAAGCAACAAAACTTCTAAAAATGAAAAAAAAAACTATTTAAAAGGAATTAATGCACAGGTAAAACCTTAGTTTAGTCATACTAGACAAAAAGTGAATGAATTAGAGTAAAGCAGTTAAAATACAGAGCAGACTAGTGTTGCCTCCTTGCCTCCCATTGATAAACCTGTATGCTATTTTAATAATCAAAAGTGAAAATACTGCAAAGAAAAACGGTTAGCAGTGGAAGTTTGATTATTATTATTATTATTATTTTGACAGGCAGAGTTAGAGAGAGATAGAGAGAAAGGTCTTCCTTCTGTTGGTTCACTCCCCAAATGGCCGCCAGAGCCGGCACTGCGCCAATCCAAAGCCAGCAGCCAGGTGCTTCCTCCTGGTCTCCCAAGCGGGTACAGGGGCCCAAGCACTTGGGCCATCCTCCACTGCCTTCCTGGACCACAGCAGAGAGCTGGATTGGAAGAGGAGCAACCAGGACTAGAATCTGAGGTGCTGGCGCCGCAGGCGGAGAAGATTAGCCTAGTGAGCCATGGCGCCGGCCTGTTAATTATGATTTTTGATAGCTGATCTTAGGAATGGTGACGCTGCCAACATTCTAGATGCCCAAGATATACAGCTAGTCAAATTTTTGGCATACATGGGGAAATTGTTGCAATGAAAAATGTAAAGATGTTAGGAAGCAAAGCTGCTTATTTGACAAAGGATATGTCAAAGATATTTCAAAATACTGAAATTGAAAAGGGTAAGTAGGGTGTTGGGCAGAATTTTTTTTTCTTTTTTTTTTTTTTTTTTTTGACAGAGTGGACAGCAAGAGACAGAGAGAGAGAGAGAGAGAGAGAAAGGTCTTCCTTTTTCCGTTGGTTCACACTCCAATGGCCACCATGGCCGGCGCTGCACCGATCCGAAGCCAGGAGCCAGGTGCTTCTCCTGGTCTCCCATGCGGGTGCAGGGCCCAAGGACTTGGGCCATCCTCCACTGCACTCCCGGGCCACAGCAGAGAGCTGGACAGGAAGAGGAGGAACCGGGACAGAATCCAGCACCCCGACCGGGACTAGAACCCGGGGTGCCAGCGCCGCAGGCGGAGGATTAGCCTAGTGAGCCATGGCGCTGGCCTGGGTGGAATTTTAATACTGTTTCTCAAGATTCCTATCCCTTTGTTATTCAGCCTCACGGTAATTGAAATACTTCTGAGAATGGATTTTTGCAAATTAAAGTCCCAAATTAGTTGACCTTAATATACAAAGATTCTTTGGGTAGTGTTGATTTAATCGCTGGAGCAAGTTAAAGGCAGGGAATTGGGGCAAGAGTTTGGCTAGCAATTAAGACTGGTGAATATGGACATGTTCCATATTAATACCTGAGTTTAATATTTGACTCCAGCTCCCAGACAGCATGCACCCATGGAGGCAGTGGGTGATGATTCAAGTTGCTGGGTTCCTGCCACCTGCATGAGAGACCTGATGGAGTTTTTTTTTAAGATTTATTTATTCATTTGAAAGTCAGTTACACAGAGGAGAGGCAGAGAGAGAGAGGTCTTCTGTCTGTTGGTTCACTCCCCAGTTGGCCGCAATGGCTGAAACTGTGCAGATCCAAAGCCAGGAGCCAGGAGCTTCTGACGGGTCTCTCATGTAGGTGCAGGGGCCCAAGAACTTGAGCTATCTTTCACTGCTTTCCCAGGCCATAGCAGAGAGCTGGATCGGAAGTGGAGCAACTGGGACTCAGCCAGCACCCATATGGGATGCCAGCACTGCAAGCAGCAGTTTTACTCGCTACGCCACAGCGCTGGCCCCACTGATGGAGTTTTGATTCTCTGCTTTAGCCTGGCCCAGCCACAGCCTTTGTGGTCATGTGGGGAGTGAATTCATAGATGGGAGCCTGCTCTAGGTGGAAATCATTGTCTCTCTGTCTTTTCGCTCCCTCCCTCCCCTCTCCCTTTAAATAAGTAAAAAATTGAGATAACTTAAAAGCAGTTTTTTTCTCCATTTGGTAATAGATGACATCAGAGATTTGAAGGGTTCAATGAATTGTTGCTGACTTTGAAGATGGAGGAGGACACATGACCTGAGAGTGTCCTCTAGCTGTCAGCAAGGAAGTGGGAATGTTTGAGTTAGAACCGTATGTTGAGGATTGAACTCCTCAAATATTCTACATGATGTTGGAAGCATATTCTACAAATATGTTCAAAGCTCATTCTTCGTCTATAGCCTTCCAAAACCCTAAACACAAAGGTCAGCTAATCTTGCATTGACTTCTGAAGTTGAGAACTGTGAGATAATAAATGAGGGTTGTTTTAAAACAGTTAAGTTTGTGGTTAGTAAATAGTAATACAGGTATAAGCTGATCCAAGCTTAAGGGTATAACAGTGCACCCAGGCATAGAAAGAGGCTTGAAGGAAACTACTTTGGACAAGTTTTTTTACCAATAAAAACACATTTGTCCTGAATGTTTCTAATGTTAAGCGGACAGTGAATGTAATACTAGTTTTACTGTTTCTTTTTTTTTTTTCATTTATTACAGATTAGAATTTCTTAATGTGATAAAAAATTAAAAGTCACTAAATGATCGTAATTCTTCCAATTTATTATTGAAAATGCTTTACATAATTTCAGCTAGTATCAATTTTTACGGTCCAACACAACAAGCAAGCTATGGCTGCCTATTCAGTATGATTTCTTTTATTACACATTTCTAGTATATATGGACATGTATTTCAAATTAATAGCATCTAACAAATGACATATCAACTTTCCAATGATAGCCTTAGCCTAAAACAAAAGATAAGTGTCCTCCAGATAAGCTTTGTAGAAGTTTGTAAGACTAAGAAAGAAAAGAGGAAATTCAAAAAGTTGAATGGAATTATCATATGACCCAGAAGTTTCACTTTTTAAGTATGTACCAAAGAGAAATGAAAAAATACATATTCATAGCAACATATTTAAAGTACTAAGAAAAGGTATACCTATGTTCTTAGCATTATTTTTAGTAATAAAAAAGTAGATATAACCTAAACATTATCACAATGGATGAGTGAGCAAATCATCATGTATGAATGAGATGAAATATTATGCAGTTATAACAAACAATGAAGTTCTGACAAATGCCACAACTAGGATGAAACTTGAAAATATTATTAAAAAAAACAAACACAAAAGACCATGATTGTTTTTGTTTTTTATGTGATACATCAGCAATGGGCAAATCCATAGAGACAAAAAGTAGTCCAGAGATACCAGGGATTAGGAAGAAGTGAGAATGGGGAGTGATTACTTAATGGCTAAAGTTTTGTGATAGGATGCTAGGAAAAGCCAGTGGTAAAAATATTCAAGAATCCAATTGCTCATAAATATAGCAATTGAACAATTGCAAAACCATGGAAATATATTTTTATTCCCATTTTAAGTTATTTTGTTTCTATTTTATCCAAAATAAGCTGAACATATTACTAGTGAAAATAAGAGTAAATTGTTTATGTTAACATAATACTACATTATTTATGTTTATGTTAACATAATACTACATTATTTTTACCACTTCTTGAATATATTTTCAGAAATTGTGATACCTTCAATGTGAAATAGAAGACATTTGCACAGTTCTAATAAAAACAAAGTTTTTATGGTAAGAAAAAGAATGTTTATGATGGCATGAAGAGCCGAATTTCTGGTGTTTTAATATTTAGTACTTCTCTACTTAATAATTTATTTAGTATTGTATGGATACACATAAATATATCCATTTTATTTATGCTTATATTAATTAGACATTTACATTTATATGCCTTTTATATTATTCATATTTATTATGTTTATTACTTGCTAATGATAGAATAAATAAAGTCAAAATATATGTAAGCAATTTCTCATTTTCTTTTTGAGATTTATTTAGTTGAAGTCAGAATTAGAAAGAGAGATATTCCATCTGCTGGTTCACTACCCAGATAGCCACAATGGCCAAGGCTGGGCCAGACGGAAGCCAGGAGCCAGGAGCTTCTTCCAAGTCCCTCATATAGCTAGCAAGGACCCAAGTGCCTGAGCCACCTTCCTTCTGCTGCTTTTCCCAGGCCATTAGCAGGGAGCTAAATCAGAAGTGGAACAGTTGGAACTGGAACTGGCACCCCGTATGGTATGCTGGCGTTGCAGACAGCAGCTTTACCCACTATGCTACAGCGCCAACCCCAGCACTTTCTTACTCTTAATGATGAAGAAGTATTCTGTGAAGAAATAAAAGTGAAAAGGAATTACAGAGTTTTATTTATCTTAGAACAAGTAGTTGTAGATCTATTTCTATTTAACATAAAATGCTGTATGCTAATTTTGTCCATGTCTATGAATGTAATGTAAATTTAGAATTCTGGAAGATACTTTATATGGCATGTGTTACATGTCAATACAATTATCAATTTAAGATTCAGGTCACATATTACCTTAAAGAATAGATACATTTCTACAGAAGAAGCAATTAGCTTTCTTTTCACATTTCAGTTTAATAAGAATTAGTAAGATTTTACATAATAAGACTTACTACTAGATCTTTCTATAATGTTCCGTATAGGGCATGTAATTTTTTTCATATGAAAAATAGTTTGTAATATTTGATGTTGTCTTTTGTTGTTAAATTCTAGGAATGGAATGATTTGACAAAACAAATAATTTGTTACTTTATTGTTGGCTATTTCATATGTACTGTAATTCAAATATTTCAAACATTTGAAGCAATTGTGTGGCATTTTATGTTCATAATATTTTAAATTACCTGTCATTATTTAACTTGATTTTCATATTCTCAGTATTATAATGAAGAATTACCCAAATGTGAGAGGTTAAAATATGTATTTATTTAATTCTCACTTATAAAAGCCTGAGGCATGTGTTATCTATTTTTTACCTCAACTCCTATTATGCAAAGAATTTTAAACATAAAAAAGATACTCTACGTAATGTCATTTTACCTTTTTTTTCAATTTTTTTTTAACTTTTATTTAATGAATATAAATTTGCAGTGTACAGCTTATGGATTACAATGGCTTCCCCCCCCCCATAACTTCCCTCCCACCCGCAACCCTCCCCTCTCCCGCTCCCTCTTCCCTTCCATTTGCATCAAGATTCATTTTCAATTCTCTTTATATACAGAAGATCAATTTAGTATAAAGATTTTTTTCAATTTAAACTGTCTAGCTTGGATATATAATAGGGATTATTTTCCCTGTAAATTACTTTCCACTTTTATTTTACCTGTTCCTTCTTAAATCATAGGGAAGTTGCAAATGTAAAACTAATGAGACAGAAATCATTAGAATGATATTTTACCATAATCATATTATTCCATCATTTTCAGTATTTTATATAAAATGATAATATATTCTAAAAATAAAATATGGTTTAATCTCTTTATACCAACCTATACCTGAATATCTTTAAAAATACTAGGAAATATTTAGACACAAACGATTCATAAGATAAAAATGTAAACATTTCCTGAAGTCCATTTGTGTATATAAAATGTTAGAGAAAGATAGAGAGAAAGGTCTTCCATCCACTGGTTCACTCCTCAAATGGCCACAATGGCCAGAGCTGAGTCGATCCAAAGCCAGGAGCTTCTTCTGGGTCTTCCATGTGGGTATAGGGGCCCAAGCACTTGGGTCATCTCCCACTGCTTTCGTAATCCATAAGCAGAGAGCTGGATGGCAAGAGGAACAGCCAGCACAGAAACTGGCACCTACATGGGATGCCAGAGGTAGAGACTTAGCCCACTATGCCACAGCGCTGGCCCCTGTAATACTTTTTATGAGGACTGAAGTTTTAGAATTATTTATTCTGAAGTTATGATCCTGTGATTCCTCACACCTGGAATTATGTGAGAAATACACTAGCACTTTCACTTTTTTATTTTAGTCTGTGTGTGTGTGTGTGTGTGTCAGTGTGTCTCTGAGTGAAGTTGAAGAGGAATTCTTTTTTTTAGATTTTCTTTTTTGAAAGAGTTACAGAGAGAGAGAGATCTTCAATCTGCTGTCCATGTACTATAGCCAGAAATGACAACTGTCTATGCACTACAGTATGGACAAAAATGGCAATCTGAAATAATATATTGAAAATATGAAGCAATTCAGTTTATCACCCTCTACCTTACTGTTTCAGAATTAAAGCTTACTTATAGTGAAGTATTCAGTTGTATTTGTCATGTATTAATTGTTTTATTGAAGTATTTTCTTGCTTCTTCATGTATTAATTATTTTATTGAAGTATTTTCTTGCTTCCTTTAGATATTACTTTCCTGTCTTTTATCTCTTAAAATTATTTTCCTGCTTTCCAGTCAGCTTTTTTTTTTCCGAAAAAGTATTAAAAATTTAAACTCAGTTTCAAGGAAAGATGTTGTTTCACGTATATTAGTTTGCTAAATTAAAATATATGTTTCTTGATTCTATTATGTATAAAATTATATGTGGAGAAAATATATCAAAGGGATATGACTATTTGAGTATAAGGTGAGGATTTATGATAAAAGCTAATTTATATAATTTTTGGACCACTCTGAACGCAGCACAACCAGGACTTGAACCTGCACTTCAGGGTAGGATGCTGGGGTTCCAAGTATTGTCTTAATCTTCTGTGCCACAATGCAATACCTGTACCTATATTTAAGTTGTGTGCAATTGCATTTTTTCTTTTATTATTAAATTATACAAGTAATACATACTATCCCTAAAAAGGCTCATGCGATCTGTAAAACACAGCTACATATAATCTTTTGCCCTAATACATAATGTCCTCTCCAAACTAGCTAATTAAGCATTTTTGTATGTGTTTTCTTCTAAATAGTTACATGTATTTTTGAGCAAAGATCTATTATATGATTTATAATCTGTACAAAATACTCATTCATTATATTTTAAGATATTACTATAATTTTCAGTTGCTTGAAAATTCAAAACCATGTTGATAACACTCAATTTTTACTTGACTAACTTTTCTGTAAGTAGATATAACTTGAAAAATGTGATCAGTTCCTGAATTTTTATGTCACTCAAGACCATCAGCCTTCTCAAGACAATGAATATGGCATTTTGTGTCAAACAACCTTTATAATTTCAGCATCATGAACATAAAATGGTGGGCCTACGTGTTTTGTTGAATCATAAGAAAGGGAGTTAGTGAAACCCTTTTCTCAGTAGGGACATTATATCTGCATAGCATTTTTCAATCACCTGGATTAATGACCACTAATACCCCTCTGTCCCAAATCTTATCCAATTCATCAGTATTTCCTCTGGGGAGATAAAAATAAAAACTGAAAAAATGTAATGAAATATTCTCTACTGAACTCTTCAACACTTTGGCTCCAAAATTTCCATGATTGGGTCTTCTGAGTAAGAAATATTTTGCCCTGTGTAAAAGTCCTGAAGCTCAAGTTCACTGATTTCCACACCAAGTACACTGTGTCCCTGATTTGCAAAACATTTCATCTCTACTGCTTTTCCGTGAAGAGAAAAAAATACCCTCAATCTACTCTGTATTTCAAAAAGGCATCCAGATGCTTCTTTAACAGCTTATGTCCTTGTTCTAGGTGAAAGGTAATTTTGCAGGTCACCCACTTGTCTTAACCATTCTTCCACAATTAGTACTGTCCTACTGTACTTCAGTATTGAGGTTCTCTTTCATATCAAGTTAAGCTGGGGCAGGCGCTATGGCATAGCTGGTAAGACCGCTATCTGCAGTGTCAGCATCCCAAATGGGCACTGGTTCAAGTCCCTGCTGCTCCCTGCTAATGTGCCTGGGAAGGCAGTGAAAGATGACCCAAGTACTTGGCCCCTGCACCTACACGGGAGACTGGAAGAAGCTCTTGGCTCCTGGCTTCAGATCAGCCCAGCTCTAGCCATTGTGACCATTTGGAGAGTGAACCAGTGAATGGAAGACTTCTCTTTCCCTCTCTCTGCTTCTGCCTCCTTGTAACTCTGCCTTTCAAATAAATAAATCTTTTTTAAAAAGTTAAATTTTTATATAATCTATAGTTTTGAGGACACCTTTGTCTCACAGGCAGATGTCTTCAATGCCTTTGCATATCATTGGCCTCTGTTGTTCCCTCCCCAGAACCCTCAGCTGAAACTTTGATTCAATAACATTACACTTAGAGTAAGTGATTTACCCCCAACAGGCCTAATGACTATTGATAAAATTTAAGAAGACCTTGATTTTTCTCACCAATTTATTTTCAGCATTAACTATAATCACTCTTTCTGGGCAATGGCAGTTAATAATAGAAGAATAAACCCTTCTGTCATTTCTTTCTATTTCGGCCTTGATGTCTGTCTCTTGATAGAGGCTGTAAGTCAAAAGAGTCACTCGCTAGGAGAGCCCTGAGGAGGTAAAAAGTTAGGTTTGAGTTTATGTGTGTCAAGTGAGACACAATGAGTGAATAAAACTAAAATGCACAAAAGAGAAGAAATACATTACTCTCAGGTCCCAGAGACACTAAATGTGCTGAAAGGAAGCCAAAAGAAGTGAGGAGAGAGAGAGGGCTCAACTAGTGGGTGGGGAGTGAAAGAGAGAACCTGTGGGATTTTGCCTTTATAAAAATATCTATGGGCATTATCCCTTAGGTTTTTCTGAGAAGGATCAGCTATTTTCAGTGCAAAAGTACACAGAGAGAGGAACTTATTATGTACATGACTCTGATGACCATTAGGTTTGTTGCAGTGTGTGTTGGGTTTTGGGTCTATGAAATGAGAAACAAGAAGGCTATATCATGAACAACCACACCAGGCAGGAAGCTTTAACTAGACCAAAGAAAATGGAGTGTTGGGGTCTTAAGCCTGAGACTGTACCCTGACCAGCAGGGAGCAGTAGAAGCACTCCCTGACAAGGCAAACGGGAGAGGTAATGTCGGCGGGTCAAGCACACCACAGCAAGCACCTGTGAGTTCTGTCGAAGCAGGAACCACTTTATTGAGGAAGTGTACAGGCTTATAAAGCTTACAAAGGACATGCGCAGTAGGGGAGCCAATCAGAGAAAAGGTCACGCAGGCATGGGTGGACCACGCACAGGGCATCTTAAGCTAGGTATAGGGATCACCTACTGTCCACGTGTCCGGAAATAAATCGGACCTATCCCTGCACAGTGTAACTGCAGTGGCCGCAGACATGTCCCCTGATCATCCACCAGGCGCCATGTTGTTAGGGACTATTTTATGCAATGCCCAATAATGGAGTATAACTAGCTTTAATAACTTACAGAAGGTTGAAAAGTGGGTGATGAGGTAGCAACTAAATGACAGATGTTTACAACACAATCTCTATTAAAATAGAGTTTATGAAAGAGTAAGCACCCCAATTTATTTATCTGCTATTGGTTATATGTTCTTAATTATTCGCAGTAGAAATAATTATATATAGAATAAGCCATTCTCCCATAAAAGTGATGTTAATTGATCTGTAACAGTTGTCATTTCTATTGCTTATTGGGAAAGCTATACAATAGGCCTAAGAGGGCACTGGATGCTAAAAAAAGTTGTATAGGAGGAACATTTAGATTCAGATGGAAAAGGATAATTAAGTTGTTTGTCATATATGTGTATATATATATACATATATATATGCACATATATATGCAAGTAGTCATCAAGTCTCTTACCTTACAAGGGGTAAAGAGTTATCACCACATGCATCATACATCACAGTTTTCCTGGAAGAGTCTTGGTTTGCAACTGTTTTTCAAGTGTATTATCGGCGGTGGCTTCTTGTCCTTTCAAAAGTGTGTTTTGGATAATATATGGTTACTCCCAGAAAACCCAAGATTTTTTTAAGAGACTGAAGGCCAAACTATAATGAAAGTTATGAAGTCAAATCTTCAAAAGAAAGTGTTAAATTTACACCTAGTGTGGTATTTCGATAGTAAAATGTACCTAATTAGAAGTTAGAAATAAATGCATGATTTTATATTTAAAATTTATCAGTAATCAAAAACATAAAAGGATAAGCTGATGGAATAATTCAGAATATAAGGAAAATAGAAGAGATAAAAATATTTGAAGTTGTATTCTTCATGGTTTGTTTACATTGGAGTAAATAATGGAAAGAGGACAAACTGGTGCAATGAAACAAAAAATCATTATTATGTACCCTGAGAGTTCCATTCAGAGCACTTGTGAGTGAAAGCAAAATTTCCAAACTTCAGCCATGGCTTACATGAGTAGGAAGCAACATATTGGGCAAGAGTTACCATTAACAGTGCTGCATAGCAGGAAACTCTTAGAAACCCACAAATGCCAGCAGCTAGCATCAGTAAACTGAGGGAGGCCAGAAGTCAGTCAGAGTCACTTAATACATGCAGTTTATAGTTAGTCATGCTGCACTGGTGGGAATAATCTCTATGTCATTTTTTAAGATTTATTTTTTTATTTATTCCAAAGGCAGAATTAGAGAAAGAGGGAAAGATAGAGATCCTCCATCAGCTGGTTCACCCCCCAAATGGCTGAAATGGCCAGGGCCAGGCCCGACAGGAGCTAGGAACTTCTTCCAAATCACCCATGTGGATGTAGGGGCCCAAGCACTTGGGCCAGTTTCTCATTAGCAGGGAGCGGGATTGGAAGCGGAGCATTTGGGACTCAAACCGGCACCCATATGGGATGCCACACTGCAGGCAGAGGCTTAATTCACTAAGCCACAATATTAGCCCCACTGTCTCTGTCTTAAAAGTTACTTATTATAGATTAGTGCTACTCATTATTTGATGCATAGTTTACTAATTTTTCCTCCCATTCTGTCAGCTGCCTCTTCACTTTGTTGATTATTTCCTTTGCTGTGCAACAGTTTCTCAGATTGATATAATCCCCTTTGTCTATTTTTGCTTTTATTGAAGTGCTTCAGGGATCTTATCCAAGAAGTCTTTGCCTATGCCAATGTCTTGCAATATTTCTGCTAAGTTTTCCTCTAGTAATTTGATGGTTTTAGGTCTTAGGTTTAGATCTTTGATCCATTGTGAATTGATTTTTGTATAGAGTATAAGGTAGGGGTTTTGTTTCAGTTATGCATATGGAAATCTGATTTTTCCATTACCATTTGTTGAAGAGGGTATTTTCTCCAGGGAGTGATTTTAGCTCATTTGCCAAAGATTAGTTGGCTGTAGACGCAAGGATTCATTTCTGGGGTTTCTGTGCTGTTCCATTGTTCTGTCCTTTTTTTTTGTGCCAGTACCAGGACTTTTTGATTATACTAGGTCTGTAGTATATCCTTAAACCTGATACTGTATTGCCTCCAACTTTGTTTAATTGTTTCAGATTGCTTTGGCTATTCAGATTCTTTTATATTTCTGTGTGAGTTGTAAGATCAATCTCATTCACAATAGCTACAAAAAAAAAAAAAAGCCCTTAAATACCTTGAAATAAATTTAACTAAGTATGTATAAGATATCTACAAAGGAAATCACAAAACATTAATGCAACATTAATGAAAGAAATAGAATATACAATCCTAAAATTCACATGGTAACACAAAAGGCCTCAAATAGCCAAAGCAATATTTGATGATTTCTGTGGATAATGAATCCAGGTAGTGATTAACTGTGTCCTCTATTCAGGGTCTCTCCAGGTAGAATCAATGTGTCAGCCAGAGCTGCTATCTTATCCAGAGTTCCTCTTCTAAATCCATTGTTGTTAGCAGGATTCATTTTTATGTTATTGTGTGTTTGAGATCTTGATTCTCTATTTTAAGACTATCCTTAGAGCAATTTTATGTTTACAGGAAAATTGAAAGGAAAGTACACAGATTATCCATATAACATCCTCCCTAACACCACACATCCATAATTTTCTCTGTTGTTCACATCTCCCACCAGAGTGGCACATTTATTATAACTGATGAAATCTATATGGACACATCATTAATACATAGTGTACACTAGTGTTCACTCTTGGTGTTGCATATTACATGACTTTTGACAAATGGATAATGGCATATAAACACCATTATAGTTTCCTAACAATAGTTGCTCTGTCCTTAACACTCTCTGTGCTATGTCTATTCATCCCTTCTTCCACACTAACCCCAATAACCCCTCGTCCTTTTAGTTTCTATACTTCTGCCTTTTCTAGAATGTCACATACTCAGGATCATACAGAATGAAGCCCTTAAACCCCACCACCACCACCTTTTTGGCATTCTCTTCTAATTATTTCCTTAAAATTGGAATCCAAGGTTTTTTTCTCATATTTACCAGAACAATAGATTGATATTTCCTTCAAATTTTCCAAGATAAAGACTTGAGTTTAAGCCTTTCATAAAACTCTCATCAATACCAAATACAATCGATATTTGGTTGCTGAACTTTATTTTATAGTGACTGCCTTCTCATTGGCATGAATAGGAGCTGTTCACATTTTCAAATTATCATGTCCTGTCTTGCTAGCTGTCAACTAGAGCCACTGCTCACTTTCTGGAAGCTACCTTTCAGTGCTTGAATTGAAGCTACTGCCTTTCACAGTATGGAACCTCACACAATAGGAGAATGTCTCTGATGTTTCCCATACTTTTAAGGTCTCTCATGTTGAGGCCCATTAATGGCAGTTTTCCTTTTGCCGAACTCTGAGTAAAAAGCAACCTAATCACAGGGGCTGTTTTAATCACAGCCTCTCACCAGGAATGTCACCAGCACACATGTTCAATGAGTTGATTATACAGGGTGTTGATACCAGGGAGTGAAAAGTTTAGAATCCTTCTTAGATTCATGCTTACCACACCACTTACCTACTACTTTTACTCCACTGCTCTGCTTATAAATATCCTGAGTGCTAAACTTTTATGAGGTTGAGGGTGGAGTTCCCAAGGGTGGAACTCCTGTTTGCTCTTATCTCATCTTCAAGGAGAATAAACATTGAGATAAATCCTGGGCACAGGGTTGTACAAAGTCACTGTGCCATCATATAAATAACCCCAAAATGCCCTATCTGCCATATCTTTGAGTTCTGGGGGTGTTTAGTTCATCCCTATAGAAATGCAGTGTTGTCCTTGGACCTTCAGCCCCAGCAGTACTTTCATCAAAGTGAGTCAGCATCAGATATTTAAGGATCTTGGCAGGTGACTTTATTCCCATTCACAGTAAGGTCTTACCAGTAATGTGTGGGAGATGACAACCCTTCCCTTGTGGCATTTATTTAAACACATTTGATATCCGGGTGCTCAGGCATTTCCAAATTTCAATTTCCCTGCTGTCTCCACCAGTTTCAAATCCTCTATCCATATCACTCTCACATCTGCCTTTACCAATGTAGATGTGCAAATTAAACTCACTTCATAGAAGCAGGAATTTTCTATTAGAAAGTTTAATAAATTTAATAAGAATTGACAATTGTCTTGTATGTTTCTCAGCACAATGGATAACATGGATATACACTGAACATATTGATAGAATGAACTACAGAGGTAAATGTGCATTCAATTCAGTAATATTTTGTTAGGCTAATTCTAAGAGTGAACCAATTGGTTAATTTTATTCACAGCAAGAAGGAACACAATTTTCATCCTTATTTCAAGTATGAAATCTTTTATAGAGATTTGTATATTCCAGGATTTTATCCTATGGAATTTAAATATTAGGCTTTTTCTTTTAATATACTTTTATAACAAAGACACAATGAGATATCATCTCACCCCTCTTAAAGTAACTATAATAAATAAGACAGAAGGTAACAAATGCTGGTGAGGATGTGGAGAAAGGGGAATTCTTATATGCTGTTAGTGGAAATGTAAATTAGTGTAACCACTATGGATGGATAACAGTATGGTGATTCCTTAACAAACTAGAAACAGAACTGCCATGTGGTCCACCAATCCTACTACTGTGTATATTTCCAAAGGACATGAACTTGTCATATCAAAGAGATACTGTCACTATGTTGATGTATTTTTATTTATTTATTTTTTGTTTTCTGTGAATTGTTGTATATGTCAATTCTTATTTTATTTTATGTAAGTTTCATACATTTCATATATACAGATTTAGAAGCATAGTGGCACTTCCCTCCACCCCACTTCCACCCACACTCCAACCCTTCCTCTTAGATTCCCACTCTTAATTTTCACAATGATCTATTTTCAGTATGTTAATGATCATGTAGTTAACCCTACTCTAAGTAAAATAGTTCAATAAATAGTATGAAGAGAAACAAAAAAGAAAAACAACAATAAAAAGACCACACTGTTCCTCAATGGAAGAGGAGGTTATAAAAGGGTTATAAAAAATCATTGATACTCAAAATGTCTATTTCACTCCAATACATTACATTTCAGGTATTCTATTAGTTACCTTGAATCAGGGAAAACATATGATATATGTCTTATTGAAACTGTTCATTTCACTAATTATAATGTTTCTAGTTGTGACCATCTTGTTGCAAAAGACAGGATTTCATTGTCTTTTTCACGGCTGAGTAGTACAGCTGAGTAGTACTTGATGGTGTATATTTACCATAATTTCTTTATCCAATCAACACTTGTTGGACATCTGGAGTGATTCCATATCTCAGCTTTTGTGATTTGTGCAACAATGAATATGGGGGTACAGAGTACTCTTTCATATACTGATTTATTTTGGTTTGGGTAAGTTCCCAAGAATGGAATGGCTGGATCATATGGTAGGTCTCAATACACATTTCTGAAGTATCTCCATACTGTCTTCCATAGAGGCTTCACCAGTTTACATTCCCATGAGCAGTGGATCAGAGTACCTTTCTCCCCACATCCTCACCAGCATTTCTCATTTGTTGATTTCTGTATAAGAACCATTCTAAGTGGAGTAAGATGAAACTTCATTGTAACTTTGATTTGCATTTGCCTGATGAATAGTGGTCCTGAGCATTTTCTCAAGTCTCTTTTGGCCATTTGAATTTTCTCTCTTGAAAAATGTGTGTTCAAGTCCTTTGTCCATTTCTTAACTGGATTGTTTGTTTTGTTGTTGTTGAATTTCTTGAGTTCTTTATATATTCTGAAATATTAACCCTTTATCAATTGCATAGTTTGCAAATATTTTCTCCCATTCTGTCCATTGCCTCTTCACTCTGCTGAGTATTTCTTTTGCAGTTAAGAAGCTTCTCAGCTTGACGTAATCCCTACTGTCTATTTTGGATGGGATTACTAGTGCTTCTGGAGTCTTTTCCAAGAATTCTTTGCTAGGCCAATGTCGTGAAGACTTTTCCTAATATTCTCTAATGATTTGATGGCATTAGGTTGTAGATTTAGGTCTTTGATCCATTTTGAGTGGATTTTTGTGTAAGGAGAAAGGTAGGGGTCTAGTTTCATAGTTCTACATGTGGAGATCCAGTTTTTGGTAGTATGGACATTTTGATGATGTTT
Source organism: Lepus europaeus (assembly GCF_033115175.1). Taxonomy (NCBI): domain Eukaryota; kingdom Metazoa; phylum Chordata; class Mammalia; order Lagomorpha; family Leporidae; genus Lepus; species Lepus europaeus. Next base: position 46,469,178 of record NC_084836.1, on the reverse strand, counting down.
GTTCTACCAATTTATGAATATGGAATATTTTATCCATTTTTAATGTCTTCTAATTCTTTCTTTAGTGGCTTGTAATTTTCATCATAGAAATATTTGAAATCCTTGGCTAAATTTATTCCAAGGTATTTGATCCTTTTTGGAGCTATTGTGAGTAGGACTGATCTTTAAAGTTCTTCTCAGCCATGACATTGTGTATACAAAGGTTATTGATTTTTGTATGTTGATTTTATATCCTACCACTTTACCAAACTCTGAGTTCCAATAGTCTCTCAGTGGAGTCTTTTGGATCCCCTATATATAGGATCATGTCTTCTGCAAATTGGGATAGTTTGATTTCCTCCTTTCCAATTTGTATCAGTTTGATGTCTTTTTCTTGCCTAATGGTTCTGGCTAAAACTTAAAATAGCAATGGTGAGAGTGGGCATCCTTGTCTGATTCTGGATGTTAGGGGCAATGCTTCCAGCTTTTCCCCATTCAATAAGATGCTAGCTGTGGGTTTGTTATAAATTGCTTTGATTGTGTTGAGGAATGTTCCTTCTATACTCAATTTGCTTAAGGTTTTCATCCTGAAAGGATGTTGTATTTTATCAAATGCTCTCTCTGTGTCTATTGAGATAACCATATGGTTTTTGTTCCTCAGTTTGTTAATGTGATGTATCACATTTATTGATTTGCAAATGTTGAACCACCCCTGCATACCAAGAATAAGTCCCACTTCATTCAGGTGAATGATCTTTCTGATGTGTTGTTGGATTTGATTGGTTAGAATTTTGTTGAGGATTTTTTCATCTATGTTCATCAGGGGTATTGGTCAATAGTTCTCTTTCTGTGTTGTATCTTTTTACGGCTTAGGAATTAAGGTAATGATGGCGTCATAGAAGGAGTTTGGGAGGATTCCCTCCTTTTCAGTTAGTTTGAATAGCTTGTGAAGAATTAGAATTAGTTCTTTAAATGTATGGTAGAATTCAGCAGTGAAGCCATTTGGTCTTGGGCTTTTCTTTGTTGGGAAGGTTTTTATTACTGATCCAATTTCCATCTTGGTTATTGGTTTCTTTGGGCTTTCTATGTCTTCATCACTCAATTTTGGCAGATTCTATGTGTCTAGGAATCATACAGCTCTTGATAGTAATTCCTGATAATTCTTTTTATTTCCATCTGATCTGTTGTTACATTTCCTTTTTCATCTCTGATTTTATTGATTTGGGTTTTCTTCTCCTCCTCCCTTTTTTTTGATTAGTTGTACTAAAGGTTTATCAATTTTATTTTTTTTCAAAAAAACCAGCTCTTCATTTCACTGATTTTTTGTGTTGTATTTTGGCTTCAATTTGTTTATTTCTTCTCTAATTTTAATTATTTCTTTCTTCATAGTAATTTTGGGTTTCTTTTGTTGTTTTTCTAGGTCCATGAGATGCAAAGATTTGTATTGTGGTTCAGATATTCTTTCTTCTGCCTCAACAAGTCTGTTGTTAAGGCTTTCCACCATATTTTTTATTTGCTCTATTGAATTTTTCATTTTTAATATTTCATTTTGATTTCTCTTAAAATCTCAATTTCATGGGAAAAATTTTCATTTATGTCATGTATGGTTTTCTTTAGTTCATAGATTTGCTTCTGATTGCTTTTTAGTAATCTTATGATTAATTTTTTGAATTCCATTTCCAGCTTTTTTTCTCTTCATCTTCACATTCTAATATTTAAATCTTGTGTTCCTTTGAGGAGGTCATGGTGTATTCCTTATTTTTGTTTCTTGAATTTCTGTGTTTGTTTTTAGTCATTTGTGGAGTTTATTTTCATGTTGTTGTTTTTTTTTTTTTTTCTCTGATGGCTTCTATCTTCGAGCTATGCCTCTGTGGCTTAGTGGAATGCCTGCACTTTCAGTGAATGCCAAGGTCTGTGTGTTGGTTATGGCCAGGGAGCTCTGGTCAGTGCTCTAGGGTAGGGTGGATATCCAGGGTAACACCCAAATTAAGTGTGGTAGATCTCAATATCCAGCTACACCCTGCACCTTTTCATGTAACCACCGAGTCCCCATGGTCTCATCACACAAGGCTCCCACAGTTATCAGGTCCAGAGGTCTCTCTCCACCTGCCAGCCTATCCAGTCAATAGAGAGGTAGATGTTCCCCAAGACAGCTCTGCCTGGGTGTCTTGACCCTGGGAGGCTGCAGTTGCCTCACTGTCCCACTTGGCTGCCCAGCCACCTCCCAGCCAGGTTCACAGTCAGGGGGGACTGCTGTCTATTCCCTCTGCTAGAATCTCTGCATCACATGCTCACACAAGAGCCACTGGCCAAACATTGCTACCTGCCTGCCACTGCTGCTGGCACTGCAGATTAGGTGTCCTGTCTCAGTCAGCTGCTGTGCATGCACACAAAGGCTTCTGTAGCTGCTGCCCTAACCCAAAATGGCACCTGCCATTGCCTTCTCTTAGCTGAGCAGTGGGAGCTGTTGTGGGAAGTTGGGGCAGGACAAACATACCCCCTCCTCTTCCACTGGGTCCATGGGCAACTGTCAGCAACTTCCAGCCCCCAGGATGCCAGTCCAGACACACACCATGCTTTCCCTCCAGCTAAGGCACCATGGGTTGCTGCAGTCTGGTCTCAGCTCCATCTCCAGACTGCCACCATCTCCGACTCTTGGCCACTACTCCTGTGCTCATGCTTGTGCTGTGCATGCACACCCTCCACACAGGTCCACAACATTCCTCTTCTCTCAAAGGACTTCCAGTGCAGCTTTCTCTCCAATTCTCCCCTGAGAGTGCAGTTCCTACACTTTTCTCTCCACTGTTTATCCTTATCCCAGCGCAGCATGTCTCTCCTTAATCCATCATCTTGGAATCTCTATAATGTCAATTCTTAATGTTCACCATGTTTATTGCAACACTGTTCACAATAGCCAATACACTCAGATAAATGGATAAAGAAAATATGATGTGTGCATGTGTGTGTGTACACACTTATACTTTGGAATATTATTCAGCCATAAAAAAAGATGATATCCTGTCACTTGCATCAAAATGGATGGAAATGAAAGGCATCATATTAAATGAAATAAGCAAGACACAGAAAGACAAATACTATATGTTCTTCATTTGTGGAAGCTAAAGAAATCAATCTGAACACAGAATAGTGATTACTAGAGCTAGGAGGGGTAGGAGAGGGAGTTTGGATAACTGGTACTAAATCAGAGTCAGATCAAAAGAATAAATTTATGAATAAATAGAAGAAAAGAGCTTCAATCTTCCAATCATAAAGTAGTGTCAATAAAGGGGAAATGTTGATTACCCTGATTTGATTAGCATACAATTTATAAATGTATTTCCGTGTCACACTGTAACCTATAAGTATGGGCAACTATTGTTAAATTTTTTGAAGAAATAACATTTTTAATCAAATTCAAAGTCTCCAAGAATCATGACATTTTACATGTATCTACAAGAAGTATAGGAACAGAATACTTTTTCTTTTTTGCCTAGAATACTGTGACTCCAAACAGTGAGATATGAAGTATTGTATCTGGTTGCAAAATGCAAATCAAATGGATTAATATTCATCTCATAACTTCCATTTCCCAGTAAGTACCTTGGCAATTAAATTTTGATTAATTTATTTTCTATTTTTTAGGGGGAGCATTAATGAGATCATCACAACTTTTGTAGAAAGCTAAATTGCTCATTTATAAGGGTGGAAAATTATATGATGATTTAGTCAGAAATTTTACATTTTAATTTTATGTGGAGGAACATACTTACGATTTGGTAGATTAATACAGTAAAAGAAAAGTTTATAATAAAACATAGAATATCATAACCAAATTATGTAACAACTCGTAGAAAGCTATAATTAAATTTAACCACCAGGACAGAGAAAACTTGTGACTTTACGATATTTCTTCATTTGTATCACTCATATATCCTGTTGCTTGTTTTTACTGTTGTACTTGATAAAATTAATTTAACCTAAGATTTTATCAACTCTGGCATATCTGTTCTTGCTAAATTAGAATCTCAAATAATTTCTTTCAGTACCCAAACAATAGTGTTCAAATCTCAGGTCTATTTAGAGCAGAAGATATTTAATGTGGCTGATAAATGCATATTTGAATAGAATTTTAAACAATTGTTTTTCAGAAGAGTTCACATGTTGGAAACATTAATTTTTGATTTGAGATCAAAGACAGTCCATTTATTAAGAAAATAACAACAATAATAAATTACTTACGCTATAATTTTAAATGCCACCCACTCTCACACAGTGATTTCATTCTTTGATTTTAATTCTGTGCATTTGCTGCAGGTCAAACAATTAATGAAGAGTTCAGCTAGAGAATCAGTGAAATGGCTCTGAGCATCATTTAGCGAAAAGGGTATTTCAACTAAAAAAAAATTCACATGCAGCCACAGAGAGATATCAAACCAATTTATGAGATTACTTCAAAGTAAACTTTTAGGAGAGAGTTAAAGCCCCTGACTAGGAGTAAGGAGACATGACTGTTTCTACCAATTCTACTACAAAGGACTTCTGATCATTGACAAATTATCTTTTATATTCAAGTTTTCTCACATTTAAAAAAAAGGATAATTGTTGCTGCCACTGTTTTCTCATAGTGATGTTGTCACAAATATGACAGGGCTTTTAAAATCTCAATATGTTTTATTCCTGTTATTTGCTTCAGACAAATCAGTGCAATTCAGTACTGCACCTGCACACCCAAAGTTCGCTAATATTTCTAGCAGAGATCTTGCAGAACATTCATAAGTTACCCTCTGTATCATGTGATGTTATCTGAGTTCGAACTTCAGTTATAATCAAAAGATTTGTGTCAGTTATACTTTCAAGAAAAAAAAGTTACTTCTCTGTACCTCTTTACTTCTTTGTATTTTTGGTAAATGAGCCATGTATTCAAGCACTGCAGTGATTTTACTGCAAAATTGCATAAAATATTTTTGAGAAAAAAATTATTATGCCAAAATTAAATTAACTTGTATAATTACACTTACACACAAATATGCCATTTTAAAAAGATTTTAGGAGCAAAGAGAATGGTCAGCTACTCTGAAATCCTTTCAAACTTAATGTACATATCAATTAAAATTATTTTCACAGTGAGAAAACTTTCTAAAACCTCTCCACTCTATCTCTCCCTTTTGCTGGGTGACATGTGGAGTACCACAGCTTATACCAAAGAGCACTTACACAAGACTCACAAATCTATCAATTCTTTTCTTAACTGTATACTGTGCATATTCTAAAAGCCTAGTCCTCTTTTACCACAGGATCACCAATATCTGTGCTGTTCTCAGTGCCGATCCAAATAATACTAATCCGTGGCAAAACATTTGATGCCCTCCATTGTAATTATTGTCCATGTATAATTTTTAAATATGAGAAACAATGTAGTTACACAATATACGTAACTTCTCTCTTTTGTTCCTTCTTTTTTCTCTACGGACATGGGCTGTATAATGATTCCTTCTATCAATAACCCATCCCATTGTCACCTAGCAATACAGGAAGTTAGTTGCCAATCTTTGTTGAAAATGCTACTTTGGTGGCCAGTGCCATGGCTCATTTGGTTAATCCTCCACCTACGGTGCTGGCATCCCATATGGGTGCCGGGTTCTAGTCCCGGTTGCTCCTCTTCCAGACCAGCTCTCTGCTGTGGCCCAGGAGGGCAGTGGAGGATGGCCCAGGTGCTTGGGCCCCTGTACCCACATGGGAGACCAGGAGGGAGCACCTGGCTCCTGGCTTCGGATCGGCGCAGCGCCGGCTGTAGCGGCCATTTGGGGAGTGAACCAAAGGAGGGAAGACCTTTCTCTCTTTCCCTCTCTCTCTCACTGTCTATAACTCTACTTGTCAAATAAAAAAAAAAAAATGCTACTTTGGGGGCCAGTGTTATTGCTTAGGGGGTAAAGTCACTGCTTGTGACACTGACATTACATATGGACACTGGTTTGTGTCTTGGCTGCTCAACTTCCGATCCAGTTCCCTGCCAATGTACTTGGGAAAGCAGTAGAAGGTGGCTCAAGTGTTGGACCCTTACTTCCCACATGGGAGACCCCGATAAATCTCCTGGCTCCTGGCTCTAGCGTGCCTCAGCCCTGGCTGTCACAGACATCTAGGGAGTGAATTAGTGGATGAAGTTTCTCTCTCTCCATCTCTCTCTCCATCTCTCTCTCGCTCTCTCTCTCTCTCTGTGACTCTTTCAAATACACAAGTAAATCTTAAAAAAAAAAAAAAAGATTAATAAACCATCGCTTTAACATCTGAAAACTAATGCAATATCCATAACAGAAACTTTGTCCTTATTTTTCACAATATGTAAATGTATAAGCCATATTTTGAAATGCTAAGAAACATGCTTCTCCATAGATACATACATAGTAGATACCCAGTTAAATGTTGCATGACATGTATTTCAACTTTTTCTAATTGTAAATGTTGCATATTATGTTATTACCACCATCATCACCCCACCTTACCCACTGCCAAGGGCAAGAAAGTATGTCTCTCAAACATGTTTCATTTATTGCATATTCTTGTCTTTTTGTCTTGTACTTTTTTTAGGGGGAGGGCAGTGTTAATTAACTCGAGTTATCCTTTGATAACCTGGTTTTAATTAAGGAAAGTATTCAGATGTTAATGTCATAGGATTAAGGATCTTATTTAAGATGGTACATTGAATACATAGGTTATTTTTATCTGTTAAATCAGGATTTATATTACAGAATCATTCATTTACTCAGAATAACTTCTTGTCTCATCACTTTCTAGTTAATGACAAAAGTCATCCTTTCTGCTTTCAGTTTTATTATGATTAATTTCAATTATCATTATAATTTTGTTTTGGAGCAGTATAGTTAATTATAATAGAAACTAGCATAATTGTGCAACATAGCTTTTTTTTAATTTGAATTTCTGGTTTTCCCAATGTAATTGGGAATATTAACTTTTGTTTAATATGCTATAAATATCTATGCCCAAATACAGAGAATTTTAAACTTCTCAGTTTGAGTTACCATATCAGTATTTCTAAGTATATGTATGTCCCAGTAATTACTGATCCCTGAACTCTAACACAAATAACAGTTATTTATGGCATCTTAATGAATATTTCATGTTTCTTTGTATACTCAGTCGAATAGCTTCTGGTTATATTTCTATTACACTATAGATAACTTTTTATCCCTTGAAATTTTCTCCCCTAATTCCCAACATGAATTTTTGTGGGCCAAGCTATTACAGATACACTCTAATTTTGGGGAAAACCATCTGGCTCCTTTTTCCAGATATACTATATAGATAAATGATTAAATTTCATTTGTAATAGAGATATAATATTGAAACAGGATGTCTCTAAGTGCAGATTTAAGGTGCATGTGCACACTGATAATATCATCTGTAATAAGTACAGATGGTTTAATTTTCTGTTGTCTTGGTGGGATTTTAAGTTTTATAATTGCTCTTGACTCTCACCCTACTTAAACTGAAATTCTTGATCTGTCATCCCAAGTTATTGTCTACAATAATAAAAGAGGAAAATAACTCTTCAGTGAATCTCATTGAATAATTATCTTTTGACTTTAGTTAAAACCAAGTCCAGTCTTTAGAGAGACAGCACTATGCAATGGCAATGGGGTATGCATTTTAAAATTATTAAAATTTGGATTTTAATCCTACTCCACCACGTGTAATCTTGTCATTTTACACGTTAGACAACTTTTCTGTGTCTTTTTTACATGAGTACAATGGAATTTTAAGAGCAGCTTTTTATGATTCTATAAGGATTAAAATTTACACACACATATTTATATATGCACTTAGTGTATAATTATCTATCTCTCCTCTGGAGTAACAAAACTATATTCAGTGTAGATATCCTCACTTTATTTGCCTAGGTACCTGTAGCAGGCACATCCTTTGAGTTCGAAGTGCTCTGGATTTGTCTGGATACTTAGAAGAGCAGGGTCATTAAGAATCTTCTAGGAAACGTATAATGAGGAAATACAATTGTTACAGGCTGAATTGGGTCTCCTCAAAATTCATAACTTGACTCCCGAACCTCTAATACCTCAGAATATGGCTACATTTGGAGACTGAACCTTTAAGAGATAATTAAGGTCAAATGAGATCACATGGGTGAGCTCTAATCCAGTGTGACTGCTGTCCTTGTCAGAATAAGAAATTAGATTACAGACAGTGTGACAAGAGTGATGCATGTGATGACAGTGAAAGTGTGGCCATCTATAGGTAGAAAGACAGAAATCAGAAAAAAATCCAACTCCTGACACCTTCATATTAGATTTTTAGTTTTCAGAACTGTGAGAAAGTGAATTTATGTTGTTCAGTTCATCTAGTATGTGTTATTTTCTTTTGATACTCCTTACAAATTATATATTGAAGCAAAGAGATTTGTTTTAGTGTTCATCACTGCACATACATAGGGAGGAAGTATGCTTAATACAACCTGGTGTCTATAACTCAGGTATTTCCAAATTGAGTTATATTCAATGTTCAGTGGGTTGCACTGAAAATTAACAGTGAGTAAAAGCATATGTTTACCACTTTCTGTGCAATGATGGCTTTAATATCAGCAACAGACCCTGATGCAGAACTCAGGGGACCAGAGTATCAGATAATCCCAACATGTGACAAAGCAACAAAATCACAGGAAGAGTGTTTTGATTGACATACATCAGAGACAAAGTGGAAGTCAGGTATTTTATTTGTATATTTTTAATTAATTTGTTAGTTCTAATACTCTGGAACACAATTATATGAAATTACAGTTTATATTGTTTTTATTTTATTTATTTATTTATTTTGACAGGCAGAGTGGACAGAGAGAGAGAGACAGAGAGAAAGGTCTTCCTCTTGCTGTTGGTTCACCCTCCAATGGCTGCCGCGGCCGGTGCGCTGCGGCCGGCGCACCGCACTGATCCGAAGGCAGGAGCCAGGTGCTTCTCCTGGTCTCCCATGGGGTGCATGGCCCAAGGATTTGGGCCATCCTCCACTGCACTCCCGGGCCATAGCAGAGAGCTGGCCTGGAAGAGGGGCAACCGGGACAGAATTCGGAGCCCCGACCGGGACTAGAACCTGGTGTGCTGGCGCCGCAAGGCGGGAGGATTAGCCTACTGAGCCACGGCACCGGCCCAATTACAGTTTATATTGAAAATGGTTGTTGTATAATCTATATAACTTGCATTGGGACACGCATGGTGGCACAGCAAATTAAGCTGACAGTAGCATCTCATATGGGCACTGATTCGAGTTCCAGCTGCTTCACTTCCAATCAAAATCCCTGCTAATGTACCTTGAGAAAGCAGTAGAAGATGGCCTAAGTGCTTGGATCCCTGCACCCACATGGGAAATCTAAAAGAAGCTCCTGGTTTCCTACAGACCCAGCACCAGCCATTGTGACTATTTTGGGAGTGAACCAGGTCTCTCTCTCTCTCTCCCTCTCTTTCTTTCTATAATTCTGTTTCAAATAAATAAAAATAAATCTTTAAAAAAAAAGTTTGCGTTGACCAAATAACATGTCTGTAGAGTCAGTCATGAAGAATGTAGAAGTAATTCAAAATGTATATGTAGACAATTTGGCAATGATTGAGTTTTGACTTAGCTATCAATTCAGCATATATTTAGAAGTAAATGATCCTAATGAAATAAAGTTGTCAAATTTTGGCATTATTCCCCATTCATAAAATGCCAGAAATGGCCTTTTCAATTGACAGCTTGCTTGGGAAAAGAAAAACAAGTCTCTGAAGCCAAGTAAACATATGAGGCTATTTGGTAAAGCAAAGTATAAAGAAGCAGAACTAATCAAGAACAAATTGTCCAGTGGAGGAAATTTTTTCTCATTTGACATGCTCAAGCTGTCTTTCTTTTCCTAACATCATTTTTGTAATTTTGACTTTCAATCACCAATGCCCAGTGAGATATGTTTTTCAGATTTCATTCATGCCTTTTTTCATTCATTTATCCATTCAACAAGTGGTTACTGGGTCCTTTCAAAGTATCAGCCACTCTCTGTGTTCCTACTGTTCAGGCATTTGAATTAGCAAAGACAGAATCTCTTTCAGAATAGAGCTCAGATGGCCTTTCTGCTAAGATCAGAATATTCCAACAGTGATCCTATTTTAGGGCATTTACGTTTGTTGACATTCCTGCCTGGACCAGTTCATGCTCAAATTTTCACATCTCATTTTCATTTTTCACTCTCTTCCTATATTGTTTTTGGAATATTTTAATAGGGTAAAGACAGTGGGAGCTTCGGGACATCTAGCAAAGCTCATGGAAGAAAAAAAAAGCATGTGTTTCATAATCTGGACTTAAAGGCCTTGTTTATAGTTTGAGGCTGTAGAGACGCTGTGAAATGAAGTTGATCTGAGCTGAAGTAACCACTCTTTACTCTCCATTTCTGCTGTTATTCTGACCTAATTGCTTATCTTTAAAAAAAAAAAAAAGATTTACATTTGTTTATTTGAAAGAGTTACACAGAGAGAGGAGAGGCAGAGAGAGAGAGAAAGAGGTCTTCCATCTGCTGGTTCACTCCCCAGTTGGCCACGATGGCTGAAGCTGAGCCTATCTGAAGCCAGGAGCCTTTTCCAGGTCTTCCCATGCGGGCACAGGGACCCAAGAACTTGGACTATCTTCCACTGCCTTCCCAGGCTATAGCAAGGAGCTGGATCAGAAGTAGAGCATCCAGGACTAGAACCAGTGCCCACATGGGATGCCAGCACTACAGGCAGCAGTTTTTACCCACTATGCCATAGCACTAGCCCCTCAACACTCCTTCCACTACTATAGATGTTACTGAAAGCAATACAATAACGTAGCATGCTTAATAGTATAAGCTCTGGAGCCACACAGCTGGGCTCAACTCATTCCATGATCTTGGACATGTTTACTAATCCCCCTGTACTTCAGTTTTCCATGTGTGTAGAACGTAGAAGCATCCTATACTAGCAGCATGGCTGTGGTGAATGGATTACATAGTGTATTTAATAATCTTTACCTGGTGGGGCCGGCGCTGTGGTGCAGCGGATTAAAGCCCTGGCCTGAAGCGCCTGCATCCCATATGGGCGCAGGTTCTAGTCCCGGCTGCTCCTCCTCCAATCCAGCTCTCTGCTATGGCCTGGGATAGCAGTGGAGAATGGCCCAAGTCCTTGGGCCCCTGCGCATGCGTGGGAGACTGGATGGGGCTCCTGTCTCCTGGTTTCAGATCTGCACAGCTCCAACCATTGCGGCCATCTGGGGAGTGAACCAGTGGATGGAAGACCTCTCTCTCTCTCTCTCTACCCATCTCTGTAACTCTGTCTTTCAAATAAATAAAATAAATCTTTTTAAAAAATAATCCTTACATGGTGTCTATTTACATATGTCTTTGCTATTATAATTAAAAAATTCTCTTTATTTCTTGATTTTTCTCCGTTTGTTTTCTATTCATTTTCTGCCACTTCTGCTTCATGGATCTTACCTAGTAACATTTTTAACCACCTGCTTACCTCCATCCTGTCCTATTACCTATATGGCTTTACCCAACCCTCTAAATAGAGTTTTTTGCTTTAGTCACTGTCACTCAGGTTTGGCCACTATTTTATGGAAAACATGGCCAGTTTGTATTTCCACAGTCCACTTCTAGCTTATTGTGATTATGGAACCAAAGACATCATAAAGGGTGGTACAGATGCGGAAACCCAATAGGCTCCTTTAAAACGTGTCCACCATTCATGACCCATATTACCAAAAGTTCTAAACAAAGGTTATAAGTGCTAACTCTTTGACGCCTGTTACTGAGAGAAGACTACAAATATATTGGAGACATCCCTGAAGGAAGGAAATATCAGAAAACTAAAGAAAAAATGGATAGATAAGAAATTATATTAAAATAAGACAAAATGGGTTGTCTGATTTTTCCCCCAAAAAAGTAAGTTATTTTTCCACAGCTGGAAGCTAAAAACAGCTGCATTATCTGTACCTCATTGAATGTAACTCAGTCATTAATATTTTACTCATGTACACACTTCATTTCAATGCAATTTTCCTGCATAACCAGCCAGAATCATTTGCAAGATATTTAACAAAAATGATGAAAATACTCAGCTGCATCTGTTCATCATTTGGCTAACCACATTTTTGCATAAATTTAACATGGGCTTAAGCCACCACCATTATTTTCCTCATCCTTTTTCTTCACTGTTCAAATCTGCATGCCAAAATTTATTATTTTTCAGGTATCCAATCACACTACCATCCCAGCAATCAAGTCTAACGCAGCAAAGCAAAATTGAAAAGATGTTGTATTCTAAAACTGCAGGCACGCACAATACTTCCCTAAGACAACAACTAGCGGTTGTTGCAATGACAAACAGCTTTAATAATGAAAATAGACTCTTGGTTTTACCTTCACAGATGCAATTTAATTTTCTTTGTCCTTATTAGAATCCTCACTAGTTCTCCTCCTCCACCCTGCCTCCAGTTATAAAAATGAGTTGGCAAGCACAACAGTCCTATTCATTCTCTGTTTAATATACAATTTCTCATATATACAAAGAGGTGAAATGGCTTCTAAAAACATTGGCTGGTAATGATGACAGTAGAATCTAATTCCCTCAGGTGCTCACTTAATACTTATCTCTCCGCTGGAGAGTGTAATAAGGTCGTCAGGATTATTGAAGTTGACAGAGCACCAAGCTCAGATTAATTACATCATAGAATTCAGAAGGAATTAGAAAAAGGCAATAGTACAGCCTGTGGCACATGCATATATTTTTGTAGTTCTCTAGGGACTCTCAGTATAATATAATACAAATGAGTGAAGAGTGGCTAAGACAATTGATTTGCATGTCCTAAAGTACAAACTCTGAAAGATCAATTATTCTGAGAGTAAGAAAACATTACTGCAAACTGAAGAAGAACACTTAAGAGTAGGATATCTTAAATAAGGGAAAAATAATTGAAGGGTGAGTAAAAGGTACTAACATGAAGATTTACTTGGTATATCACTTAATTTTCACAATCATACAAAATAAGTATTGTCCTTAAATGGAAACTGAGGCTGAAAATAGAAACTTTCTTCAAATCTCATATTTAGTAAATACTTGGAACATTTGAATTTATCACCTAAACTCCAGTCTGTTTTCTTTTTAACAAGGAATAGCAAAGTATTGTTCTTGAAACATTTCCATGGTAGATGGTAAAAATTTTGCATAGGAAAAACAAATATGATTAATAAGCAAATACATATTGAGTGCCTTTCTTATGCAACACTGGATATTTAATACATACTTATTTAATTAAAATTAGGAAATTTGAAGAGTTTGCATAGTCACTTGTGATTAATTTGGGAAGATGTGACTTACAAACCTAAAACATTTTGATAAAAAGAAAGGACAAGGCCGGCGCCGCAGCTCAATAGGCTAATCCTCCGCCTGGGGTGCCGGCACACCAGGTTCTAATCCTGGTCGGGGAGCCAGATTCTGTCCCGCTTGCCCCTCTTCCGGGCCAGCTCTCTGCTATGGCCTGGGAGTGCAGTGGAGGATGGCCCAGGTCCTCTGGCCCTGCACCGCATTGGAGACTGGGAGAAGCACCTGGCTCCTGGCTTCGGGTCAGCACGACGCGCCTGCTGCAGCCCACCGGCCGTGGCGGCTATTGGAGGGTGAACCAACGGCAAAGGAAGACCTTTCTCTCTCTCTCTCTCTCTCACTGTCCACTCTGCCTGTCAAAAAAAAAAAAAAAAAGATTTAAAAAAAAAGAAAGGACAGCCTATATCATTACTCTGACAAAAAGTGAGAAACATCACTAACTACATGTTTAAAATTATAAAATATATCAATATTGGAATAAGTCAAAACGATAACGGCTTCTAGACTGCTAAAACTGATTTTTCAGTTGTTCCTCCATTCATGCAGTATTCTGTCAGTGGCTCTGTTCTTATTGTCTACGTTGAGGTTTTCACTATGTTGAGTATTGACTGAGTAGTACCGAGTACTATGTGGAGTATTGACTGAGCCTGCAAAGCTCAGGACAAAGGGTAAAAAGTGCATATCAGCATTCTGAAGAAAGGCATACACACATTGCCGAGGGCTTGCCGAGAAGTGACCACCATGGTCACAGTCAATACGCTGCTCCAGTCTCCAAAAATTGATATAAAATGTTAGTAACTTTAGACACAGAGGCTGCTATGGCATTTCCCCAGCTCCCTCTCCCAGGGCCGCAGGAAGGAAGCCCTTCCTCTGCACCTCAGAAAAATGGGGAGACCCAAGAGGACTCCTAACAGTCTGGAGTTGTCTGCAGTAGAAGAGACATGGCTAGCTGAAGACATGTGTAGGGAAAGATTAAGGGCTCGTGAGTAAACATTTGTCATCTGTTCCTAGGAATTTAGAAGGAAAGAAAGAAGTCTGACATTCCATGGAAAACTCCAAAAGCTGGCTGAGTGAAACGAAAGGTGAGGCCAGTGCAGGAAAAGACCGTGGTGGGAATAAATTTGTATTTCCCCTGTTCCGTGGCACAAGACTTTGTAACTTGTGTAATGGCTGAAAATTAAATCCTGGATGATTCTTAAGAGGGCTGCCTCTGAGGGCAGTGGGAACTCTTGCTTGTAACCTAAGGGCAGGAGATCAGTATGGGAAGTGTGAGAGGTCTCCATGAAAATTAATCATCCACAAAAGGAAATGGTGTGGTTTTGGTGATCTCCAAAGGAAATTCTAGTATGTTCCAGGACACATACAAACATGAACACATCAGCAAAGCCAAATGAAAACCGCAAACAAAAGAATTTTTGGAGTGGGAGTGTGTGCGATAAAAGAACAGATTCCATGCCCCCTCCAACTCTTTTCTCTTCAGCGGCCTACAGCATAGGGTTAGGAACTGGAGAAAGCTTTGAACAACAGCTGAAGTTTTGGTGTAGATTGGATTGGACATTTTCACATGTGAAAGTGACCCCCAATTTATTCCTGAAAAGGCAGGAAGGAGGCTTCAAGACAGTATGGTTCTGCACAATGGAGAGAAAAAGGAAAGTTGTTTCTGAAATATAGCTCGTTATATAAACTGGTTACACATGCATAAGAGGAACCCTCGGGCCCACACTTGCACAATATTTACTCTGATTTTGTGAAGAAGTTGATCATTTCTGCAATATTTATCATTTTTAAAATAAAACTACATTAGACAGTGAGGCGAATGATTGTTCCTGACACACTGACAGTGGTGAACATGACAACCTCAAAGCAAGGGAGAAAACAGAAACACTGTAATAAGCAGCTTTAAGAACTGTAAAATCATCAGTCTTCTTCATTTTACATTGGGGCTAACCTCCTTGTCTCACTGCGCCCTCCCCCCCCCCCCCCCCAAAGCTTGCACATGTAGTTAATTAGTTTCTGGGAAAGTCTGATTCAATTGTTCTATAGTAAAGCCCAATCTTACTTTTGTTATCAAAGTGATTTTGCTTGAGAATGTGCCAGTTTTGAAGAAAAAAACATGCTAGAATCCTCCTGTTAATGATTTTCATAATGATGTCCTTATATCAGTTTGCTGACAATTTTAGTGACTTTTAATTAGACCTAAAAGAAACATAACACATCTTTAAATGATGTCCACTCAAACCTAGTTTTATGAGTTTCTCCTTGGAATCCCTATCTTCAGCTTTTCAGAAATCTCAGTTGATCAGAATGATTCATTTGTTATTTGTACCAAGTAACCAAAATTTTGTCAGAATGTCACACCTCGGCTCATGAAATCAGAGCTACAAGAGTTCCAAGACAGGAAATCTGGTCTGTTTTGACTTCTCCATAAGCTTGAACTTAACGCCTAGACTTAGAGACTAGGTAAATGAAGAGATTTTGTAAATATTAACCAGCATAGGAAATGACATAAAGTGAATTCAAAAGGAGAAGTAATTGTCCATCCAGTCCCCAGGGTAGGGTAATCTTCTTGTAAAAAAATCTGCACACTTTGTTCTCAGCATGCATCTGTACAGGGACGACAAGCTGGGGAAATGACTGGATTTATTTATGAGATTGCTTAAAGGATACATTACACAGAAGATAAACTAGAGAAATTGTATGGTCATGTTTGCCCATATACAATCAAACGCTCGGCACAATTGATGTATCCAATAAAATCCTGAGATGGTACATAGACTGTACAAAATAGCAGAATGAGGGCATTTTGCTTGGAAGATGTCCAAGAGAAAGTGTATGATATAATTTATAGCCTTGCCTGAACCCTGAAATCGCAGATGTCTGTGAAAAAAAAATGAGGTAGAAAAATACAAGGAAAACCACTGAGAACAGATAATGGAAGCAAAACTTCCTGCCCACAAAAGACAGCTGCAACTTGGGTTCTTTGAGCTTCCCAGAATCTTAGAATGCACCAGGACTGTTATAAAATTTGACCGAGGCTGCATATTAGAAAAAAAATCTTTAACAATTTAATAAATTAAACTAAAAACAGTAGTAAGAGGGGGCACTTTGTGCTTCATTTTAGGCTTCCCTTCCATAACATAGAAAATGAAGTTTGTTTAAATGTTGTGAGGCATGAATGCTTCTGTACCAGTATTACTTACATGCATGTAAAACTAAGGATGAGACAAAATGGATCATTACACCTAAAATAAACTTTCACTGAAATTTCCTCCTCTTCCTAACTCATGTGGTCTTTTTCTTGATTCCAGCCTCACCTATTAAATACATTATTTTAATTTAAATGATTTGCTCTATTGACTCGATTTGCCACTTTTGGCTAATACTTTCCAAGATTTAAGTTTCCTGAATGTCTGAATCTCTCATTCCTTCACGTGTCTGTGAATGAAGCTTCTTCCACCTTTTTCCTCACATTGTATTTTAGCTTCTTCATATAAACAATTATCAAGAATTTTCAATATGCAAGCACATATACAAATCATGGTTACAGAACCTCAGAGGCAAGAGAACACCTGGCCTCTTAGAGCTCACCAACTAGTGGGTTAGGTAGACATTCCTGCAATGTCTGGAAGCTAAGGCAGTAAGGACCCGGAAACATCACAGATAAAAGCAGTACATTTCTCTACTGTCTGTTTCATAGGGTGTCCATTTCCTGTTCCTCAAACCAAAAAGAGAAGTCTTCAAAAACCATTTCTGTCTGCAGCTGGTGTGCAGTTCCAGGCTGTCTTTGTTTCCATGCTTGGAAATGACAGGAAAAGAAAACTAGACCAAAACAGGAAACTCACTACCAGTATACTGATGGGGAGCTCCCAGGCCACCTGCCAGCCGCTTCGTGTGTATTGCCCAAGACTTCCATTGCCTCGAGTGGAAAGGTCAAGGCAATATGCCTCGACTGCACTTTACAGAGACACAGACTCTCAGTGAGTACAGTTCTTACTTCAACATCATTTCTGTGTAGAAGTCTCTCTGGACAGTGTCCAGACATTTCTACTCCTGTGAGAAAAGTTTAAAGCAACATCCCTATATTTAATTGATTTATTTATTTTTGACAGGCAGAGTTAGACACACAGAGAGAGATAGAGAGAAAGGTCTTCTTTCCATTGGTTCACCCCTGAAATGCGCTGCACCGATCTGAAGCCAGGTACCAGGTGCTTCTCCTGGTTTCCCATGCGGGTACAGGGCCCAAGCACTTAAGCCATCCTCCACTGCTTTCTCGGGCCACAGCAGAGAGCTGGACTGCAAGAGGAGCAACCGGGACAGATTCTGGCGCCCTAACCAGGACTAGAACCCGGGGCACTGGCGCCGCAGGCAGAAGATTAGCCTAGTGAGCTGCGGCGCTGGCCTATCTAATTGATCTCTAAAACTAGGCCATGATTTTATAGATGGAGGAAGTGATTAGTACTCCTTGGAGTTGCTCTACCAGGGAAATTTCAGACTCCAGAGCATGAAAAGCCTCACAACCGGCTCAGGCTCAGCTTTATTTTTTGCGCCCAGAGAATATACTTTGCAATGATAGTTATTTTTTTCTTCGTCATACAGGACTCTTATAACATGGAGCCCAATCATGAAAACACTCAAACTCATTTTATTTTACAAACCAAATAATATTCATTGATATGTCATAATTTCTATTTCTATGGCCCAAATAGATGAGCATGTAATTGTCTCATCTGGTATCAAAACTCCATTGCTGTAGCCAACAGTTTTGCAGCTATCATTGTCCTAAAAATGGATTCTGATTTTGCACATTATAAAAATTGAAGGGTGGCACGTCATTTCTTTCCACTGTTGTCAAAATGCTCTAAAATTAACATTTTTAAAGAATTTTTATTATCCAATAACTTTTTCTTTCAGTATTGTGTACCTACAGTTTTGTTATGTCATGGTATTGCCATAGATTATATCTTTGTGTTCTCATTCCCTTAGACCATGCTGTCGAATAATATTATAGATGGAGATACTCATAGATCGTGCCAATATGAGAGCCACTAGACTCGTAGTTATTAAATATTTGAGATGTGACAAAGAAAATTAAATTTTATGTAATATTAACTAAATTAAAAATGTGTTTCATGGCTATCATATTAGGCAGAAAAGCTGTACCCTGTGAGTCCTTGAGGATAACAAGTTTGCATTTCATTTATTTGTCTCTGGCTCTTGTATTAGTCAGGGAAGTTTGTATTCTGCTGTGGTAACAAATCAACCGTAATGCATCAGTACTTGAACATTGCAAACACTGTTACTTGCTCACCACACATATCCAGTGTTGGCTTTGCTACTCAATTACTCAGGGCCTCACACTAATGGAAATTTCAGCACCCTGTAGCTGTGAATTTAGGAACACAAGTCTCTATGAATCCCTTGATGGGATAAAGTACATGTGGAAATTCAAACCACTTCTGTTTCACTAAAACCCATTGATTAGGACAAGTCACACGGATCTACCACAAAAGCAGGGGATGGGGAAATGTGGGGCTGGGGGGATACATTGTTATGAATGACTAACGATTATCTGTACCACACAATACTCTGAATGCTACATGAATGTTGACTAAGGGGAGGTTTTGATTGTTAAATAAGTGAATGGGTTTCTAGATAAAGGAAAAATTATGACTATATAGGAAAGGTCTGTTTTTTTTTTTTTAATGCCTCTTCTAGGAAAATGGATTTGTATGTGTAAAAGTTGAGCAGATAGAGTAATTTAAAATGGTGGGTTCTAGGTTAAGGTATTTAAAATATACCTGGAAGACAACAAACACTGGCGAGTTTATTTTGGGCCGTCAAATCATCAGACCTTTAAATTTTTTTTTAATTAGGGTAAATATGACATTGTAAAGGAGAGGGTCTTCTTTCTTCAAAACAGCTAAATAAAAGGGAATATGGATGAAAACTTAAGAGAAACTTCTGAGATGGCCAAGAGGGGATAGAAATGAATAAATGATAATAACACTATAGCATATTGACCTTTGCAATGTCTAGGAGATATACTCAAACAATTCACATTTACTATATTTTTTATTAAACTTTTATTTAATGAATATAAATTTCCAAAGTACAGCTTATGGGTTACAATGGCTTCCCCCTCCCAAAACTTCCCTCTCACCCACAACCCTCCCCTTTCCCGCTCCCTCTCCCCTTCCAATCACATCATGATTCATTTTCAATTCTCTTTATATACAAACGATCAGTTTAGTATATATTAGGTAGCGATTTCAACAGTTTGCCCCCATATAGCAACACAAAGTGAAAAAAAATACTGTTGGAGTACTAGTTATAGCATTAAATAAGAGTGTACAGCACATTAAAGACAGAGATCCTACATAATATTTTTTTAAAAATTGATTAATTTTCTATGCAATTTCCAATTTAACACCAGGTTTTTTTTTTTTCATTTCCAATTATCTTCATATACAGAAGATCGATTCAGTATATAATTAGTAAAGATCTCATCAGTTTGTACCCACGCAGAAACACAAAGTGTAAAAATACTGTTTCAGTACTAGTTATAGCATCACTGCACATTAGACAACACATTAAGGACAGATCCCACATGGGATGTAAGTACACAGTGACTTCTGTTGCTGACTTAACAATTTGACACTCCTGTTCATGGTGTCAGTAATCTCCCTAGGCTCTAGTCATGAGTTGCCACAATTCACATTTACTATTTTTTAAACTTCTCAAGAAACATATGTGATGTACACCATAACTTCTTCCAAACTTAGAAATGAGGAAACTAAAGGATTAACAGTTCAGTGAAGAAATTTATAAAAAAATATGTAGCTTACAAGTTGTGATTTCCTTGACTACAAAAGAAAAGTGTTTTTTGAGGATGACAGGTATAAGTTCGGAGTGAGGCCTTCAGAGACTGGAAAATTCCCGAGTAGTCACTATAAAGAATGAAATAAGACAGTAAGCCCTCCTGGATTTGGTAAAAGCTATGTCCTGTCATTCCAATTTTGCACTGTAATGTAATTAGTACTTGGGAAAAGAATTTACAACAAACACAGAAGAGATTTATTTTAATTGACACATAGTAATTGTATATATTTCTTGTATATAATGCCATTTTGATATATGTACAAGGCTGCTTCAAAAAGTTCATGGAAATTAAAAGTATAATGAAATTAAAAGTTAAGTTTATTTTACTGCAAAAAGATTTTTTGGCATCTGTGCATAGTTTTTCAAGGTGTGCATCCTCCATGTAATATGAAAAAATAATTTTGCACCAAAATAAAATTAGCTTTTAATTCCATTTTCCATGAACTTCTTGAGGCACCATTCTGCATTAGGTAATCATCAAGTCAGAGTAATTAGTGTCTGTTGCCTCATGCTCACTTGGACTTACCCCTAATGGTAGAGCTAGAAACATGCCAGGGGGTTCCAATTCAATCCCATCAAGGTGGCATGTACCAGTGCCATCTCACTAGTCAAAGTAATCAGTTTCAGTTCATAATTGATCATAATGATAGGATTAAGTGTTAAAGGGATCACATAAATAAGACTAGTGTCTGCTAATACTAACTGATAGAATCAAAAAGGGAGAGAAAGATCCAACATGGGAAGCGGGATACACAGCAGACTCATAGAATGGCAGATGTCCTAAACAATACTCTCGCCTCAGAATCAGCCCTTAAGGCATTCGGATCTGGCTGAAGAGCCCATGAGAGTATTGTAGGCATGGAAAGCCAAGATACCATGGAAAAGGAAAAAAAAAGAAGACCTAAATGAAAGATCTCTGTGAGTGAGATCCCAGCGGAAAGAACGGGGCCATCAAAGAAGGAGGTACCTTTCTCTGAAGGGAGGAGAGAACTTCCACTTTGAATATGGCCTTGTCTAAATAAGATCGGAGTTGGGAAACTCAAGAGGCTTCCATAGCCTTGGCAGCTCATGACAAGAGCCTCAGGTGATTACTGACATCATAAATAAGACTGTCAATTGTTAAATCAACAACAGGAGTCACTGTGCACCTACTCCCTGTGTGGGATCTCTGTCCTTAACATGCTGTACTATGCAAATTAACAGTAAAACTACTACTCAAACAATACTCTATACTTTGTGTGTCTGTGTGGGTGAAATCTGTTGAAATCTTTACTTAGTATATACTAAGTTGATCTTCTGTATATAAAGATAATTGATAATGAATCTTGATGTGAATGGGATGGGAGAGGGAGTGGAAGATAGGATAGTTGTGATTGGGAGGAAGGTTATTGGGGGAAAAGCTGCTATAATCCAAAAGTTGTACTTTGGAAATTTATATTTATTAAATAAAAGTTGAAAAAAATAAACAAAAAAAATTAGTGTCTGTTGCCTCAAACATTTATCATTCTTTTGTGATTAGAACATTTGAAATTCTCTCTGGGGCCAGCACTGTGGCGTAGAAGGATGCAGTGCTGGCATCCCAAATTGGTGTCAGTTGGTATTCCAGCTGCTCCACTTCCAATCCAGCTCTCTGCTAATGTGCCAGGGAAAGCAACAGAAGATGGCCCAAGTGCTTGGGCCTGTGCACCCATTTGGGAGCCCCAGAAGAGGCTGCTGGCTCCAGGCTTACCCACCCCTGTATTTTTAATTTTCAAATAAATAAGTAAAATCTTTTAAAAATGTATCTGTTCTAGCTATTTTGAAATATATAATACAATGGTGTTGACTATAGCCACCCAACTATGCCATAAATGCAAGAACTTATTCCTCAGCGCTAACTGTAACTTTCTACCCATTGATGTGTCACTTTTTTGTTGTCATTGCTGATGCTTTCTACTCACATTGTAGGTAACGATGAACTCCAAAAGGAAACTGAGTCAGAAATTGCAGTATGTCTAATAATGATTTACTTTTATTGACTAATTGCTCAAATTTATTGTTACTTTTAGTAATGTTGATTTAAAATTGATGGGGAAATGAATTAGTCCATTTAGATACAAAATCATTTGAATCTGATTTGTTGATATTTGAATTCATTCTGTCTTTATCTGTTCACCTGATAATGTCAAGGATAATGAGAAGTTGAAGGTATTACATTAAGAAAAAAAAAAAAAAAGAAGTTGAAGGTATTTCCCATATGTGAAAATATCTAAATCCTGCTGTTCTTGAGATCATCAATTTCTCCTTATAATTATTTCAGTCTTTATGCCTTATAAGGAAACATTTCTGAGGCAAATAAAATGATAGTAACTTCTTCTAAAAGGCCCTTGGTTGTACCACTGTGCTGCTCTACAAAATCTTGGAGACTTAGGAATAAAAGTTTCTGGCAGTGCAAGAATGGCACATCAATTATTTGCAGGGTGGTGATACATTTTGCTAAGGACAGTTGACATCTGTAGAAAATCAAATAATGAAAGGCAATGACTTTGAAAGTGCCCTGAGTTTTCATGCATTTCCTAATGTCATGTTTCTCAAATTGCCTCACCTTCGCGTTCCTGCTCTGTTTATGTTGCTATTTTCGAAATTGAAACCAAAAATTAAACTACCTTGGGAAATGCTACCACTATTGAAAAAAGAACTTGTCATGATCCTTAACATAAGCACTGCAATTTATCAATGCATCTGATTTTATGATGAACCAGCCACTAAAGAAAGGTATCTTCAAGAAGAGTAGAGTTTCTTTGCTGCTCCCATACAAAAGAGTTCTCTTTCATTTTCTGTAGTCTTAATATTGTCCCTGAATTCTTTAATGGAATTATACCCAAATATTGGATTTTTTTTTCCCTTGGAAAGTCTGTCTTGGCAAAATTTCAGTTTTAAAATCAGCTGAGAGGGCTGGCACCGTGGCTCAATAGGCTAATCCTCCACCTTGCGGCACCGGCACACCA
Organism: Lepus europaeus; assembly: GCF_033115175.1. Classification (NCBI taxonomy): domain Eukaryota; kingdom Metazoa; phylum Chordata; class Mammalia; order Lagomorpha; family Leporidae; genus Lepus; species Lepus europaeus. The sequence continues at coordinate 46,445,948 of NC_084836.1, read as the reverse complement.
GGTTCTAGTCCCTGTCGGGGCGCAGGATTCTGTCCCGGTTGCCCCTCTTCCACGCCAGCTCTCTGCTGTGGCCCGGGAGTGCAGTGCAGGATGGCCCAAGTGCTTGGGCCTTGCACCCCATGGGAGACCAGGATAAGTACCTGGCTCCTGCCTTCGGATCAGCGTGGTGCTGTGGCCACAGCGGCCATTGGAGGGTGAACCAACGGCAAAGGAAGACCTTTCTCTCTGTCTCTCTCTCTCACTGTCCACTCTGCCTGAAAAAAAAAAAAAAAAGCAACTGAGATTATCTGCTATCTTCAAACAAAATTGTTTGCTCACCCTTCCATCCCCATCTCCCTTACTATAAGCAGCTTAAACTCAGTGGAAACAGTAACTATGAACATTCTCCTCTTCTTAGCACAGCCAATAGAAACCCCAGATTACCTACCCAAGAAGGTTTAAGTATTTTCTTTCTGTGTAATAATTTTGTCTTTTTAAAATGTCATTTAAAGGGGACCATTATACTTTCTCTTCCTTTTTATATGGCTTTTTTCATTGTTAACAAAATGCCTCTGATGTTATAACACGCATCAGTGGTCCACTCCTTCCTATTGGTTCTTTCATTCTTTTGATGAAAACCCCACAATGTGTTTGTCTGTTCACTTATTTGACATACATATGAGTGGTTTCCAGACAGGGCTGTTATGTACAAAGCTGATATGAAACACTGGAAATAGTAGCTATTTATGGTTCCCTCTTCCAAATGCCTACAACAGCCTGGGCTAGACTGGACCAAAGCCAGGAGTTTGGAACTCAATATGACTCTCCCATGTGTGTGGCAGAGACCCAAGTACCTGGGCCATCATCTGCTGCCTCTCACATTAGCAGGAATCTGGATCAGAATTAGATGAGCCTGGACTTGAACCAAGCACTTTGACATGGGATGTGGGTATTCTAAGTGGAAATTTAACAACTGTACTAAATGCCTATCTCAATCCCATTATTAAAATGCTTACTTATTTATTTTCTAACACACAATTATTCTTAGGTGTTTAAATTTTAACTGAAAAGTGATCCCTGTTAAATATAAGAGTGGGAAAAAGCAAGAGAGGAGATGTACAATTTGGGACATGCTCAATTGGACTTGCCCCAAATGATGCAGTTAGAAACGTGCCAGGGAATTCCAATACAATCCTATCAAGGTGGCATGTACCAATGCCATCTCACTAGTCCAAGTGATCAATTTCAGTTCACAATTGATCACATTGATAGGTCTAAGAGTCAAAGGGATCACACAAACAAGACTAGTGTCTGCTAATACTAACTGATAGAATCAAAAAGGGAGAGAATGATCCATCATGGGAAGTGGGATACACAGCAGACTCATAGAATGGCAGATGTCCTAAACAGCACTCTGGCCTCAGAATCAGCCCTTAAGGCATTCGGATCTGGCTCAAGAGCCCATGAGAGTATTGTAGGCATGGAAAGCCAAGACACCATGGAAAAAAGAAAAAAAAAAAAAAAGACCTAAATGAAAGATCTCTGCAAGTGAGATCCCAGTGGAAAGAACGGGGCCATCAAAGATGGAGGTACCTTTCTCCGAAGGGAGGAGAGAACTTCCATTTTGACTATGACCCTATCGGAATAAGATCAAAGTCAGCGAACTCTAAAGGCTTCCATAGCCCTGGCAACTCATGACTAGAGCCTAGGGAGATTACTGACGCCATAAACAAGAGTGTCAAATTGTTAAATCAACAACAGGAGTCACTGTGTACTTACTTCTCATGTGGGATCTGTCCTTAATGTGTTGTCCAATGTGAAGTAATGCTATAACTAGTACTGAAACAGTATTTTTACACTTTGTGTTTCTGTGTGGGTGCAAACTGATGAAATCTTTACTTAGTATATACTGAATCAATCTTCTGTATATAAAGATAATTGAAAATGAAAAAAAAAAACTTGGTGTTAAATTGGAAATTGCATAGAAAATTAATCAATTCTTAAAAAAATATCATGTAGGATCTCTGTCCTTAATGAGCTGTACATTGTGATTTAATGCTATAACTAGTACTCCATCAGTATTTTTCACTTGGTGTTGCTATGTGAGGGCAAACTGTTGAAATCTTTACTTAATATATACTAAACGGATCTTCTATATATAAAGAGAATTGAAAATGATTCTTGATGTGAATGAAAGGGGAAAGGGAGCGGGAAAGGGGAGGGTTGTGGGTGGGAGGGAAGTTATGGGGGGGGAGGGCTTGTAATCCATAAGCTGTACTTTGGAAATTTATATTCATTAAATAAAAGTTTTTAAAAAAATGCTTACTTATTTATTTTCATCTTCTTAAAAGAGCACAGTGAGAGAAAAAAAAATCACAAACACACATACACATACATACACAAAGAGAGAGTGTCTTCTATCCAGGGGTTCACCCTCCAAATGCCTGATGCAGCCAGGGCCCTGCTGGGGGCGGGGGAGGGGAGGAGGCATCCCAAGCAGAGGCTTAAACTTACAGTTCCTGGCTTCCTCCTCCAATCCCCTTTTAAAATTCACCTTGAAAGTATAATTGTTTTTATACTCAGATAATATTATCTTTGGATTGTTGATAAAGTACACTTAAAGCTGACTTTATACTAGGAGCAAAATGAAACCACAGCCTTCCCTGTACTGAGGTGCATGTAACTATTAGTGCCTGCCTTTCAGATTTTCCTTGTGGGTAAAATCGGTCAAATAGATAAAGGCAGTCCATTGTAGCAGGGGAGTGGGAGGTATTTCAGTCATAACTGTCTTCATTGTGTGTGTATGTGTATGTGTGTGTGTGCGTATAGTGTTTATTTTTGTTTTTTCCTATTTGGCACAAATCCCTTGTGATAGTTCTGGAAATGCTTATAATTTAAAATAAGTAACCACTGCTTCAGGCCTAAAGGAAGATTCTCTGGTTTGTAGGTCCTTTACTTTACTTCCAGCAAAGACAAAAAGATTTCCGTTTTTTCCAAAGTTTTGCCCTGGGCATTAAGACCAAGATCTCATTATATTCTATACCTGGTTTTGGGCTCCTAGTGTGGTAAAACGCCACATCAAAGGTAGGATTTTGTCATCCCTGTGTTTCAGATCAAATACTATTTTAATCTTGTCCCAGTTATTTCCAGCATTAGTAATCTGGTTTATGTGCTCACATATCATTTTTTATTCATATAATATGGGCAGTTGATGTCTTAATTTTCCCACAAACTCAAGTAGAAATATCTTCTTCTATTAACAAGTTCCACATGCCCCCTGCCGTATCCCTTGGAAGACTGAAATAGTGTCTGCGGATTAGCCTGGAGACTTTGAGTGCATGGAGGTCTTAGAGAATTTGGAGGTCTTGGAAAATCTGAAAGGGCAAACATAGTAGCTGTTTATGGTGTCTTCTTATGTCCTCCCTCTAGCCAGAGGCAGTGCTACCAGAAAACAGGTTTCTTAGAACAATTCAATGAAGCAGTGGCATAAGACAGAGGAAATATTGTTTCAGCAACAAAATTCTTCACTAACTAATAAAGTTGTCTCTGGATTTCCTGTGAATGCTGTTGAAAACAACTGTGTTGAAAATTCATTACTTCCAGCTTTATCAGCCTTGCTGTTCTCATCTGTACTTGTTTTTCAAACAGGCAATCATCTCACTCACCCATTCAGCATACACTTAGTGAGTTCCAGGTACTTTTATTGGTCTGTGAAATACTCAGATTAAAATCTACTTCCTGAAGCTGTCTTCACTTCTTTCTAAGGTATTAATTATGAGGCACAAAAATTCTACAAGCAATACTGCAGATTTAAATGCTAGAACTCAAGCAGACATTTGCAAGACAGTCTTTGTTCAACCCTTTATTATAGCACAGTCCTTGATAGTGCATTTGGGAAATGCAATTTTTATGTACTTCAAATTTGAAGCTGTTGATGAGATAGCAAGAGTTTTCATGGCTACCACTAGGGAAATCTGAGAATATTCTTAAAAAGGATTTGCAGTTGTCTTCCCCACTGCCTGTTGCTAAGGCCTGGGGAAAATTCCAGTATTCACCAGACTCTGCCTCTTAAGAAATAAGCAACTTTGAGAATGAGAATAATTGGAGAAAGTTGTAAATTTCTAAATGTTTTCTTAAATCTATATGCAAAACATTTTATTTGTATTCTTAGAAGTTAAATGTTATTTATTCATTATTTAGGTATCCTCTTTGTCAGTATATGTCTATTAAAATTCTAGACATTTTTGTTACAGTAGACTATTTTTCTCTTAAATGTTATTAATTCATTATTTAAAAAATAAAGAGAGTGAGAACACTAGGGACTCAGTCTGGGTTTCCAACATGAGTGGGAGGAACCCATTCACTTGAGCCATCACCTGCCACCTCCCAGGGTGTACAATAGCAGGACACTGAAATCAGAAGTTAATTGAGGAATCAAACCCAAGGACTCCAATCTGAGATGCAATGTCCTAATTGGCATCTCAACCATTAAGCTAAAGGTCCACTCCTCCTACATATTTTTTTACCTAAAAAAAAAAAAAAAAAAAAAAGAATATTTTGACTCTAGTGGTTGTATAACAATCTTTTTTTTTTTTTCATTTTTATTTTTCTTTTTTTGACAAGCAGAGTGAACAGTGAGAGAGAGAGACAGAGAGAAAGGTCTTCCTTTGCTGTTGGTTCACCCTCCAATGGCCACCGCGGCTGGCGCGCTGCGGCCGGCGTACCGCGCTGATCCGAAGCCAGGAGCCAGGTGCTTCTCCTGGTCTCCCATGGGGTGCAGGGCCCAAGCACCTGGGCCATCCTCCACTGCACTCCCTGGACACAGCAGAGAGCTGGCCTGGAAGAGGGGCAACCGGGACAGAATCCGGCGCCCCGACCGGGACTAGAACCCGGTGTGCCAGCGCCACTAGGCAGAGGATTAGCCTATTGAGCCGCGGCGCCGGCCATGTATAACAATCTTTCAACAGAAATCTTATAAAATGTCTTATTATGCTAATCTCTATACATGATTTAATATCCTAAGAATTTTATACTAAAATGAGGAAAGAAGATGTTTTTTCCAATATGGAGATTCAATTATATATTTGAATATTTGAGCTACAATTTAACAGATCACTTAAGGGAGTACTCTGAAGTCAAACTAATGAGCTTGTTTCCTAGCTCCATCATTTGCTAATTGTATTTCCTGGACATGTTGCTTCACTTTTTTGGGCTCCAGTTATCCAACTTGAAATGGGTTTGTTATCAACCCACACCTCATAGGATTTATTTTGAATGAAATTAATATATATGACTAGAATGCTTAGCACAGTGTCAAGATTTTATAAATAATGAGCAAAACTCATTGAATGATGAAGCGAAAGGTGAAATACTTTAGAATGAGTTCTCTTGGAGCATATTTTACTTTTATATATATGAGAGAACTTGGTCCAAATTATTTTCTGAGTTAGTCAATACCATTATCATATTATCAACCTAATTTTTTTTGACAGGTGGAGTTAGAGAGAGAGACAGACAGAGAGAAAGTTCTTCCTTCCATTGGTTCACCCCCCAAATGGCCACTACGGCCAGCACACTGTGCTGATCCAAAGCCAGGAGCCAGTGCTTCCTCCTGGTCTCCCATGCAGGTGCAAGGCCCAAGCACTTGGGCCATCCTTCACTGCCTTCCCGGGCCACAGCAGAGAGCTGGACTGGAAGAGGAGCAACTGGGACAGAATCTGGCGCCCCAATCCGGACTAGAGCCCGGGGTTCACTAGGATTAGCCTAGTGAGCCATGGCACCTAATTTTTCTATAAAATCAGAGTTTTTAAAATCCTTTCAAGCATTACTGTACTAGTTACTTGAATTTCTCCCTCACATTGAATTACAAAGAGATATACTGAAAAAAGGTTAAAAATTGAGTTAGAAATTTGTGACCAATGTCCATAAAAATAATAATATAATAATGTAATGATGGTTCTGGAAAATTCACTGCAATTTGAAAAATTAAGAATTTTCATTTATCATAATCAATTTGCACCTTAATGAGTATTAGTGTTAAGATACATGACTGTATTTCAGAATAACATGGTGTTTCAAGTAATTACACTATCACAGTCTATTTGGAAACATCCTATTGAAACATTTTTTGTGTCCCTTTGAAAATGATGTAGAAATGACTAAAATGAGCAAGCAGTTCTGTAAGGAGAGAGCTTTTAGGTCTTAACTTCATATTCACAGCTCTTCCTCTTCAAATATTTTTCATTTGAGTTGATGAAGATTTATTCTTTTTCATTTTATTTTAAAGATTTATTTATTTAGTTCAAAGAGTAAGAGAAAGATCTTCCATCTGCTGGTTCACTCTTCAAATGGTCACCATGACTGGGGTTGGGCCCCAATGAAGCCAGAAGCCAGGAACTCCATTCTGGGTCCATTCTTACTGCTTTCCCAGGCACATTAGCTGGGAGCTGGATCAGAGAAGCTAGGACTTGAACCACACTCCAAAGCTAGGATGCCGGCCTCATAGGCAGCATCTTAGCTTACTGTACCATAATGCCCAACCACCTTTTTTTCCCCTAAGAAGGCATTTTTTAAATTTTTTTAAGATTTTATTTATTTATTTGAGAGGTAGAGTTACAGAGAGAGGGACAGAAAAATGTCTTCCATCTGCTGGTTCACTCCCAAATGGCTACAACTGCCAAAGCTGTGCTGATCCAGAGCCAGGAGCCAGGACCTTCTTCCAGGTCCCTCATGCAGATGCAGGGGCTCAAGGAATTGGGTCATCTTCTACTGCTTTTCCAGGTCATAGCAGAGAGATCGATCGGAAGAGGAGAAGCCAGGACTAAAACCAGTATCCGTATGGGATGCCTACACCACAGGCAGAGGATTAACCTACTGTGCCACAGCACTGGCCCCAAGAATGCAATTTAAACTTATATTTTAAGCCAGGTAGATGGCAGAGTGAGTGATATACCTTCAAGTGAATTTTTAACCAATATTTATTTATTTTAATATTTTTAATTAGTATAGTGTTTGTACATATTTGATGTGGAACAGTATATTTTTTGATTCTGTGAAATCACTACATCTAGTATTTCTGTACGACTTTGTTATAAGTAAATGACTTACTCTCTACTCAGAGCTTGGTTTCTAGTTACTTGCACGTTCAGTTAAATTCCAAACGCTGACAGAATATTCTTCATTAAATTATACTCTTCAAGATATATATCACTTCTAGTCAAATGTGCATTTGAAAACTCTGTAGTGTTAATCATTTCTTTTGAGAATGAGTAATTATGTGTCACCATTTTGGTCAGAAAGATAATTTTGGTTTCCACTTCTAGGTAGAATGCTAAGATACTGATTCATATCAGCTTATTTAATTTCACAGAAGAGAACACATCTTGAATTTTCAAAAAAGAAAGTTTCCTGTCTTCAAATGAGACTTCATGCTTTTCTTTGAAATTAGATTTTTAACTTCCGTTAAGGCTTCCTAACAAAAGGCATTGAATCTTTTTCCTACTTTTTCCATTATTTTTCACTCACACTTTCACTGAGATTTCCTGGCAGGCATCCAAAGATGAAGCATAGCATGGTGTATGTTACTAGTCAGTTTCCCTCCCTGGTAGTATATATGAGTGTTCCTGTGTGTCTTTTTTCTTAGTTTCTTTATTTATGTTCATTATTTTATAAGACCGAGGGAGAGAGAGAGAGAAAGATAAGTGATGGGGGGGGGGGGAGGGTGGTGTCTGCCATTTACCTATTCACTTCCAAATGCCTGAAAAGGGCAGGGTTGGGCCTGGCTCAAGCCAGGAGCCTGGAACTGTATCCAGCTCTCATATATTGGTGGCAGGGGCTCAATTACTTGAGCCATCATCTGCTACCTCTTAGGATGCACATTAACAGGAAGCTTGGTGGGAAGCAGAAGTGGAACTACATTCAATGCTCTCTAATATGGTATGTTGATGTCCCAGACAGCAGCTTCACCAGCTGTACCACAATACCCACTGTGTATATCTTTTTAAATTAATATTTTCCTAAGAGTCCACGAAAGCCACAATTCCAACCAAAATAAAATTTTCCCTTATTGTAGTCGATTATTTTTATAGAGTGAAGAAAATTATCAAACTTTTCCTCAAGAAATAAATAAAATCAAGCTGCAGAACTTAAAGCCTCCTAATTGAATTTTACACAAATAAAAGCACTAATAAATTAACATAAACAGGTATCATAATTGAAATTAGGAGACATTTTTGAAAAGAACTATTCTTAGTATGATAGCGAAAGAGTTAAGCCAGGTAACAGAAAGAACTCCAACAACACAACTATCTAATGTACCCTGAATGCCCAAGGGAGGGTGATGATCAGTTGTACACTGTGGATATTTGGGATGGTCCAGTGGATTGCTATAAGGCTCTTCTGCTTTGTCATTTGCAACAAAGAATATATTTGACAGACAGTGTCATCAATATCACTGCTAAAAACTTCCCCTATCAGCAACTGATCTTGTTGCTACTGCTGCTGCAGTTTACCTTTTATGCCTCATTACTTTATTTAGAAAATGAGCACATGCTGTTTAACCTTTGGAGAAAGGGACTGCATCACTTTCAAATTTGTGATAGCCAGAAGGAAGAATGCTGGGCATGTAAGAAATTTAGCTCAAACTTGAGAAAGATGGACTACAAAAGTTGAGAATAAACATAGGCATGAACTGAGCCACCAAGAAGAATGTCAAACCATTGGGTCTAAAGTCACTTAAGAATGATGTGCTCATCCCCTTGAGCTCAGATTTTGAATACATACTTTAAGTGATAAGGACAAATAAACAAACTGGAAGATAAATATTATTTTAGAAGAGGAAGGCTGAATTGAAAAACAATCCATACTATTAAAATAATGCTTAGAATTAGTCATATTAAGGGCAGGTATTTGGCCTATCAGTTAAGACACACATTAGGATGCTTGCATCCCACATCTGAGTACCAGGATTTGATTTCCAGCTCAGGCTTCTGATACTAGCTTCTTCCTAATGCAGACCACGGGAGGCAGCAGTAATGTCTCAAGCAGTTGTGCTACTGCTACCAGCATGGGAGACATACATTGGATTTACAGCTCCTGTTGCTGGCTCTGCCTAGTCTCAGCCATTTGAGGAATGAATCAGTGGATGGGACCTCTCTGTCAGTTTCTCCCTGTGCCTCTCTTTCAAATAAATAAGTACAATTTAAAAACCAAGCCAATGAGCCAAATGGTAAATGCATGAATTCTGGAGTTGATTTCCTGTGTTGGCATCTAAGCTTTGCCTTTTGCTACTTCATCTTAAGCAAGTTAGCAAACTTCTCTGAGCCTAGTTAGTTGTTCTGTAAATAAAGGGCAATACTAGAACTTTTCCTTTGATATTATTATGAAGATGATATGAGAAGTAAATTAATCATTTAAGAAAAATACTTTATTTTCAAAATGAAAAGGTAAGCAGTAGACTGGTTAATAATGTCAAAGAAAAACTGAGCCACACAAATGAAATGGGAAAAGAAGTGTTGATTCAAGGCTATTGGAGTGAGGGAGAGATATTCAATTCAACTCCCCTGAAACAAAAGTAGGAAGTGAAAAATTACTGGTAGTCTTTAGCAAGGGAGCTGGTCAATGTGATGAGGACATCTGTGTTTGCTAATTGGCACTTAACCACAGTTAGGCTCCTATTCCCCTCTCAGAGGCTGGAAGATTGAAATAATTGCTCCTGATGATTTCCAAAGGATGCCTCCAGGTCCTTGTGACAAACGTTCTTGGCTTGGGCAGCTGACAAAAGGCTGGAAGATTTGTATCTCCAAGGACAGATGATGAATTTGTAATTGCAGGTGCATGCTCTAGGAAAAAAGAGGTTGTAGGAGCAGACATCCAGGAGGAAACCTGCCCAAAGTTTGTGAAGGAGAAAGTTAATTTCATCGTGGATTAAAATTACAACTAAGGTGCCACATTTCAACTCCAACTTTCTACCATTTTCTCTCTGAAGAATAATGGCATGCTGCCATTTTTAATCTGAGAAACATTCAAAAGGAATTGAATCTCAAAATAGGCACAAGATTTTGGTCTTTTCTTATTCATATAGTTATTCTATATGAATCTTAAGTTTGCATGTTTGGATAAATTAAATTGCATGATACTGAAAAATTTTCATGTAAAGTTACTGCTGTTGGCCATAATCATGAAGAATATGAAGACTAAATGAGAAAGTAGAGGACCACCTTTTGGAAAAGTAGAGCATAGGAAATTCAAGATTAGTGGGCTTAATACTGAACCAAGTAAAAGTTCAAGAATTAATTTTCTAACATCATTGTGTGAACACTTAGGATGGAGATAATGCTAACTCTGCCCATGAGCTCACAAATTGCTAAGATGCATATGGATTAACAAGCTGGTATACTGAGGCAATGATGTAGTGGTGCCGAATATATACACTTTCAAGGACCACACAAGGAGTATACATAAATGAAGCAATTAACTGTAAACCAATAACAGGTTGAAGTGATTGCAGAGAGTGGAAACCATAAGCCTTTCCTAAAGTTTGCGAATTTCAGTTTCTTTTTTAAAATCCTTGAAGCCCAAACAATATGTAAAGCCTAATACAAATTCCAACTAAGCCTATGAATTTGGAAGCTCTGATTATAACCTGAAGTTCATCAACAATTTTACCAGTGTCTACCAAAATATTTTGTGGACATAAAGAAAAAGATGTAGATTACAAATTTAAATTCATAACTGATGTAATATTGCAACAAAATATTACTGGGGGTCAGTGTGTGGCACAGCAGGTTAAGCCACCATCTGCAGTAGCAGCATCCCATACAGGAGAGCTGGTTTGAGTCCCTGGTGCTCTACTTGGGATCCAGCCCTCTGCCATGTGCCTAGGAAATCAGCAGAAGATGGTTTGGGCTGCTTCCACACATTTGGGAGACATGAATGGAGTTTAAAGTTCTTGGCTTCAGCTTGGCCCAGAGCTGACTCTTCTGGTCATTTTGGAAGTGAAGCAGCATTGTTAGATCCCTTTCTCTCTTGATCTCTCCCTATCTCTTTGACACTCTGCCTTTCAAATAAAAAATAAAATAAATCTTTACAAAAAGGTATTTTAAAAGATTACTGTATATCTATATTAGGTATCAAAGCTTATCTGACTGCATACACAAAAGTGCCTGTATAAAAATCGAGGTGATTTTAAAAACAAATTTATCAAGGAATAGCAAACAATTTGGGCTGACATAATCCTATAAAGTTGGAATAATAGCGTAAACCTAAAAAAGAAGTTTAGTATAAGCATGGAGTCTAAGAATTGGGTTTAAAAATGAATTGACAAATCCAAAATCGGTGATATAGCTTGACCTTATGAAAACTAAGTAATGACCCACGATTTATAGTTGCTTGTGATTCTGATAAAAGATTAGAATCCTTGTCACAATGTCAAGAAAGCATCCTGGCCAGCTCCGCAGCTCACTTGGCTAATCCTCTGCCTGCGGCGCCAGCACCCCAGGTTCTAGTCTTGGTCGAGGCGCCGGATTCTGTCCCGGTTGCTCCTCTTCCAGTCCAGCTCTCTGCTGTGGCCCAGGAAGGCAGTGGAGAATGGCCCAAGTGCTTGGGCCCTGCACCCGCATGGGAGACCAGGAGAAGCACCTGGCTCCTGGCTTTGGATCAGCGCAGCGTGCTGGCCGTAGCAGCCATCTGGGGAGGGTGAACCAATGGCAAAGGAAGACCTTTCTCTCTGCCTCTCTCTCACTAACTCAGCCTGTCAAAAAAAAAAAAAAAAAAGAAAGCATCCTTAGTCTCTATTACAAAAAGGAATTTCTGGACATGAAAATAACAGAACCATCCTCTTTCTCTGTTGGGCGAATCCGAAACTCATCTTCAAGCTTAATAATAAAGAGAAACACAGAGGAGTTCCTAAGGTAGTGGCAGAAGCCAAATTCAGATCAAATGTAAGCCCACAGAATAAACATGGAATAAAAGGTAGAAATTCTTAAAAAGATAAAAATTATGGAATATTGACCTTCAGATATCTAAATACTTCATTGCAGTGAAGGTTTATTGTGTGTTACTTTCTAAATAAAAGATGGTACAAATTTTCTATGCAATAATAAACAGCTTTGTTTTTATGCAACAAAACTTCTTACAAATCAAATAATCTCCAGGACAAAAAAAAAAATCCTAACTTTGCAAATATGTATCATTAAGACAATCAATTCTGTGATATGTTAAGGAAGGCAATACAGAAGCAAATTAAAATCAGATTACTTTGCCTTTTATGTTTGTGAGATTATAAAATGTTATCAGTGATCTTTTATTCAAGTCTACCAGAATTAACATATCAGTTCAATATGCAAATTAAGATGCCCATGGAAAAGAATCCAGCAGATTTTTCCATAGAAAATAAACTTAATATTGGTGTGGGGAATTATGATTTTTCACTTGTATAAACATAATAAAAACCAAAACAAAACCCAACTCACTAATTACCAGTAAAGCAAGAGCGTTCACTTCTGGACTAGACATGTATAAACACCAGTTCTGCTACTTGCATTAGTTTGAGTAAATTATTTTAGCTTTGTTTTACTGCTCAGTTTAATCAGATTGAAATAAGAATAAAACATATCATAAAAAGCCATTGCTTATGTTACTCTATCCTTGATAGATTGATTTTCAGTAAATCAAGCAAAAATTTTCCAAAGACATGTCCATATTATTACGCCATATTAGGTAAGTAAGGCTCAAACTCAAAATATCACTCAGAATCTTATATCTAGTGATTAAATTAGTCAAAACTAGAACTTCAGTTTCTTTTTCCTGCCTTATACTTCCATGTCACCATACATTTTCACTCATAAGAAAAAATAAAGAGAATGGAACTGTTTGAAGAGGTAGAAAATAGTTTGTTTCCAGTAGTAAACACTGATTCAATATTTCTATAACGTAGAAATTTAGTCAATATTAGCAGAAACCCTTGTCCAAAGGATGATTCTCACCTGAAAAAGTAAATCACAAGAATCACAATTTTCCTTTACCAAGAACGTCTTTTTCTCTGAGTATTCACCCTTCATAAGTACAAAGAGTCATTAAATTAAAAATTGAGCCAGTAAATTCCTTTTAATTCTCAGTTCCATTGCTACTTTACTGATTTACAACAATCTTGGGCATTAGTCTGCCTCCCTATATTAATCCTGTCATAACTAAAGGATTACATTATTTTCTATTAAACAAACTTCCGTTCCACTGTGATTGACACCGAAGAAGAAACAATATTGAATGTGATACAGTTCCAGCTTTCATTATAAATTCAACAATGTTTAGTAAGAGAGTAAACAAATACTTGGCAAATTAGTGGATGGATGGATAGAAAGATTATAGAAAAGAGGAGATCAAAATTTCAGTTAGAATACATTCAAGAGGTCTATGTATGACCTGGTAACTACTCTTAGTAACAATTAATTGTATTTTTGAAAGTTGCTTACAGAGTAGATTTTTAAGTGTTCTCATCACAAAAAATAAGTGCAAGAAATTATGCACATTAATTAGCCCAATTTAGACATTCTAACATGTATACATATTTCAAAAGCATACGCTGTTCACCATAAATATGTGTAATTTTTATTTATCAACTTAAAAAATAAAGAAGTGATTTTTAGAAAGAAAATAAGGAAAAACTATGAAAATGATCATAAATCACATTCCAAAATGTAATATAAGTATTATAAAACATATAGCATTAATATTTGATTACTGTGAGCTATAGAATGATAGTATGTTTTACAGTATTTGATGCCAGGAAAGAGTCTTGTGTCATCATGAATACAGTATTAATATCAAACAAAGCAAAGTCAGGTATTCTACAAGGAAACACAATAGAATGAACATGAACTTTAGAGCAAGTTATTTCTAGATATGAGTCCAGATTATGGTACTCATGAGCCATGATAACTGGAGAAAAGTATATAGTCTCCTAGTTTCTTTCCATTCATCTTTAAAACAGACATCATATGTATTATATAAATTATTGGGAGGGTTAAATTAGATAATATTTGTGATAGTGTGCCTGGCATAAAGATATATGTATATATATATATATGTGAATATATAGAGATATATAGTAATGATATATATTAATATACTTATTTATTAAGATTTTCCTGATCCATAGATTTCATCATCTAAATTACTATCATTCTTTTTAAAAAGATGTATTTATTTTAAAGTCAGAGTTACAGAGAGCAAGAGGGAGAGACAGAAAGAGAGAGAGAGAGACTGAGAGCTCTTCCATCTGCTTGTTTACTCAAATGGCTTGCAATGGCTGGGACTGGGGCTGGAGCTGGGCCAGGTCAAACTAAATAGCTAGGAACTCCATCCAGGTATTCCACATGGGTGACAGGAGCCCAAGTACTTGAGCCATCTTCTGTTGCCTTTCTAGGTACAATAACAGGGAGCAGGATCAGAAGTGGAGCAGCTAGTGCTTGTATGGGATTGCTAATGTTGCAGGTGGTGGCTTAAATTGCTGTGCCACAATACAGGTCCTCAATGACCCATTCTTGAGGGATATTTTGAATTCAAAACTTTCAGCAGGATGTTATAAAAATTAACATACAGTAAATATGACTTTTTGAATAAGAAATTTTATTTTTTAATTAATAATACCTATATTAAAGGTCATAGAAGACCCCTTTGTGCATTGTATCCATTTAGCTGGTAGCATACATAATTCCTTGTAAGATTTTATCTTATACTAAATTATCTCTTTTTCAGTGATTGTATCCCTCTATTCATAAAGGTTTATATTAAACTTCAGTTACTATAGCCTTGTAAGAATTCCAATCTTGAGCAAGTCTTTAGAAATGAATCCTTATGTCAGTGAAACTGTCACTAGTTATATTCATACATTGCTTCTAAGATTTATATAGAAGTTACACAGAATTCTTCCATTAATTTCTCTAATTTTTCAATTCCTTTATAAGACCAAAAAAAGTCTCTTACAGTAAGTAGATGTGCTCACAACTACCCATCCACATATAAGCTATTGCCTCCCAAAGTCATGTCTCAGTGGCGTTTGAAGGACAGAAACTTTCAATATTCATGATATTCATTCGACAAAATGAATTAAAGACAAGATAAAATGAAGATATGTTATAGGCCTGAAGGTTTTCTGAGAGGCAGAGTCTGCAATCAAATAAATGACTAGTCAAAAGGAAGACAAAAGAGGAAAGAAAGCCTGGTTTACAGCTCATGCTGAGTATCTCTTCTAAGTTGGGCAATAAAGTGAGCCTATTGTTTCTGTGTTCATTAATTATTTATCACTAGCTCTCCAAACCTCCAAACAATTTCTGTTGAAAGAACTACAATACACATGGAGTCATTCATCAAACGCAGATGTTAACACGTTCCCTTTAAGGCTATAAACACGAGTGCCAGCTGTCCAGAGAGAATCACCAGAGTTCTGATTTATTAAAAATAGTGAGTTCCTTCACATTTTGAAAAGAACAAAAATATCAGATTATGGTAAATTAACAGGGGTACAATATATGTATCATCACTTTCAGGAAAAGTTTTAAAGATAAAAGTTTGAGGAAATACATACATTTACCCCGATTCAAACATTACAAAATGCAATAAAGATAGGTAAAAGAAAACACATTCTGGTATTTACATTGCAATGGAACTCAAACTGCTATCCCTTTGAGTTATTAATTCAGACACATTCTACCAATTACACAAAAGCAGAGTATAAAAAATTCCTTGTATGCAGGAATTAGGGGCAGAATTTTCTAAAAAATTTTGATTTTTTTGATTAGTTAGTGCAATTCATACTTGACAACATAAAAATTCCGTTTCTTTCTCCTTTCCTTCAGAATTTCTCCATGCGGTTTTTTACTTTCTGCCTCAATAGTTACAAACTTTATGCACCTTCTTTCCTGCGGCAGTTTGATTATTACTCCTATAACCATACTAAAACTATCCACTAAGGCAGTGATTCTCTGTTTTAGGGTTCATAAAATGCATAAGGAAAGCTTATTAAAATGCAGATCCTTAGAGACTTCACCATTATGAGTGGATTTTTTTTGTAGCTTTTTGGAGGGAGGTTGGCTAGCACAAAGGGAGTACCTCGTTTATGTGACACTGATGTTGACCATCAGAAGTGACCTTAGTCAGCGTTTGTGAGGTGTATTGATTTTTGGGTCAGTGAGATGCAAGCAGGTTATGTCATGAACAGCCATACTGGTAGAAGTCTTAATTAGCCCCACTGTATTTGCTTTTAGAATTTACTTTCCTATTCTCTCTGTCTCTCTCTCACTGTCCACTGTGCCTGTCAAAAAAAAAAAAAAAAAAAAAAAACTTGGAAAGAATTTACTTTCCTAGATTCTGATTACAATAATTTAAATCCTCTGCAAAGAAAAGAAGAACCAATGACTTCAAATAACCTTTGATTTCTGAGACGTTGGCCATGAAGTTGAGGAAAGTCATGATAGAGCTTCCAGTTTGAGATAGATTAACAGAGTACTCATGAAAAAATACAGATTAATATACTTTAAAATCTATCCTGAGACTCTGGCACTATGAAAAATATAATTACTAGGAAAACTAAGGACTCAGACTAACATTTACACAAAAATAACATTTTAAACATTCAACAGCAAGACAGAGGGTAACCAAGTGTCAATAGCATTCCGTATATTTGATTTTAAGTACAATATAGATGGAAATACTTGCAAATGCATTGATAATGATATTTGTGAATGATTTTATTCCTTTTCAAAAATAGTTTCAATTACTTCTTTCCACTGGTACATGTTAATTCAATATATAAACTGAAAAGATAGACTTCTAAAATAATCCTTCCTGCCATCATGAATAATTACATGAGCTTACTGAAAAATTTAAATCACCTAAGGAATAGTTATAAGGTAAATACTGTACCCTTTATTAAATTCTCTTCCATAGTTAATTTTATAATGTCATCATGAACAATCAAAAGCATAATAATTTTGGAATTAGTGGAAATTTAAACTTGTATTATAGGAAGCTGTAGACTGTAAGATATAATATCTTACATGAGATGTAAATTTTTTTTAAATTTTTTTTTACATCAGTTATGGAGCCAGCCTATATCCTAATGGTTAGAATGCCCATCTACACATTGAAGTGCTCAGGTTCAATTTCTGTCTCCAGCTACTGACTTCAGTTTTCTGCTAATACAGGGTATGAGAGACAGCAATGGCTCAAGTAAGGTTTCTGCCACCCATGTGAGAGCGCTGGATTGTGTTCCTGGCTTCTATCTCCAGCCACAGTTTAGTCACATCTGTTGTGGACATTCAGGGAGTGGACCAGAAGATAAGTCAGTCTTTTGCTCACAAATAAATAAATGAATAATTTTTTAAAAAAATAATAAAATTAGACATTCTTTAAAACGCCAATAAAAATTAAAATTTGTATCAATTGTAGATATTAACATTTTTCAGTCTCAGTAAAGCTAAATAATTAGCACTGATTTATGGAAAAAGTAGATATAAGAAAACTGCCATCTTCTACTAGTTCCATTTGATTAGTCTATCAACCATTAAGACCTCTGGAACTTAATCAGGGGGAAGTGTCTTTGAAATTTCAATAAAATAAAGAAGCATAAAAAGTTGGATATGTTCATTATGAAATAAAACAATATGCAAGAACAGGACAAATTCTGAACTTTCAATAAGAAGAGCAGGTGGTACAAAACTACTTATTAATCTATGAAATCAAGTTTGGAAACTATACACTTCTCAAGTGTCATACCCTTAATTCCCAAGCTATTAAACTGAAACTGTAGTGATGATGGTTTTACATTGGTACACAGTAGCATCTGAAAGAAGATTCTTGGAAATTCTCAATGTTATTACTACTACTATTGGAAATCTCTGATAAGGATTTAGAAAGGGTCTATTTTATGAAATCAATTCCTTCGAACTGTTCTCATCGTTTTTTTCAGGAAGTCACTGGCTTCTTCAAAGAAAATTATTATAACCCAGAAAAAAAATTGAATAAAAGTTACATAAATGTAAAGAAAGAGTAAAATAATTTTCACTAATTCTGTTTAGTAATGTTGTGTCATATGATTTTTCAGTTGCTAGACCTCTATTTCCTGAGAGATGTGAGATGTGTCATTAGATAATCATGCCACTGTAGATTTTATGTCATTCTTGAATAGTAGGTTGATGTTATTTTTTCTGAATTCAATGATTTTTTAACTTCATAGGCCATCTCCACCAGAATTTTGCTTGGCCCTTATTCCAAGCCTTTTTTGGTAGATCATTCTGATCTTAGAAAACCAAACAAACCCTAGGCTGCTTTTCACTGCTTTCAAACCATGAAGTAATTATCCTCTAGCTAATAATAAATCTACATACATCAAAGCATGCTCTGCCAGGGAGAGTGCCTTTCCAGAGATTTTACTTGTAACATCCCTTCCTTCAAGTTTTTCCATATTTGATACATTTACTTTTCTTTTTCCTACTTCAAAATTTTTGTATGTACATTTTACATTATTATTTTGTATTTCAAATTTTCCTCATTTTGCTATCTTAACACAATATTGTTACACCTATCTTTGCATTTTAAGCTGTTTCTTAGAGCATTAGGGTAAAATGGACCCATAATTATTTAGAAACAGGATTTTCATCATAAATCAAAAGATTATTTTAATATGAAATAATACACTAGGGCTACCTCAAAAATTTCTTTCCTGTTTCATTTCTAGACAGGCAAACTAGAAGATACGTGTCAGATCTGCTAACGACAAGGTCATATGTGGTTTACATAGACATAGCCTGAACAATATCTTTTTTTATTT
Source organism: Lepus europaeus (assembly GCF_033115175.1). Lineage (NCBI taxonomy): Eukaryota > Metazoa > Chordata > Mammalia > Lagomorpha > Leporidae > Lepus > Lepus europaeus. The sequence goes on along the minus strand of NC_084836.1, from coordinate 46,427,143 downwards.
TCAAAAAATCTATTTACTTGAAAGTTACAGAGAGAAGAGAGAGATCTTCCATCCTCTGGTTCACTCCCCAAGTGACCCCAGTGACCAGGGCTGAGCCAGGCACTTCATTCAGGTCTCCCACATAGGTGGCAGAGGCCCAGGCACCTAGGCCATCTTCTGCTGCTTTCCCCAGACACATTAGCAGCAAGCTGCATCAGAAGTGGAACAGCCAAGACACAGACCAGCACCCATGTGAGATGCCATTGTAAAAGGTAGCAGCTTTACCCACTATGCCTCAATGCCGGCCAGCATAAACAATATTTTAAATTTGCTCAAAGTATATCTTATATTTTATATATATACATATATATAATTTCCACAGCATATTAAAATATAATTGATATAATTTGATATAATTTATATTACCTTATATTTTAAAGAAATTGTGCACCAATTTTACTAACAAAGAAACTGTCTATGGCTATTAGTATTAAGTTTGGGAAATTCCCAAGACTTCATATTTATTCTTTATTAGACCTTTTCCCCAGTGCACCCCATTTTGCTGAGTAAGTTGTTTTTCTGTAAGTTCTGTAAGTTTTTTCTTAAGTTTAAGGGGCCAGCGCTGTGGCCCCTGACATGTCAGCATCCCACATGGATGCCGGTTCTAGTCCCAGCTGCTCCTATTCCGATCCAGCTCTCTGCTATGGCCTGGGAAAGCAGTAGAAGATAACTCAAGCCCTTGGGCCCCTGCACCCATGTGGGAGACCTGGAAGAAGCTTCTGGCCCCTGGCTTTGGATCAGCGCAGCTCCAGCTGTTGGGCCAATTGGAGAGTGAACCAGTGGATGGAAGACCTCTCTGTCTCTGTCTCTGTCTCTGTCTCTATCTCTCTCTCCCTCTCTCCATCTCTGCCTCTCCTCTCTCTGTGTAACTCTTTCAAATAAATAAACAAATCTTAAAAAAGTTTAAGACTGAAACTGTTTTTAACTTTTATTGAAATGTATGTGTGTAATTAAATTGCATTTGTAGTAGGCTTAAAAATTTAAAAAAAATAGAGTGAAAGTGATTACTTTCTTAAGGTAGATTGAAACTTAAGGATGAGTGAATTTCCAGATTTCCAAAAGAAAAAGGAGTTGGACAATAGACATATTAATGATGTTGCTATGATTCCTTCATTTTTGTTTCTTTGTGTCCTATAACAAGAAATAAATGAAGATTTCTCACTTAACTTTTTTTAAAGATTTATTTATTTATTTGAAAGGCAGAGTTACAGAAATAGAGGCAGAGAGAGAGAGAGAGAGAGAGAGAGAGAGAGAGAGATTCTTGCATCTGCTTGTTCACTGCCCAGATGGCTGCAGTGCCTGGAGCTGGGCTGATCCGAAGCCGGGAGCCTGAAGCTTCTTCCTTGTCTCCCATGTGGCTGCAAGGTACCAGGCTGAAGCCAGGAGCCATGAACCTTATTTGGGTCTTCCATATGGTGGGAGGGGCCCAACCACTTTAGCCACCACCTGATGTCTCACGGAGTGCTCATTAGCAGGAAGCTGGACTAGGAAGCACAGCGGGGACCTGAACCCTGGCACTCCCATAATCTTTGCATCAAGTGCACAACCCAAGCACGACATTTTAGAGGAAAGGGAAAAAAGAAAACAACTGAGAGGTGATTTTACATTTTATAAGTGAAAATATGAAGAAAATTTTGTGGTCAGAATCACAGACTGGAATTGAGCCTAGACTTAATTACATGACTCTTGATTCTCAGTTTAATTTTTTTTATTACACACACACACACACACACACGAGAGAAAGAGAGAGAGAGAATCAACCATCCACTGATTCACTGCCCAAATGGCCACAATGGCCAGAACTGAGTTGATCTGAAGCCAGGATCCAAGAGCCTCCTCCAGGTCTCCCACATGGATGCAGGGGCCCAATCACTTAAGCCATCTTCTGCTGCCTGCCCAGGTGCACCAGCAGGGAGCTGGACCAGAAGTGAAGCACTGGTGCCCATACAGTATGCTGGAACAGCAGGCAGCAGCTTTACCCTGTATGCCACAGTGTTAGTACCTATTTCTTTCTTTTAATAAATTATTACATTTCATGAAAAAAAGATTCATTTGAAATCTGATCTAAATTTGCATATTGTGATTGAAAATGCAAAGCCACATGATTAATTTAACACAGGCTACTCCTTAAACTATGAAGAAGAAATTAATGAAGCATCAGTTATGTTAATCGGCTGGTGAAAAAATATTTCATGAAGATCCACTAAAATACATTATGAAATGCATTATACAAAAGGCCCACTCTGAAAATAAAATAGAAATCTGAGTCAAATTCTCACTCGTTTCCAGATGGGTTATGAAAAATAATTGCTTTTCACAATTTAGCATTACAAATAAACCACTTGTGATAAGCACTCTCCATTTGTTGACAGAGATTTTATTTGGTCATGTCATGTCTAAAGAGCATTAGTGGATGAATCAGCTGCCCTTTCATTTCACTAGCCTGAAGATTTAATTGAAGAAGACTGCTTTGCTAATGGCCATTTCAGGGACTTTGTGAAATTGCTTGTTAGGTTATCTTTCAATTTTAATCAATCTCAGAGGAAAAAGGCTCAAAAGGATTGAAGAAATGTGACAGTATTTGTATGTAGAGTTTTTCAATGAATGTGTTTGTTGAATTGCAAGACTATGAATCTGATTAATTATATATAAAGAGAAAAACGCTATGTACAATAATTGTTCATCGAAAATACTTTTAAAAGTAAATAAAAAAAACTAAATAGTTTTTAAAACTGCATTAAAATTTATTGGCAGCTTTGCCCAATAATTATGAAGGGGAAAGGCAGATCTCAGGTGGGACCAAGCTTGTCAGAATTCTGTTTAACTGCTGGTAATGAATGCTTCGGGCAGATTTCTAGACTCTCAACATATGTACTTCTCCCTTCCTCTTAATTTCATAAAGTCCTGGAAAACCCTATTATTTTTATGCAAAGATTTCTTGTAACACCTCAAAACAAGAATATATTATTCTTCTGACACAAATAAAGGCACAAAGTTTTCAAGGAGAGTAAGAAAAAAGTGTATATACAATATAATTTAAATAACATAGCAATACACATGGACATTCATTTCTCTTCATAACTTAACCTTCTTTTGTTGCACTAGTGATATTCTTCCTCAAAATTACTGGTTAGGCTTTATATTTTCCTCTGACTTAAATAAAGCAAAGCAAACTGCTGATTACCACTCATTAAATTACAGTAATTAGGCCAACGCATTGTAAGAATTCTGTGACATGTACTTCTCTTTATAGTTTCTTTTCTTCAGTTTGGATACAAATGAAAGCCAACAACTCTCTAAAGGAAAGATTAATTTTATTTATTTGAAAGGCCGAGTGACAGAAAACAGGAGCGACAGAGACAAAGAGATCTTCCATTTGCTGACTCACTCCCCAGATACCTGCAATGGCCAGAGCTGGGTCAGGCCAAACGAAGCCAAGAGCCAGGACCTCCATCTGTGTCTCTCACATGGGTGGCAGGTACCCAAACACAGAGATCATCTTTTGCTGCTTTCCCAGGCATATTAGCAAACAGCTAGATCAGAAGCAGAGCAGCTAGAACTCAAACCAGTGCTCCAAAATGGCATGCCAGCATCACTGGAGATAGATTTATACGTTACTCTGCATTGCTGGCTCCAGTCAGTAACTCTAAGAAAATTTTTTTACATTGAATGATAATAAAATGTCTATCACTTTGACCACTTAATTTTTCCACAGATTTGGCTAAAATCATCAGGATTACTCAAATATTTTCTCATTTAATGTACACATCATTCTTTGAAATGAATTATTGTCTCCATTATACAGATGATGAAACGGAAGAATGGAGAAGTTAAAAGGTTTTCTCGGCCTGCGCCGCAGCTCAACAGGCTAATCCTCTGCCTTGCGGCGCCAGCACACCGGGTTCTAGTCCCGGTCGGGGCACCGGATTCTGTCCCGGTTGCCCCCCTTCCAGGCCAGCTCTCTGCTGTGGCCCGGGAGTGCAGTGGAGGATGGCCCAAGTGCTTGGGCCCTGCACCCCATGGAAGACCAGGATAAGCACCTGGCTCCTGGCATCGGATCAGCACGGTATGCCTGCTGCAGCGGCCGGCCATTGGAGGGTGAACCAACGGCAAAAGGAAGACCTTTCTCTCTGTCTCTCTCTCTCTCACTGTCCACTCTGCCTGTCAAAATAAATAAATAAATAAATAAATAAAAATAAAAGGTTTTCTCCAGATGACATAGCTGGCAAACAACAGAGCTGGGAGCCCAGATGACAGTTGTTGGAAGCTGTGGCCTGTGCTCTCTACCAAGACTGTTACTCTGGGGGATCACAGGTAAGTTCAGTGACAAGTTGCTTCCCAATAAGCTGATAAAAATTTGAAAAATAACCACCTGACTTCTCTCCCATTTGTAAAAAACAACTTCACAGCATGCCCAAGGGAGACATATTTGCATAGGGAAGACAAGCCTTCTATGCGTTTGTGAAATTTAACATTAAGCTTGGGAACAGAACTACATTGAAAACAAACTGACAAAAAATCATTCTACTCATGTGTTTGCTATGAATTAGCCAAGAGATAATCTAAAGCAGACATAAGCAAGGAGTAATTTTTAAAATTTTTAAAGACTTTTTATTATTTATTTGAGAGGCAGATCTCCAGACAGAGGGAGAGGTCTTCCATCCATTGGTTCACTCCCCAAATGGCCACAATGGCCAGAGCTGGGCTGATCCAAAACCAGGAGCCAGGGTCTTCTTCCAGGTCTCCCACATGGGTTTAGTGGCCTTAGCATTTAGGCCATCTTCCACTGCTTTCCTAGTCCACCAGGAGGGATCTGGATCAGAAGTGGAGCAGCCGAGACTCAAACCAGCTCCCACATGGGATGCCAGGGCTGCAGGCAAAGGCTTAATCCACTGTGCCACAGCGCCGCCCTCCTCCCCCGGGAACAATTTGCATAAATACCCTGGTATATTTTCATTTATATTGGCATACATAATATAAACATATTATCATGTTATAGTATATATAATATATGCTAAGAAATATAGTTTATTGTAGTATTTGTTTTATATAACTTAGTTATAATTATGTATTTATAGCTATTTATAGGTAGAGAACAAGAATACAAAAGTTAATACTTGCCTAAAAATATTTCTTAAACATTTAATTATTTTATTAGAAAAAATTTTACAACCAAACTGATTGGTACAAAATTTGACTTACATTAACAAAATTTCTTTTAAAGATATTTAAACCAATTTACACTCCACTGTAGGAAGGCAACTGACATCTAAACATATAGTGAATGTGAGGCTCTTACTACAAAGTTACTAGGAATACTGGCTGCTAGTCATGTACATCTTCATCTCTCTCCTAAAAATTGTCCAAGGCTATACCTCTCACAGGGTGCCTATTGGATAATATTGGTTAATGTAGAGGAACAAGCCCCCAGCCCCTTGACTTTCCAAGACATCCCTAAAGGACCATCCCAGTCTCAAAGCCCCTTATGGGATTGGCTGAAATGTTTCTTGTGACTGGACTAGTTTAAATTCTTTCTCTGCCTAATCCAAATTCCTGTTTCCTCAAAAATGTTGTTTCTAAAAGTATTCCTCAAAAAACTGCCTTCACACAAATTTCCTTTGGAGTGGGTTCCTAGTGACACCCTATATAAGACATGTCAATTGTTGATATCCCCATTCATAAAGATGGGACACCTCACCTCTATTCTAAACTATTTTTCTAATGTCTCGGAAATGTTTTGTGCTATTTTTCCTGATTGTCCCCTTTTACAACTCCTTAGTTTTATATATAAAATTGCTGTCATTTCTATGAATAAAATTAATAAATGCATTTTGTTAACTAAGCAGAACAATTTCTTGTCATTATAAATCATCAAAAACCAGTAGACTAAGCAATATTTATGAAGAATACAATGTCAATGTGTTTAATGCATATGTTTACATTTCAAATATATATAGAGTGCTATTACAAATCAGTAATTAACAATAAAATATAATGATTACTAAAATCCACTTCACATTTTAAATTTATATGATACTTAAATTGTAAAGTTGATAGACTCATGTCAGCTCAGGTCAACATTTGGTGTCTCACTGTGATTACACATTTTTTTCTCTCCTACTTCCTTTGCTTCACAAGGGATCTTCCCTGGATCCTTACATCTCCATGAAGCACTGTCTGGAAACAATTGTTCTAAAATAGAAATTATTTTTTTTTATTTTTAAAATTTTTTTTTGACAGGCAGAGTGGACAGTGAGAGAGAGAGAGACAGAGAGAAAGGTCTTCCTTCTGTTGGTTCACCCTCCAATGGCCGCTGCAGCCGGCACACTGCGCTGATCCGATGGCAGGAGCCAGGTGCCTCTCCTGGTCTCCCATGGGGTGCAGGGCCCAAGCACTTGGGCCATCCTCCACTGCACTCCCGGGCCACAGCAGAGAGCTGGCCTGGAAGAGGGGCAACCGGGACAGAATCCGGTGCCCCAACCGGGACTAGGGTGCCCCAACCGGGACTAGAACCCGGGGTGCCGGCGCCGCAAGGTGGAGGATTAGCCTATTGAGCCGCGGCGCCGGCCAGAAATTAATTTTTAATATGAATGTCCATAAAATTAAAAATATGAGAATTTCCTGTAATTGGCATTATTAATAGCATAAGAAATTCTTGTTAAAGCAAGATGTTACCTTTCATAATTTCATAGATAAATTGTGACACACAAAAATGACACTAGTGGGATACAGGGGGACATGTAATTAAAATTTTCAATATTAAGAGTGCTAAAAATGGCTGGCACCATGGCTCACTAGGCTAATCCTCCACCTGCGGTGCCAGTACCTTGGGTTCTAGTCCTGGTTGGGGCGCCGGATTCTGTCCTGGGTGCTCCTCTTCCAGTCCAACTCTCTGCTGTGGCCCAGGAGTGCAGTGGAGGATGACCCAAGTGCTTGGGCACCTGCACCCACGTGGGAGACCAAGAAAGGCACCAGGCTCCTGGCTTCAGATCGGCGCAGCCAGCCGGCCGCAGCATGCCGGTCATAGCGGCCATTGTGGGGTGAACCTACGGAAAAAGGAAGACCTTTCTCTCTGTCTCTCTCTCTCTCTCACTGTCTAACTCTGCCTGTCCAAAAAAAAAAAAAAAAGAGTGCTAAAAGTGTTTATACATTTCTGAGAAATTATCTGAAGGATTTTAAAAATTAAAATGTTTATATATTTTCATGATATCCAACAAGATATCACTTATAATAGCAGATTTTTGAAAAATCAAAAATAATAAGAGGTAATTAAGAATGTAAAATTAGATCCTCTGATTAGTGCCAAAATTGAACCATTTTATTCTGTATCCCTGTGTTAGAAATGAATAGGAATTTTAAAAGTATCTCTTAAGGGAAAACAAAAGAGAATAAAGATCCATATAAAATTTAAAATAAACATAAAACTTCATGATCAATGATTATGGTCTTGACAAAAATTAAAATACTTAATTGTGTTTATATATTTACATGATAGGATATTGTATTAGTTAATCCTGTCATTATTTTTTATTTTAGCTACTAAATTGTCCACAAGCATGAGGGTCTTATAAGATGATATCATTACTTGAAATTACAAAACACTATATTCAAAAGTATGCAATCATTAAAACCCTGAAATACATTTTTTTTTCTACTTTTCCATAATCCCACTCCTGCTACCCTGCCTTCACTATCCCAACTTGCACCTATGGCCTCAAGGAGAGTTCCCAAAGACGATTGACAGAGGAAGAAAAGACTTAGGCCTTCTTTACAGATGATTCTGCGAGACAGGCATGCTTCACTTCGATATTGACAGCAGCAGTACTAAATATCCTCCCTGAGACATCACTGAAGGGCAGGGAAAGGGAAATGCTTCCTGTGGACAGAACTTTAGGCGGTGCACCCAGTTGTACACTGGGAAGGAGAAATGGCTAGACTTGCAATTCATAATTTAGTAAAGCTGGATATTAATGGATTTGGACAGAATATGTTTGGAAAATAGATGACAGAAGAAATTTGGAAAGGTATATATGGATAGATATCTGTGAATGGGCAAAGAATGTGAAGATACTTGTGTTCCATGTGAACACATGTCAAAGTATGACATAAAAAGAATTTTAATTATGAAATGGGTAGGATAACCCATTCTGTGAATAAAAATTTGCTTCTTTCCCCCACTACTCCTGTCATTGCTCAGTGGACTGGTGAATAGAGTAACCATGGTGTCAGGGATGGAGGTTATGCATGAGCTCAACAACTTAGACTTCCATTCACCACTGATGATCTGGCTAAGGACATTGTGACCAATCTGCCAGCAGCAGAGACCAACACTGGGGCTCCCAAATGGCAACATCCCCAGTGATCAGCCAGTTACAGGGTAGCAGGTTGATTTACATTGGGCTCCTTCCATCACGGAAGAGGCAGCTCTTTGTCCTTATTGAAACAGACGCTGAATTTGAATGTGGGTTTACCAGTCCTACATATAATTCTTTTGCAGAAACTGCCATCTTTGTATTTACAGAATGCCTTATCTACCATCATGCTATCCCACACAGCCTTATTTCTGACTAAAGAACTCACTTCACAGCCAAATAAGTGCAACATGGAAAGCGTGTTCATGGAATTAACTGGACTTACCATATTCTCCAACACCTTGCAGCAGCTGGCTTGAGAGTGGAGGAATGGTTTTTTGTTACATTTCTAGTGATTGGCAGCACTTTGCAGTAAGGGCAAGGTTCTTCAGAAAGAGTATATGCTCTGCAGTGGATAGTACTATTTCTTCTCTAGCCAGTATTAATGGATCCAGGCATCAGGGGATGAAAATGGGAATGACTTCACTTGTAATCTCCCATAATGATACACTAAATTTTTTTTTTTTGCTTTGTTTTCCTGATTATTTCTGCCTTTCTGGCCTAAAGAACTTAACTGGAAAGGAAAGAACATTTCTGCTAGGTGATTCTGAGTCAAGATAAGGAAGATTGACAGACACAGTGTTGGTTGAAGTGATTGATCTTCACTACCCATGAGGCATTTGACCACTACTTCCATTAGAAGTAAAGACGTGTAGGTCTGGAATAGAGAAGATCCTTATGGTGTCCCTTAATGTTATAGTTCTCTGTGAGTAAGTTCAATGGGAAACAAATAGTCCAGGCCCTTCAGGAATGGAAGTTTGCACACCAGACAAAGAACATGACCACCGGGAGTATTTGAAGAAGGCAAAGGAACTAAAGAGTGAGTAGTAGAAGAAGGCAATGATAAATATCACAGTCCTGTGCCCAGTTACAGAAGTGAAGACTAATTCTCATGAGTATTTCCTTCTTATTTTGTTATAAATACATTTTCATGTGTGTTTTCATGTGGGTAGTAGATATCTAATATCATTGTTTTCCTTTCTTCCCTCATTCCCACTTCATATAACATATGATGTACTGACTTTATATCAGTATTTAAGGATTGTTAATTTTACATAATAATAATTTATGGGCTATAAAGAGAAGAGTAAATATAATTCAAGGAATTTACCTGTTCTTCTAGAGAAGGGATTACTATATTTTTTGGTTGTTTGGTGGAGAGGTATAATGTTATATAGGCTTATGGCTTTGTTAAGACTTCAATTGGACATAAAGCACAGTTTAAGGAGATATGTTTTTGTGCCAAGTTCCTAAAGGGTAGGCATTTGATGGCTAATTTTATGAATCAACTTGACAGACTAAAGGATGCCTTGCTTTATAAGACAATATATTTGTTACTTATATTAGTCAGTATTCTACATATATATCCATATATATGTATATACAAAATATCTCCATTTATATATCTATATACCTCTATATGTATATATATATATTATATAATTATAATGTAATAATATACTGTTCTGTTTCTCAGGAGAAATCTCACTAACTCAAAGAAGACATATTGTCTTCTAATCAGATAAAATTATTATTTGGAAATAGACAACATTTGAGGGCAGAATTGTGGCACTGTAAGTTAAACTGCTGCCTGTGACGCCAGCACCCGACCTGAGCACCAGTTCGAGTCCTGGCTGTTCCATTTTTGATCCAGCTCCCTGCTAATGCACCTGGAAAGGCAGTGGAAGATAGCCCCTGCCACCCACATGGAAGACATGGATGGGGTTCCTGAATCCAGGCTTCAGCCTAGCCCAGTCCTACGCCAGCCATTGCAGCCGTTTGGGGAGTGAATCAGCAGATGAAAGATATCTCTCTCTTTCTCTCTCTCCCTTCGCTCTCTCTCTCTCTGTGTGTGTGTGTGTGTGCATGTGTCTCTCACTCTTTCTGTAATTCTGTTTTCAAATGAATAAAATAAATCATGAAAAAAATTCATAACACCATCCACTGAGGTACAACTTTCATCTTTTTATTTAGTTTGCAATCAAATAATTGATCCCAATTTGAATATGAACATTTCTTTGGTAGATTATAGTAAACACAAATGTTTCACTTAGTTCATATCTTGTTTTGTTGTCAAAGTGTCATTTATGCAATTTTCTTAGAATATTTTTTCCTAAGCTCTCTATATGAGCTCCAGTTTGGTGTCTTACACTTGGGTATTGTGAAGGTTGCTCCCAGCATGTTGCTTTCAAGCATTCACTGTGCATTTTCTGTCTCTCTCTCTCCATTAGAGTGAAGGAGTCCAAAATGCAATTTGTCTATTAGTAGAACATTATGGGTCCAGGTTGGCAAGGGCAAATGGAGATCTGAGGATCAGACCAGCAGGTCAATTGTGATGTAATTAATTACAGTCATGTAACTCGGAGTTCAGGCTGATGATCATTCAGTTGTGCATCCCAGAGAGACAGAGAGGGCATGCACAAATTGATTCTTTTCCAAATAGTTAGCAGAAAAAGGTCACCATGTCTTACTCTGCTTGCAAATAAAACTCATAAGAAATCATCTTAATGGAAAGAACTAATTTACATATTTCCAGTAAATTTCACTTGGAATTATGTTTACAGGATATGAAACCCTAATGTATCATTGTTCTTCATGGTGAAGGGACATGGGATTTTTCTCTTTCTGTTCATGAAGCACTATAAACAGTTGATGAAGTCATACTTCCTAATGTTTTTTTCTACCCACTTAAACATACATACCCACACACATACATCTGTAAAAATAGCTAAAAGAAAAACAAATCACTTAATAGTGGAACAGCAAGTTAAGCCACAAATAGCAGTGCTGGCATCCCATATGGGCACTGGTTCAAGGCTCCACTTCTAATCTATATGGGAAAGCAGTGGAGGATGCCCCAAGTCCTTGGGCCCCTTTACCTACATGGGAGACCCAGAAGCTCCTGGCTTCAGATCAGCTCAGTCCTGGCTGATGCAGCCATTTGGGGAGTGAACCAGTGGATGGAAGATTTCTTTTTTTTTTAATTAAACTTTTATTTAATGAATATAAATTTCCAAAGTACAGCTTATGGATTACAATGGCTTCCCCCTCCCAAAACTTCCCTCTCACCCACAACCCTCCCCTTTCCCGCTCCCTCTCCCCTTCCAATCACATAATGATTCATTTTGAATTCTCTTTATATACAAAAGATCAGTTTAGTATATATTAGGTAGCGATTTCAACAGTTTGCCCCCATATAGCAACACAAAGTGAAAAAAAAGATACTGTTGGAGTACTAGTTATAGCATTAAATAAGAGTGTACAGCACATTAAAGACAGAGATCCTACATAATATTTTTTAAAAAATTAATTAATTTTCTATGCCATTTCCAATTTAACACCAGGTTTTTTTTTTCCATTTCCAATTATCTTTATATACAGAAGATCGATTCAGTATATAATTAGTAAAGATCTCATCAGTTTGTACCCACACAGAAACACAAAGTGTAAAAATACTGTTTCAGTACTAGTTATAGCATCACTGCACATTAGACAACACATTAAGGACAGTTCCCACATGGGATGTAAGTACACAGTGACTTCTGTTGCTGACTTAACAATTTGACACTCCTGTTCATGGCGTCAGTAATCTCCCTAGGCTCTAGTCATGAGTTGCCAGGGCTATGGAAGCCTTTAGAGTTCGCTGACTTTGATCTTATTCCGATAGGGTCATAGTCAAAGTGGAAGTTCTCTCCTCCCTTCAGAGAAAGGTACCTCCTTCTTTGATGGCCCCGTTCTTTCCACTGGGATCTCACTCCCAGAGATCTTTCATTTAGGTCTTCTTCTTTTTTTCTTTTCCATGGTATCTTGGCTTTCCATGCCTACAATACTCTCATGGGCTCTTCAGCCAGATCTGAATGCCTTAAGGGCTGATTCTGAGGCCAGAGTGCTGTTTAGGACATCTGCCATTCTATGAGTCTGCTGTGTATCCCACTTCCCATGTTGGATCTTTCTCTCCTTTTTTGGTTTTATCAGTTAGTATTAGCAGACACTTGTCTTGTTTGTGTGATCCCTTTGATTCTTAGACCTATCCGAGCCATCGAATGTGAACTGAAATTGATCACTTGGACTAGTGAGATGGCATTGGTACATGCCACCTTGATGGGATTGTATTGGAATCCCCTGGCACATTTCTAACGCCATCATTTGGGGTAAGTCTGATTGTGCATGTCCCAAATTGTACATCTCCTCCCTCTCTTTTTCCACTCTGAAATTTAACAGGGATCACTTTTCAGTTAAAATTTAAACACCTAAGAATAATTGTGTGTTAATTACAGAGTTCAACCACTAGCACTAGAACAACAACAAATACTAAAAAGGATAAAGTATTACATTGTACATCTAAAGTCAGGACAAGAGCTGATCAAGTCATTGTTTCTTATAGTGTCCATTTCACTTCAACAGGTTTCCCCTTTGGTGCTCAGTTGTCACCGATCAGGGAAAACAAATGATATTTGTCTCTTTGGGATTGGCTTAATTCACTCAGCATGATGTTTTCCAGATTCCTCCATCTTGTGGCAAATGACTGGGTTTCATTGTTCCTTACTGCTGTATAGTATTCTATGGAGTACATGTCCCATAATTTCTTTATCCAGTCTACTGTTGATAGGCATTTGGCTTGGTTCCGGGTCTTAGCTATTGTGAATTGAGCTGCAATAAACATTGAGGTGCAGATGGCTCTTTTATTTGCCAATTCAATTTCCTTTGGGTAAATTCCAAGGAGTGGGATGGCTGGGTTGTATGGTAGGGTTATGTTCAGGTTTCTGAGGAATCTCCAGACTGACTTCCATAGTGGCTTTACCAGTTTGCATTCCCACCAACAGTGGGTTAGTGTCCCTTTTCCCCCACATCCTCTCCAGCATCTGTTGTTGGTAGATTTCTGGATGTGAGCCATTCTCACCGGGGTGAGGTGAAACCTCATTGTGGTTTTGATTTGCATTTCTCTGATTGCTAGTGATCTTGAACATTTTTTCATGTGTCTGTTGGCCATTTGGATTTCCTCTTTGGAAAAATGTCTACTGAGGTCCTTGGCCCATCTCTTAAGTGTGTTGTTTGTTTTGTTGTTGTGGATTTTCTTGATCTCTTTGTAGATTCTGGTTATCAACCCTTTATCTGTAGTATAGTTTGCAAATATTTTTTCCCATTCTGTCAGTTGCCTCTTCACTTTCCTGACTGTTTCTTTTGAAGTACAGAAACTTCTCAATTTGATGCAATCCCAAATGTTAATTTTGGTTTTGACTGCCTGTGCTCCTGGGGTCTTTTGCCTGTCCCTATATCTTGCAGGGTTTCTCCAATGCTCTCTAATAATTTGATGGTTTCAGGTCGTAGATTTAAGTCTTTAATCCATGTTGAGTGAATTTTTGTGTAAGGTGAAAGGTAGGGGTTTTGCTTCAAGCTTCTGCACATGGAAATCCAATTTTCCCAGCACCATTTATTGAATAGGCTGTCCTTATTCCAGGGATTAGTTTTGGATCTTTGATCAAATATAAGTTGGCTGTAGATGTTTGGATTGATTTCTGGTGTTTCTATTCTGTTCCATTGGTCTATCCATCTGTTTCTGTACCAGTACCATGCTGTTTTGATAACAACTGCCCTGTAGTATGTCCTGAAATCTGGTATTGTGATGCCTACGGCTTTGTTTTTGTTGTACAAGATTGCTTTGGCTATTCGAGGTCTTCTGTGTCTCCATATGAATTTCAGCATCATTTTTTGGATGGAAGATTTCTGTCTGCTTGTCTTTGTCTCTGTAACACTTATTTTCAAATAAATAAATAAATCTTTATAAAAGTCTCTAAAGCTGATATATGTTTACCATACTAGGGCATTGAAAGGATGAACACTGACATTCAATTATTTCCTTTTTTGCACTCCAGTATGTATTAATTTCTGAGTCAGATTGATTTATGAGGAAACAGATCTGGTTTCTACATTGATACAAATTAGTAATATGACGTATGATGAACATAAATAAGAAACTATACCACCCATGGTTCCAAGATTTATTAATTTTATATTTTAAAAGCACAAAATATGTAAGGTATGTAGCTGAGTTTTCTTCCATTTTTCATTTATACAACTGTCATATCTAAGTCTTTTAATATTTCAAATTTCCCCTTAAACATGCAATATCCTTATTATTAGTCATTTATCAACAAATTTTACAGTATTTCTCAATATCATGGAACCAATGGTGCCGACATTATGGTATAGTTGATGAAGCAACTGCCTGCAAGGCCAGCACCCCATATAGGCACCAGTTCACGTCATGGCTGCTCCACTTCCAATCCAGCTCTCTGCTAATTGCCTCAGAAAGCTGTGAGAGGTGCTCCAAGTTGTTGGGTCCCTGCACCCACATGGGAGACCCAGATTAAGCCTCTGGTGTATGACTTCGGCCTGAGCCAGCTCTGGCCATTGTGGTCATTTCCATCAGCTGGTTTACTCCCCAAATGCTGCAATAGCCACATCTGTCTCAGGCTGAAGCAAGGAGCCACTCTATCTGGTTCTCCCACATAGGTGACTGGGGCCAAGATACTAGGACCATGTTCAGCTGCCTTCCCAGGCTTATTAACAGAGAGCTAGATCAGCAGTGGAGCATCCAGGATGTCCTAATCCCATATCAGAGTTTCTGAGTTTGAGTTACAATTCCTCTGCTTTTTTTAAAAAAAATTATTTATTTATTTGAAAGGCAGACTTACAGAGAGGTAGAGGCAGAAGGCAGAGAAAGAGAGAGAGAGGGAGGTCTTCCATCTGCTGGTTCACTCCCCAGATGGCCTCAACAGTTGGAACTGGGCTGATCCGAAACCAGAAGCCATAAGCTCCTTCCAGGTCTCCCACATGGGGGCAGGGGCCCAAGGACTTGGGCTATCTAGTGATTTCCTAGGCCATGGCAGAGAGCTTGATCAGAAGTGGAGCAGCAGGACTTGAACCAGTGCCCATATGGGATGCCAGCACTGCAGCCAGCGACCTTACCTTCTAAGCCACAGTGCTGGCCCCTATTCTGCTTCTGATCCATCTGCTTGCCAAAGCACACCTTGGAAGAGAACACATGATGGCTCAAATAGCTGGGTCCCTGTCACCCATGTGGGAGAACCAGATTGAGTTCCAGGACCCTGGCTTTGTCCTGGTCTGGCCCAGCTACTGTGGGCCTTTTAGGAGTGAACGAGCAGATGAAACATCTCTCTGTGTCTGTCTCTGTCTCTGCATTTTAAATGAAAAATAATATTTAATATTTGTTTTCTAAGTATCATTTTTATAAAGATACATGTAAAACGTATATTTTGGGGGTTTACTAGTATGTTTCTATTAAATGTTAGTATATTTAAGGATTAAGCTATTTTCAATGTTTTCTAGAAGAAATAGTTTCAGTTCAGTAACCTTTTTTTCTACTTACATGTTCTGTATTCTTTGAGCTAAGTGACAAGGATCTTATAGTGCATAAAGCAGACAAAGCTTGCTTTTCTGGAAGTCAGGAAGATGGGAATAAAAACAGGAAACTGTGATGTTTCAGAAGCAAAGCAAAGTGATTCCAGGGGGAACAATCAATCGGGTCAAATGCCCTTCAGGTCTGAGAACTGAAGATTAGATTTAGCTAATTGGAGGAATGGTCTCAAGTGGATAGAGGACAGGCTTTGAAGTGATGTAGATCTGGATTTGAAAACTCCATATACCTTTCTTCATTTTTTTCCTGAAAACAAGTTTTATTTAAATGATTTAAGTCCATTGCATTATATTAAAACTGAAGGTAAAAACCAGTTTGTTACTTCAGGTGGTGCTAGCAAGCAGCAAGCTCTCTATAGCTAGCTCTAACTGATGACAACCGCTTGGATTTGTTCCCTTGTCAAAAGTCTAACTATAGAAGGCTGGCCTCGCACTGGCATTTGGACAAACCCTCACCCCTCCCCCACCCCCGGCTAGGGTACGGCTGGTCACCTCACTGGAGGTAGGTGGCCTCTGATCTCCATGTGTGTCTCCCACCTCGTCAGGTCGGAGGCACCAGGCCATCTCGCCTCTCTAGCAGGGCAGCTGCTGTTGCTGCCTTACCCCATCCTCAGATTCACTGAGGGTTGTGCAGGTGGTGGCATCTTTTAGGGCAGGGGACTCTGCAGAGAGACAGGCGATGAGCCTCTGGGTAGACACAGCCATCTCCGCTCTCGGAGCTGCGGGCTTGGCTGAAACATCACGATATCGCTGTGTTTCAGCGTGGAAGGAGGCATGTTACTCAGAGCCTTTCTCACCGCCAGGCGCCTTCACTAGTTTTTTTTTTTTTTTTATGGTCATCCTCAGCGATCCCTTGGACAGTAGTAAGGGGCTTCCTACCGGTTCTCTGTTGAAATCCTACATGAATATAATCCCCAGTGCCAGCAGGAAGCGGGTCATCGCTCTTAACTTGCATCAGCAAAGGGGTCGAAAATGTGGAGGTTCTGGGTAACAGAGGTAGGATAGCATTCCTCTTCCTCGGTGGAATCTGCCTGCGGCAGGCTGGGGCAAGAGAAGGCGGGCGGGGGGCTGAGCGTCTGTGTCTAGAAGCCAGGGGCCCAGGGGGGAGCTGCTGAGTCGTCAGTGGCGGCTCAGTGACTGGGGCCCAAATTTTTCTTAATGTACCTAGAATTCCCAAGACCGTAAAATAATAGCTCCTATCTTCGAGGTTTCTTCAAAGAGTTAAAGATATTAATGAATGTAAAGAAACTAATGAAATAGCACATGGCAGATACTGAACAAATGTTATGTGCAATATGAATAACTGAATAGGAATGTGCACAGATTTTTAAAAGAAGATTTTTTTAATGTTTTAACACATAGTGATGAGGACAGCCAAACCACTGACAATGGATTTTATTTTTCTTAGTTGCAATTCCAGACAATCAACTAGAAATCTGCCCTGCCAAAGTTATTATTTTTTAATTCCTTGGAGACCTGGGCCTACATATTTTAATGTTTGTCATTGGAATTTATTTAAACAATTTTTTATATTATTGACGCTATTCATTGTCCATGCTTTATGTGTCATTGCCTATTCCTTTGCACCAGTTTTTTAAGTTAACAAGTTCTTTTTTTTTTTAAGATTTTATTTATTTATTTGACAGGTAGAGTTACAGAGAGAGAGAGAGAGAGAGAGAAAGAAAGAAAGGACCTCCTTCTGCTGGTTCACTCCCCAAATGGCTACTACAGCCGGAGCTAGAAGCCAGAAGCCAGAAGCCAGGTGCTTCTTCCTGGTCTCCCATGTGGGTGCAGGGCCCAAGCACTTGGGCCATCTTCCACTGCACTCCCAGGCCACAGCAGAGAGCTGGGCTGGAAGAGGAACAACCAGGACTAAAACCGGTGCCCACGAGGGATGCCGGCACCGCAGGAGGAGGATTAACCCAGTGCGCCAGCCCTAAATAACAAGTCTTTTACCAGAAAAAAAACCCAAAAGATCATTTCCTAATTATACATCAGATACAACATTCAATTTCTAGTTGTATGGTTTTTTCAGTATCATGGAACTCAATTTAATATTTTCATACTTTCCACTGTCAGTTTGTATATGATTGATTCTCAAATATCTCATGTTTTCATATGGTTATTTCAATTAGCCAAATATTCAAATCTCCTTTAAAAATTCATTTAGAGAAGAAGCAAATTTAATGTTTACACATTTTTGAAAGTGAAGAAGTATCTAAAAAATTGAGAGTTACTTATCAGTGAAGAACAATGTGCCCTATGGTTTTCTAGTAACTATTTTTACTCACTGTTATATGTTATTCTAAAAACAAACAAGTAAAACCATGTATTCACTTTAGCTCTTTATGTCTGAAATAGTTAAATTGTACCGTGCTTTGTGTTAAGCATCCTCTGAAATAAACTGCTTTTGTGGATTTGTTATTATGGAGAGAGTCAGTAATAACACAGACATTACTAAAAACTCGTGTTTCCTAGAACGAATTTTTATCCAGAGCCATAAAGGCCGAATATCAGAGGAAAGTAGAAACAGACGAATTTCTCTGTTACCATCCTCTCTTCTCTTTCTAAAGGGCAATGGCTCCTCCCAATGGACAGAGAAACAAAAGAAAAAGGATCAGTTTAATTTTTATACTGGTTATACTATAAACTAGCCATCTCTAATAACAGCACAATGTAGAGTATTAGGAAAATACTCACTTAGGGTTATTAGATTATATTTTACACTAGTTTCCTAAAGGAAGCAACTTATGAATCCTTTTCATTAACAATTTGAACATATGTATTAATGAAATGGAAAGCAAGACAGTGTTTTTTCCAAATTTGACTGTAGTAAAATCGAGCTTTGAAGAAAATTTGGGTTCTTGAAAACTGCCCATTGCATTTATGTAATGGACAGAAACAAAATCCCACACAATGGGGAAATTACAGCAAAAAGCATTTAGTTTCCAATCCGGCAGCCTCATGATGGCTTAGCAATCCATGAAGAATCTTCTCAGTTGAGACAGATGAGGGAAGGAGGCATGTGTTATTCAGAGCCTTTCTCACTCAAATAAGCAATTAATTTGGACTTGGGGTGTTGGTTAGCTTTATTTGAGAAGCTTGTTAAGTCATAGTGATTTTTTACTAGCAACTGTTAGTTCATTAATATTCTGCCAAAGACAGTCTTAGTGGAGTGCCTCCTCATGTCATCTCAAGTGTAGATATTTCAAGAACCTCCTAAATGCTCTGTATATCTATGTGTTCTCTACCCTGTGAGATAGTCCAGCATTATATTAAAAACAGCAAAACAATATTATTCACATTTTTTTCAAAAGTTATCACTTGACATAATTAGGTTCTTTCCTCTATATCTGAGTTTGAGTACTAAATAAGGACCTATCAGTGCATATTTTCAAATGAGCCAAGAGATTTTGAAATTGAAATAATTTGATTTTGACATTCAGAGGTATAATATAGCTTATGTTAAAGTAACATTTAATTATGTTCACATTAAGCAAGTATGTATTAAAGATATTATAATGGACTCTAATTTATATTTGGAAGGGGGAACATAACGAAAAAGATAAAATAGTTTTTTTTAACTTTTATTTAATAAATATAAATTTCCAAAGTACAGCTTTTGAATTATAGCGGCTTTTTTCCCCCATAACCTCCCGCCCACCTGCAACCATCTCATCTCCCGCTTCCTCCCCCATCCCATTCACATCAAGATTCATTTTTAATTATCTTTATACACAGAAGATCAATTTAGTATATACTAAGTAATGATTTCAACAGTTTGCACCCACACAGACACACAAAGTATAAAGTACTATTTGAGTACTAGTTATGCCATTAATTCACATAGTACAATACATTAAGGACAGAGATCCTACATGGGGAGTAAGTGCA
The DNA here is from genome assembly GCF_033115175.1 of Lepus europaeus. NCBI lineage: Eukaryota > Metazoa > Chordata > Mammalia > Lagomorpha > Leporidae > Lepus > Lepus europaeus. The sequence continues at coordinate 46,407,362 of NC_084836.1, read as the reverse complement.
CAGTGATTCCTGTTGTTAATTTAACAATTGACACTCTTATTTATGACGTCAGTAATCACCTGAGGTTCTTGTCATGAACTGCCAAGGCTATGGAAACCTCTTGAGTTCACAAACTCCGACCTTATTTAGCCTGTAGTCAAAGTGGAAGTTCTCTCCTCCCTTCAGAGAAAGGTACCTCCTTCTTTGATAGCCCGTTCTTTCAGCTGGGATCTCACTCACAAAGATCTTCATTTAGGTTTTTTTTTTGTTTGTTTTTTTTTTTTTTTTTTTTTTTTTTTTTACCAGAGTGTCTTGGCTTTCCATGGGTGCAAAACTCTCATGGGCTGTTTAGCCAGATCTGAATGCCTTAAGGGCTGATTCTGAGACCAGAGTGCTGTTTAGGAAATCTGCCATTCTATGAGTCTGCTGTGTTTCCCTTTTCCCATGTTGGATCATTCTCTCCTTTTTAATTCTATCAATTAGTATTAGCAGTCATGTTTATGTGATCCCTTTGACTCTTAGTCCTATCATTATGATCAATTGTGAACTGAAACTGATCACTTGGAATAGTGAGATTGGTACATGCCACCTTGATGGGATTGAATTGGAATCCCCTGGCACATTTCTAACTCTCCCATTAGTGGTAAGTCAGATTGAGCATGTGCCGAACTGTACATCTCCTCCCTCTCTTATTCCCACTCTTATATTTAACAGGGATCACTTTTCAGTTTAAATTTAAACACCTATGAATAATTGTGTGTTAATTACAGAGTTCAACCAATGGTATTAAGTAGAACAAAAAAATACTAAAAGGAATAAAAGTTGTTCATCGACAGTCAGGGCAAGGGCTGATCAAGTCATTGTTTCTCATAGTGTCCATTTCACTTCAACAGGTTTCCATTTTGGTGCTCAGTTAGATGTCACCAATCAGAGAGAATATATGATATTTGTCCCTTTGGGACTGGCTTATTTCACTCAGCATGATGTTTTCCAGATTCCTCCATCTTGTTGCAAATGACCGGATTTCATTGTTTTTTATTGCTGCATAGTATTCTATAGAGTACATGTCCCATAATTTTTTTATCCAGTCTATTATTTATGGGCAGTTAGGTTGATTCCAGGTCTTAGCTATTGTGAATTGAGCTGCAATAAACATTGAGGTGCAGACAGCTCTTTTATTTGCCAATTTCATTTCCTTTGGGTAAATTCTAAGGAGTGGGATGGCTGGGTTGTATGGTAGGGTTATATTCAGGCTTCTGACGAATCTCCAGACTGACTTCCATAGTGGCTTTACCAGTTTGCATTCCCACCAACAGTGGGTTAGTGTCCCTTTTCCCCCACATCCTTGCCTGCATCTGTTGTTGGTAGATTTCTGAATGTGAGCCATTCTCACTGGGGTGAGGTGAAACCTCATTGTGGTTTTGATTTGCATTTCCCTGATTGCTAGTGATCTTGAACATTTTTTCATGTGTCTGTTGGCCATTTGGATTTCCTCTTTGGAAAAATGTCTACTGAGGTCCTTGGCCCATCTCTTAAGTGTGTTGTTTGTTTTGATGTTCTGGAGTTTCTTGATCTCTTTGTAGATTCTGGTTATTAAGCCTTTATCTGTTGCACAGTTTGCAAATATTTTTTCCCATTCTGTCAGTTGCCTCTTCACTTTCCTGACTGTTTCTTTGCAGTACAGAAACTTCTCAATTTGGTGCAATCCCAATAGTTAATTTTGGCTTTGACTGCCTGTGCCTCTGGGGTATTTTCCAAGAAGTCTTTACCTGTGCCTATATATTATAGGGTTTCTCCAAAGTTCTCTAATAATTTGATGGTGTCAGGTCATAGATTTAGATCTCTACTCCATGTCGAGTGGATTTTTGTGTAAGGTGAAAGGTAGGGGTCTTGCTTCATGCTTCTGAACATGGGAAAAAGATAAAATGGTTTAAGCAACTAAGAAATCTAGAGTTGATCTTTAAATTTACAGATTTCATTCTTAGAATTTATTTGGAAACCCAAAGTCAATACTCAAGGGTTTCAGTTTTGCAGAACCAGTGCTTGCTCAGTGTAGTGTAAATTTCAGTTGGGCAATACACATGATCCCAGCTCATGCAGAATAAGGCATTGTTTTGCCATCTTATTTCAACTCTCATAATGGAAAAAGTGTTATTGTATTCTATTTTAATGCTGTGTTTTTCTCATTTTGTACTTTTTCTTGGTGATTTCCTTGTTTAAAATGTTCCCTAAGCCTATTACAGCAGTATTGTCTAGTGTTCCCACCCAAGTAAAAGAAGGCTGTGGTGTGTCTTAGAAGAAAATGTTTGTTTTGGATACATTTCATATAGTCATGAGGTATAGTGATGCTATTCATGAATTCAATGGTGTTGAATAAACAATATATATTAAGTAAGGTGTTTTGAAACAGAAGCATACATAAAACAAGGTTACCTGTTGGATTAATAAAAAAAAATCTTGTGATCAGAAGATCCTAAAAACTTAATCTTCTGTTTCTTCTTATTTTTTAATAGTTTTATTTATATATTGTATTTATTTACTTGAGAGGTAGAGTTACAGGCAGTAAGATGGAGAGACAAAAAGAAAAGTCTTCCATCTGCTGGTTTGCTCCCCAAATGGCTGCAACGGCAAAAGCTGGGCCTATCCAAAACCAGGAGTCTGGAGCTTCTTCCAGGTCTCCCTTGCAGGTACAGTGGCCAAGGACTCAGACCATCTTCCACAGCTTTACCAGGCCGTAATCAGAGAGCTGGATTGGAAAAGGAGCAGCCAAGACTAGAACTGGTGCCAATATGGGATGCTGGCTCCGCAGGTGGAGGTTTAATGTATTGCACCACAGCACAGGCACCCATCCTTTATTTCATCAAGAAGCAATGATTTGGGGCCTAATGCTGTGGCATAGTAGGCTAAGCCTCCACTTGTGGCATGGGAATCCCATTTGGTGCCAGTTCCTGTCCTGGATGCTCTGGCCCAACTCTGACCATTGCAGCCATTTGGGGAGTGAACCAGTGGATGGAAGATCTTTCTGTCTCTTCCTCTCTCTCTCCATAACTCTGCCTCTCAAACAAATAAATAAAGACTTAAAAAAAAAAAGCAGCAATGATTTAATAAAGACTATTGAGTGATCACAGTGGTTTACAGGATATAGCTACCATGAATAATGAGAATTGACTTTAAAGACATCTCTCATAGTCAACCACATCCTATAAGACTACTGTAAAAGTTAAAATCATCAATTATTTCTAGAATGGGTTCACCAAAGAATGTTCTTGGCGAAAGTAAGTTTTGTGCCTAGTCCTCTTTGAACCATTTATAGGAAAAGGGAAGACTACAGAAAAATAAGAAACCAGCAGAGAAAAAGCAAAGAGGGCAAATTGATCAAGATATCCTGGATGAAAATATGTAACCTGGATCAGAGATCTTAGGGCTGTGATTGGATTAGTAGAGGGACTAGTGATGGAAGGCACTGGAAGTTATGTTTGATATTTATTCCAGTTGTAGTAATTAAACAGATCCAGATAAATTCAGTATCTAAATACTATACCCCATAAGAAATTTTTTTTTCAGGCTGCTGTTGTGGTGCAGTAGATTAAGTTGCTGCCTGCACTGTCAGCTCTCATCTAGGCTGCTCCACTTCCGATCCATCTCCCTGCTAATGCTCCTGAGAAAGCAGCAGAAAATGGCCCTTGTTCTTATGCCCCTGCCACCCGCTTGGGAAATGCAGAAGGAGTTCCTTTTTTCTGGCTTCTTCTTGGTCCTGCCCCAGTCACTGAAGTTATTTGGAGAAGGTACCAGTGGTCAGATGACCCCTCTCTCTCTGTCTCTCTGACTCTGTCTCTATGTCTCTCCCTCTCTTGCTCCCTCTCTCTCAAACTCCACCTTTCAAAAAAAAAATAATTCTTTAAAATTAAGAAATGTTTTCTAGTAAATTATATTTATTGATAAAAGTTATTTAGAAATAAATTTTATTTCTCCCCTGACAGTACTGATCCAAAAATTCAATATAAATAATTGAGTAAATATTAAATCCCATTTTTTTCTTTGATAATTGTTTCAAATTAAATACCTTTAAAGCATGTACATAACTGATATTTTGGGGGATTATGTGGCTGACTTTCATTGAGAGGATTGAATATTTTTATTTCATTGCAGGAGAGAAAAACTAAATGGCTGCAATTAGAAGTTAACATTCATTAAATTTTCCTTTTTCCCATTTGCATGACTCAACTTAATTAATTTGTTAAAGGTTGGCATTATTAATTTAAACATATAGCACATTGTATAGAAGACATATCTTAGGACAAGCTGTGTTCCTCTGTGACTCATTACCAAAAGGACCATCTGGAGAATTGAAAAGAAAAATCTAGTCCCTAAATTCCAATGAAAGCCTGATTACCCACTCCATGTGAAGAGAGATTTGAGAGGCCTTTCTAAATGTGCACTTCAAAGATTGAGGAATTGTCTATCCTACCAAAGAGCAGAAACAACACTTAGGGCATGGCAAAGTTAAATGAATTTCAATTACTAAAAGCAAACATATAAACATCTGTAATTCCAATGGCCATAATAAATCTTAGCAGTTGAAAAAGGAGGGGGAAGAGTTCTAGCTGGCATGATAATTGGATCAATTTTTCACTTATGGGCTGTCAATTATTTGACATTTTAATGCATGCCAAATACAGCTAAAAGTATTTTAATTAGAATAATGTTGCAAAATCTAACCCTACAGCTTTGTGATTCTGATGCACAAAATGTGCATCTGAATACCTATTTACTGAGCAGAAGTTAATTAAAAGCATAGTTTTATATTGAACATGCACTGAAAGAATGAGAGAGAAAATAATTGGCAATTAGAAATATTTGAGAGTCCATTCTATAAGGCTAAGCATGCATGCTACAAACTTTAAACAAGCTGAGAATTTCATTATTTTGCATAGTACCAAAAGTTCTAACAATTCAATATTCTTCACATAGATGCAGAATGCATATGGCTGCTGTGTTCAAAAACTTCAATTTTATTATGATAACAAATTATATTTATATAGTGAATCATTATTTTCAAATTACCACAGTATAAGTGATTATATTGGGTCTTCAACTACTGGGGTTGATTTAAAGATCTTAGGACTAACATCTCCTTTTTTCTCATCTAAGTTTTGGACCAGGTGAACACTAACACAAATGCAAAATGGAAATCGAAAACATCTCTTGTTCCCAATAAAACTGGAGTGGAGGACATGGGATGAAATGCAGATGGTCCTGCCCACTCCCTATGTGTAAAATAATTTAATTACAGACTAATTTGTTTACCCTGTTTCTTTTAGGGAGTTTATCAAGCTGGAAGAACTTTCTTTCCCGGTATTTAGAAGGCAGAATCCTGGGATTTTACATAGTTTTCTGATAAGTCTTTTAGCAAATTCTTGGTAAGGAGAAATTAAATATAGATGGTGAATCACAATGGAGCATTTAGCCCCAGTAGCAAATGCTGCAGATGTTGTTCTGCTGCCTGACACTGTTCCACAACAGAAAGGAGTGAATAAGTCACCAAATCTTTCCCATTTGGAATATTTCTAGATTGGTCTCATTTAGTTAAAAATCATGAATTCATGACTATCACCCATCAAGGAAACTCATTCCATTGTACCAGGAGTAATGGAAGGGAAAGAGGTAGGGGTATTTAGGGGGAAAAAAATTCCTTCTTGTGGAGACCAGAGCTATGGGAAAAAGGATTCTGGTCTAATATGAAACATGCAGAAAAGTTAGTTGTCATTTGTGAGGTAAACAATGGATGTTACATGAAGTGGCAGAATTAAGACTACAACTGCACTGTCCATTACAACTCCAATATTCTTTCCTCTGTATCTTGCTGATTATTTGCCTTATGTCTGCGGTCTTTATTGTTTTCTCTCTTTGGTTTACCATCATAAGTAATTTATTTGAGTTGTTCATCTATTAGGGTATTTCAGAAAAGCTCATGGAAAATTAAATTAAAAGTAAGTTTATTTTGGTACAAAAATTTTTATGAAATCCATTCATGATTTTTCTTGTAACACATAACTTTCACTAACTTATTAAAGACTCTTTATGTCCACAGATTTCAATTTTTTTCACAAAAATGAAATTCCTTTTTTCACACACTTTGAAGTTTTGTCAACACCATTTATTGAGGAGACTAGCTTTTCTCCATTATGTATTTTCAGCACCCTTCTTGTTAAAAATCAGCTAACCACATATGCATGTGTTCATTCCTGGGCTCTCTACTTTGTTCCATTGATCTAGATATCTCTTTTGATGCCAGAACCATAGTGTTTTAATTGCTGTAGCTTTGCAATACTATGTACATTTTTCTGAAGATTACGTTGGTGTCTGGGAGTCTTTCAAGGTTCTATATAAATTTTAAGAATTATTTCTGTTTCTATTTTTAAAATATTCTAAGTATTTTTTTATTTAGTAAATATAAATTTCCAAAGTACAGCTTATGGATTACAATGGCTTCCCCTCCCCATAATTTCCCTCCCACTCACACCCTTCCCATCTCCCGTTCCCCCTCCCATTCCATTCACATCAAGATTCATTTTCAATTATCTTTATATATGGAAGATCGATTTAGTATATATTAAGTAAAGATTTCATCAGTTTGCACCCACACAGAAACACAAAGTGTAAAATACTGTTTCAGTACTAGTTATAGCATTGCTTCACATTGGAGAAGAATGTAAATGCTTTATGTGTAGGATGAAAAGTTCTGTAGATATCTGTTAGATCTATTTAGGCTACAGTGTCATTTAAATCTACTGTCTCCTTGTTGATCTTCTGTCCTGTTGATCTGTCTATTTCTGAGAGTAGAGCATTGTAGTCCCCCAGTACTATTGTATTGGAGTCTAAGTCTCCCTTTAAGTCCCTTAACAAATCTTTTAAATAAACCGGTGCCCTGTAATTAGGTGCATATGCATTGATAATTGTTATATCTTCCTGTTGAATTGATCCCTTAATCATTATATAGTGCCCCTCTTAGTCTCTCTAAACAGTTTTTGTGTTAAAGTTTATGTTGTCCGATATTAAGATGGCTACACCCGCTCTTTTTTCATTTCTGTTGGCATGGTATATCTTTTTCCAGCCTTTCACTTTCAGTCTGTATGCATCTTTGTTGGAAAGATGTGTTTCTTGTAAGCAACAAATAGTTGGGTTTTGTTCCTTAACCCAATCAGCCAAAATGTGTCTTTTAACTGGACAGTTCAGGCCATTAACATTCAATGTGACTATTGATAAGTAGTAACTTTGCCCTGCCATTTGCCAAAGATGATTTCTAATATATACTTTGAACTTCATGTGATCTTTTGCTGTGAGGTTTCCTTCCTTTACCTTCTTTCATTTTGATGACCATGTTTCTGTGTTTCTGTGTGTAACACATCTTTAAGCATCTTTTGCAGGGCTGGACGAGTGGCGACAAATTCTTTCAATTTCTGTTTGCTATGAAAGGTCTTTATTTCACCTACATTCACAAATGAGAGCTTTGCAGGATATAATATTCTGGGCTGGCAGTTTTTCTCTCTTAGTACCTGGGCTATGTCTCGCCATTCTCTTCTAGCTTGTAGGGTTTCTGATGAGAAGTCTGCTGTGAGTCTAATTGGAGATCCTCTGAGAGTAGTCTGGCGTTTCTCTCTTGCACATTTTAGGATCTTTTCTTTATGTTTCACTGTGGTGAGTTTAATTACAACGTGTCATGGTGAGGATCTCTTTTGGTCATGTTTACTAGGGGTTCTATGAGCTTCCTGTACTAGAATGTCTCTGTCCTTCTCCAAACCCGGGAAGTTCTCTGCAAGTATCTCACTAAAAAGGCCTTCTAATCCTTTCTCTCTCTCCATGCCTTCAAGAACTCCTAGAACTTGAATGTTGGGTTTTTTAATAGTATCCTGTAGATTCCCAACAATATTTTTTAGATTTCTAATTTCTTCTTCTTTTCTTTTGTTTGACTGTATACTTTCCTGTGCTCTGTCTTCTAAGTCCGATATTCTCTCTTCTGTTTCACTGACTCTGTTTTTAAGGCTCTCTAATGTGTTTGTCATTTGATCTATTGAGTTCTTCATTTCATTTTGATTACTCTTCACTATCACACTTTCCTGTTTTACTAGTTTCTGCGTTTCATTTTGATTCCTCCTTAAGATTTCATTTTCTTGAAGATTTTCTATCCTGTCTAGTAAGGAATTCCGTAGCTCAAGCATTTGTTTTTGAACACTTCTAATTGTTCTTATCATAAATTTTTTGAAGTCCATGTCTTGCATTGCTTCCATCTCATCATCTTCATAATCTTGGCTTGGGGTGTCTTGTTCATTTGGGGATGTCATAATGTCTTCCTTGTTCTTCTGAGTTTGTTGCTTGGCATTGTGGAGATATTCTTTGGATTATCCTTTAATCAATATTTTGTAGCTTTCAGTGTATAATTCTTCTACCTTTTTAAGTAATTTATTATATTTGATGCTATTGTAAATTAGATTATTATTCTTAGTTTCCTGCTCAGATAGTTTATTACTAATGTGTAGAAACATAACTGGTTTGTTGATTTTGTATGCTACAATTTTAACAAATGTATTTATTAGTTCTAATAGCTCTTATGTGGAGCCTTTATGAATTTCTACATATAAAATCACATAATCTGGAAAATGATTAACAGGTTATGAAAAGATGCTCAATATCATCATAATGGAAATACTCATATCATCATCATAGAAATGTAAATCAAAATCACAAGGAGATATCACCTCCTACCTGTTAGGATGACCATTATCAAAAAACAAAGGATAAGCAGTGTTGGCTAGATTATCAAATAATTGAAATCTTTGTGTCCAACATGTTGATTAGAATGTCAAATAGTTCAATCACTATGAAGACAGTATGGTGTTACCTCAAAAAAATTGTAAGAGAATCCGGCAATACCACTTCTGGGCAAATACCCCAAAGAATGCAATCTTATTCCTGTGTTCATTGCCACATTATTCACAATAATCAATATATAGAAACAACAAAAATGTTCACCAGTGGATGTATTAATGAAGATAATGTGATACTTATATCAATTTAATTGCTATTTAGCCTTAAAAGAAAGGAAATCCTATCATCAGCATGGATAAGCCTGGAGGACATTTTTATAAATGAAATAAACAGTCACTGATGGCCGGCGCCATGGCTCAATAGGCTAATCCTCTGCCTGCAGCACTGGCACACCAGGTTCTAGTCCCGGTCGGGGCGCCGGATTCTGCTCCGGTTGCCCCTCTTCCAGGCCAGCTCTCTGCTATGGCCCGGGAGTGGAGGATGGCCCAAGTGGTTGGGCCCTGCACCCCATGGGAGACTAGGAGAGCACCTGGCTCCTGCCTTCGGATCAGCACGGTGTGCTGGCCACACCAGCCATTGGAGGGTGAACCAACGGCAAAGGAAGAACTTTCTCTCTGTCTCTCTCTCACTGTCCACTCTGCCTGTCAAAAACAAAAACAAAAACAAAAAAACAGTCACTGAAAGACATGATTCCACTTACATGAAGTGTCAACTATAGTCAAACTCCACTGATATTTTTAAACTGCTGTTGCTTCTGCAGGTAAGAGAAATGCTGGTGGAAGGATGGTGTGCCAAAAATGTGAAAAGAAACTTGGTGCTATTGCCACTCTAGATCATGAAAAGAAGATACAAGGACTACCACAGAAAGTGGTAGAAGAAAGTTGAGCAAAAATTAAAAATAAAACAAGATTTGATCAAATAAAAAGAACAAATTCTCCACTTGCATAATTTATAGAAGTTCTGTGCACTAATCAGTTTCTCATTATTTTAAGGACTGCACCTACAAAAAGGTCATCCGTGCATTATATGGAAAGAAGATTTTTGGATTCAGAAAAACTACAAGCAAACATTTATCTAGAATCTATCTAGATTATTGTGAGATTTCTGGATTTTGATATGATTTTATTTTTTGCTCTAAATTTTCAAAGCATGATGTTCAAGTTTCAAAATGACATGTTTGAGGAATTGAAGGAGGGAGAGGAAGGAGGGAGGAAGGCAGGAATAATGATTATCTTCTTAAAATTGTACCTATTAAATACATCAAATCTGTTCTCTATACTAATAAAAATTTTTTAAATGAAAACTTAAACCAAGGAAGTTGACAGATACTTATTTTTTTTGCTCTCAAAAGTTCTTAGATGACAATGTAACTAATGAATCTTCTACTTTGATTCTTTATAGGCATTTTAATGAACTAAAATTACGTGGGGATTTAATGGAAAAAATTTCCAACTTCTTTTTACATATTTTAGCCTTATTCATATGATTGTTATCCCTTCTCTCTACTTTATTAATAGAGAATTCATAGGAATAGATATAGACTTACAATTCCTTGTGCAGTTCTTATATCAGCATCCTCTAAATTAATTGCAGTTTTAGAGGATATTTAAATATTTGAAACCATTATTGTTGCATGGTTCCTTAGTAATTAGTCTAGACCCAAATTAAAGACAAATTAGATTTGTGATTTTTATTTGTTCTTGAAGTCAAAGTGTCAATTTCTTTCATATAAAAAAAAGCAGAAGGAATACCCATGTATAAATGAATACATTGAATTTTAGAAAAAATCATGCTATATGTATTGTTTTTAATCCAAACTATCGTGAAAACCATGAGAATGGTGTTCGTCATGATGACACATAATGAAACACATCTCCATCCTTTGTGGAAGCTCTTTGAAGTAGAAACCAAACCTTTTTTTTTCTTACTTTCTCCTTACCCATAAAAAGAATAAGTAGGCCGGCGCCATGGCTCAATAGGCTAATCCTCTACCTGCAGCACCAGCACACCAGGTTCTAGTCCCGGTCGGGGCACCGGATTCTGTCCTGGTTGCTCCTCTTCCAGGCCAGCCTCTACTGTGACCCGGGAGTGCAGTGGAGGATGGCCCAAGTCCTTGGGCTCTGCACCCGCATGGGAGACCAGGAGAAACACCTGGCTTCTGCCTTCGGATCAGCGCGGTGCGTCGGCTGCGGTGGCCATTGGAGGGTGAACCAACGGCAAAGGAAGAACTTTCTCTCTGTCTCTCTCTCACTGTCCACTCTGCCTGTCAAAGAAGAAGAAGAAGAAGAAGAAGAAGAAGAAGAAGAAGAAGAAGAAGAAGCAGCCAACACTGTGGCACAGCCCTGGCCTGAAGCGCTGGCATCCCGTATGGGCGCAGGTTCGAGACCCAGCTGCTCCACTTCTGATCCAGCTCTCTGCCATGGCCTGGGAAAGCAGTAGAAGATGGCCCAAGTCCTTGGGCTCCTGCACCCACGTTGGAGACCAGGAAGGAGCTCCTGGCTCCTGGCTTCGGATCGGCACAACTCCGGCTGTTGCGGCCAACTGGGGAATGAACCAGTGGATGGAAGACCTCTCTCTCTCTGCCTCTTCTGTCTCTGTGTAACTCTGACTTTCAAATAAATAAATAAATCTCTAAAAAAATTAAAATAATAAGTAGAGCCAAGAAAAAAAGGTAATATAAAGTAATCAGCTCCGGGGCTGGCACCGTGGCACAATAGGTTAATCTTCCACCTGCAGTGCCGCCATCCTATATGGGCGCCAGTTCTAGTCCAGGTTTCTCCTCTTCCAATCCAGCTCTCTGGTTGTTGGTTATTGTTCAAATCTCCAGTGAAGAATGGCCCAAGTGCTTCAGCCCTGAACCCACATGGGAGACCAGAAAGAAGCACCTGGCTCCTGGCTTCGGATCAGCACAGCTCTGACCATTGCGGCCATTTGGGGAGCGAACCAACGGAAGGAAGACCTTTTTCTCTGTCTCTCCCTCTCACTGTCTGTAACTCTACCTCGCAAATAAATAAATAAATGAATCTTAAAAAAAAAAAAAAAGTAATCAACTCCTAGGTCAAATAGAATGATGGCTTCTGGGGGTTGGGAGAAGATGGAAAGTTGTCCAAAGTTTATAGAATTTCACTTATGCAAGATAAATAAGTTCTAAGATCTGCAGATATTTTTCTTGGTGTTATGTCTTCTTAGGAAGAAGACTCACAGAAACAAAGTGCCCTTCTATCAAAATGTATCAAGGGTTATACTAACAGCATGACTTATCATTATTGGTGTTATTCTGAGTCACATAGCTGAACATGGGTTTGCCATGTTTTTCCTCTGCAAAGTCATTCTTTTCCCTTTCCATATTGTATTCTGACTACGTACCACCCCTACTCAGGGAGAGGAGTCATATTAAATGTTCTTGAGGGTAGAGTATCTACATAAATTATCACAATTCTTCATAGAATAATTATCTATTCTCTATCAGTTATTAATTTATCTAATCATGTTATATAAGAATGGATACACAGATATTTATTTTTATTTTTTAAAGATTTTAAAATGTATTTATTTTTATTTATTTGAAAGGCAGAGAGATATCTTTCATCTGCTGGTTTATTCACCAAATGCACACAACAGTCAGTGCTAGACTGGCTGAAGTCAGAATTCTAGATCTCACATTAGGTCTCCCACATGAATGTCAAGTACTCAACTACTTGAGCCATAACCTCTTGCCTCTTAGGGTACATACTATCAGGAAAGTTGAATCAGCAGTGGAGCTAGGATTTGAATACAGGCACTCCGATATGGGGTGCAGGTGCCCTAAGCAGTATTTTGACCACAGAACAAAATACCATACCCCATATTAGTTTTTGATTTGGGTTATATACTATAATACAGTATTTATTTATTATTCAAATTGTTTCTGCTTTGGCCATTGGGAGTTCTTTTAGCTGATCCCTGTGTGTGCCTTTTTGACATGCTCTGTTTTCATCATTGTGGACATTTTTAAGAATTACTTCCTTTCTTTTTTTTTTTTTTTGGCAGGCAGAGTGAACTGTGAGAGAGAGAGACAGAGAGAAAGATCTTCCTTTTCTGTTGGTTCATCCCCCAATAGCCACTGTGGCCGGTGCGCTGCGCTGATCCGAAGCCCGGAGCCAGGTGCTTCCCTCGTCTCCCATGCGGGTGCAGGGCCCAAGGACTTGGGCCATCCTCCACTGCACTCCCAGGCCACAGCAGAGAGCTGGACTGGAAGAGGAGCAACTGGGACAGAATCCAGTGCCCCGACCGGAACTGGAATCTGGTGTGCTGGTGCTGCAGGTAGAGGATTAGCCTTTTGAGCCGAGGCACCGGCCTGAGAATCACTTCCTTTCATTCTGCTACTATAAGATACACTCAGCTCTCCATGTACTGTTGGGCAGATTTTCCCAAAATAAGAGTGGAATCAGCCTTATTGTCTTCAACAATGAGTCAACTATCGATATTGATTTTTTAATTAATTTGTGAATCACCAAGAATATTCTTGTACCTATGCTATATATCCACACTGGTACAATTCTAAAAATAACTATTTAAGATCAATATTGTTTACTTGGTTTATAGTTATCTATACCAATCCTTAAAAATGGTAATTTGTGCAAGTACACATTAACACATTAATCATGCATTTATTCAATTATTTAAATCCTGAAGACAGAAAATTTAAGACTTGCCAGTATTTTGAGAAGGGGAAGAAAATCTATGTTTTAATTGAAGAGATCAAAAGAATGACACTAGGATGTAATACATCTTGGTTGGAAGTTTTCAGGCCTCATGTTTCCAAAACTTAACGTCAAGTCTGAAATCACTTGCCTGGATACCTGTTTATCAGAACTATTACAGACCTTAAGCAAGAGAGACTAAAATTCTCACTTTTTATGAAATCTGCAGTTACTACTCTAGCTATAAAATTTTCCTTGTTGTCCTGTCTTGTCTTACACAACCTCTGGTTCTTAGGATCTTGTCCTTAGTCTCTGTTTTAACTATGTGCTTAGAGGTCCAACTGTTCTTACACCAGTCAAATCTACTTACTGTAAGTAGTGAGTCAGGATTCTAGCTTTGATCCAATATCTAGCAGCTTAAGTGGAATTTGGCTATCTTCTGAAGGACTGCCAATAGCGAAAAGTCAGTTGACGCAAATTTTTGTGTGTGCGTGTGTCTTCCATATGTTTCTCTCTGTTCAAGTTCTTCAAACCAGCTGTCTGTTGATCCACTGTTGTTTACTCTGAAAAACCTGTGTTGTTCTCAAATAGACCACTATTCAACCCCCAATATCTGCCAGCCATATCACATTAAAGGTGTCAGTTTATTAGATTTAAAGCATGTGTTTCAATTTTAGTAGGTGACTCTGGAATTTTGACAAGTTTTATAATAACAAAGATAGTGGATGTTGGGTAGAATCAACTTTTCCAACCACAGGTCCTCTCCCTTCCACCACTTCTACCAGCCTGTCATTTCTATCACAGACTCTCCTATTGGTACTCACTATCCACATGATTTGGTAAAACAGAATCCCTCATTCCAAAGATCAATCTTTACTTGTTTATGTAAATCACTATATGAGGGAACTTCAAAGTGTCCATGGAAAATATGTAAAATGACAAAATAGATTTCAAATATGTTTTGCACCAGGGGCAGGCATTTGACCAGTGGTTAAGATGCCCACATCCATATTGCATGTGAAATGGGTTCAATACCCAGCTCCAGCTACTGACTCCAGCTTCCTGCCATTGCAAACCCTGGGAGGCAGTGGTGATTACTCAAGTATTTCTTTGTCTCTCTGACTCTCAAATAAATTAAGAAATATTTTTGTAAAAAATGTTTTCCACCAAAATAAACCCATATTTTAGTTTACTTTTCTACAGATTTTCTGAAGTGCTATCATATTTTATCTCTATGAGTATATTTAAGGAATGTAGATAATCCTAAAATAGGGCAATACAATGCAATTATGTCTTTGCTGGTGAATTTCAGAAAAATGAAAGAGTAGAATTTGATTAAATAGTAGAAAGATGTAGTGTTTGTTTCTGCAGCTAAAAATGAAGCCAACACAGGAAGTAGGTATGTAAGAGAATGAGGGTGAAAATGGATGCTGGGACTATTTTTTTTTTTTTTTTTTTTGCAGGCAGAGTAGACAGTGAGAGAGAGAGACAAAGAGAAAGGTCTTCCTTTTTCCATTGGTTCATCCCCCAAGTGGCTGCTGCAGCCAGCGCACCGTGCTGATCCGAAGCCAGGAGCCAGGTGCTTCTCCTGGTGTCCCATGAAGGGGCAGGGCCCAAGCACTTGGGCCATCCTCCACTACACTCCCAGGCCACAGCAGAGAGCTGAACAGGAAGAGGAGCAACCGGGGCAGAATCCAGCGCCCCGACTGGAACTAGAACCTGGTGTGCCAGCGCCGCAGGCAGAGGATTAGCCTATTGAGCCACAGTGCCGGCCACTGGGACTATCTTTTCAACCCCAATAACCAATTCCATTTGAAGCTAGCCCTACCCTTTAAGCTTTTCAGTGCATGAGTTAATAAAATTCATTTTAATCAGTTTCTAGTATATCTGGTAATGTAGCTAGCTAGGATGGTATGAAGGATGTAGAGTTGGAATCAGATAGTTCTAGATTGAAATCTATTATTATTTAGTTTTATGAACTTAGTCAAGTTTCTTAACCTGTCTGCATATGCAAATTCATATTCCAGGTTACACAATATTCTATTTTATATAAACATTGGTATTCCTGCACTGTGTTGTTTAAGTTAGAGTGAAAGTATAAAAACCTACCTTAGGAAATACAATGTAGAATAGATTTCTCATTTATTTCTTGTCTCAAATCATAGCTCCTTTCCCTAAATATAATTTTATCATTTTTTTGTGCATACTGAATCCTGCAAAGATACTCAATGCAGATAAATCTTCTCTTCATATGCCTAGTGTCATATTAGACATTGCCCCACACCTTACATTTTTTTACTTGACTGTGTATTTGGGAAACTTTCAATGTTAGAGTTTTCTGATGACTTCATTTCAAAAATAAACTGGGGGATGGCCGGTGCCGCGGCTCACTAGGCTAATCCTCCGCCTTGCCGCACCAGCACACCGGGTTCTAGTCCCAGTCGGGGCGCCGGAGTCTGTCCCGGTTGCCCCTCTTCCAGGCCAGCTCTCTGCTGTGGCCAGGGAGTGCAGTGGAGGATGGCCCAAGTCCTTGGGCCCTGCACCCCATGGGAGACCAGGAGAAGCACCTGGCTCCTGCCATCGGATCAGCGCGGTGTGCCAGCTGCAGCTGATCTGCAGGGTGAACCAATGGAAAAAGGAAGACCTTTCTCTCTGTCTCTCTCTCTCACTGTCCACTCTGCCTGTCAAAAAAAATAATAATAATAATAAAATAAATAAACTGGGTCTTTGGCTATGGTGCAGTGGTTTAAGCCATCATCTACTGTGCCGGCATCCCAAATGGGCACCAGTTCGAATCCCACTGTAACTCTTCAGATCTAGTTCCCTGGTAATGCATGTGGAAAAGCAGCAGAAAATGACCCAAGTGCTTGGACCCCCTGCACCCATGTAGGAGATCTGGATGAAGCTTCTGGCTCCTTTCAGCCTTGCCCAGCCATGGTTGTTGCAGCCATTTGGGGAGTGAACCAGCAGATGGAAGATCTTTCTCTCTCTCTCTCTCTCTCTCTCTCTCTGTAACTCTGACTTTCAAATAAATAAAAATCTAAAAAATAAAATAAAATAATCTAATACTATTTCCAATGTAAGAATTTATCATTATTTAGTTAGTCGATTCCCTATTAATAACTGCTTAATTTTACTTAGTTTTTGTGCTTTGCTGTTAGTTTTACATAATATTTTAATGAATATTTATGTATCTAGATTTTTTCAAATATGGAGAATAATATTCATAAGCAGACATACTGGAAAGTATGACTATTATTTTTAATTTTGGAAAATTTTGTCAGATTTTCCTCCATAGGAATTATTCCAATTTACAACTTCATCAACTCCCACAGTTACGGATCAGGTATTACCATAAATTTTCCATTTTGTTTATTGATTATCAAAAAGTCCTCCAATACACTTATTTCAGATAAAAGTAACACTTTCCACATTAAAAATAGTAATGACTGCAGAGGGCTACTACATGTGAAGCATTTATCATGTTCATATTGCTTTACTGTCATGTTCATCTTTCACCATAAATAAAAGTGTCACTTTTTATATAGATTTTTTTTAAAATAAGCAATAGAGTGCTTGCTAAATTCACATGGCTAGAAACTGGTGAAGGTACAGCCAGTTCTGAATACTCCTAAGTTATATTAGATTGCCAGTAGGGTCATTTATTAGTGGCAATGCTAAGTTATGATAAAGTAATAATAACTTTCAAATCTCTGCAGCACAAAAGAAAATGTATATTTTTCATGCATGCAGTATGCCACAGAACAGGATCTCTTCCAGGGCAGCTCTCACCATGGGGCTCAGTGTCACACCTTCACAGTGACATGTGCTTCCTTCATTAGAAAGCAGGGAAGGAGAGTGAACCATCATTTTCTTCAGACACTGTGGAACCATCAGGCACAAGAGAATGTAAACTCACTAGTGATGAGGATAATGATAACAATAACTAACACCATGTTTGTCAGATCTGAGTACAACTCACTATTCTATGGCCTTGCATATATTAGACCACTGTAAAGATGCAATGCTTTAAACCTTATTTTACAGTTTACAAAGCTGGGTGATATTTTTATGTATTCTGAAACTAAGTTGTACTCAAAAGTGAATGAAAATCATGTTTTCTCCATCCTTCATATTTCCAAATATGAGAAATATGCATTTATGTAAGTGTGCGAAATAAAATTTTGAAAACATCCATTCAGAATATTCAAATTTAATTTTGTATTTTTTGCAAGATTGGCTAAAATTAAGCAATGTGGGAAAAACTATCTACTCATACTTCACCCATGGAGGAGATCATACTAATAAGTAGACGAAGTATAAGATTGAGATTAACAGAACTTGTTTTATTTATTTATTTATTTATTTATTTATTTATTTGACAGGCAGAGTTACAGAGAGAGGTAGAGACAGAGAGAGAGGTCTTCCATCCACTGGTTCACTCCCCAGATGGCTGCAACGGCCAGAGCTGTGCCGATCCAAAGCCAGGAGCCAGGAGCTTCTTCCAGGTCTCCCATGTGGGTACAAGGGTCCAAGGACTTGGGCCAACTTCCACTGCTTTCCCAGGCCATAGCAGAGAGCTGGATCAGAAGAGGAGCAGCCAGGACTAGAATCAGCACCTATATGGGATGCCGGCGCTTCAGGCCAGGGTGTTAACCCGCTGAGCCACAGCGCTGGCCCCAGAACTTGGATTTAATCTTTAATTGTTTTTAGTTATATTTATACTTGAATCTTTATCTATACACATGTTGCTAATAATTTAGGTAAAACTTGGGTCAAAATTAGCTCTGCTGGCCGGCACCGCGGTTTACTAGGCTAATCCTCCACCTGCGGCACCGGCACCCTGGGTTCTAGTCCCAGTTGGGGTGCTGGATTCTGTCCCAGTTGCCCCTCTTCCAGTCCAGCTCTCTTCTGTGGCCCAGGAAGGCAGTGAAGGATGGTCCAAGTGCTTAGGCCCTGCACCCGCATGGGAGACCAGGAAGAAGTACCTGGCTCCTGGCTTCAGATCGGCGCTGTGTGCCAGCTGTAGCGGCCATTTGGGGGGTGAACCAACAGAAGTAAGACCTTTATCTTCCTCTCTCTCTCTCACTTTCTAACTCTGCCTGTCAAAAATTAAAAAAAAAAAAAAATTAGCTCTGCTAAAACATTCTTCAGCACATCTTCTTGGCTATCCTTATACCAGAAGGAACACTTTGATGGCGGTAAGGATATCCAAGGAAAGACAACACAGACTTTCATTCCAGTAAAGCTTTCTACAGAAAAAAGAGATTAAATAAACTGTTAGTCACCTGGATGTCCGGTGTGACTGGGCTATATGTTTATGCACTCTCTTTCTCTTTTTCCCCCGTTTTTAGCTTGATTCAGGTTGCCTGGTATAACATCTTCTCTTTCCAGAATAAAAATCTTCACGGTTTCCCAGTAGATCCTCAGACAACAAATTGGAGATCAAAAGATATATAGTGTTTTACTTCCTAAAATTGCAAACATTTGGAGAAACTTTTATTTGAGGAAGTAATAAAATAAGGAGCTAAAATGGAAAGTATTTCAGAATCATGACAATTTTGTGATATATTTCTTTGAATAATAAAAATAAAGAAATTACATAAATAAATTTTAAAAATGAGATCACTAGGATTGTCAAAATCAGCCCTCTACCTTAAGCAGGAAAAGTACCCACAGTTGAGGACAGGGAATAGGGAAGATTCCAGGCAAAGTGATGCTGTTGAATAACTTTACTCACCAATTTTTTCAGCATCATTTCTTTAGCTGCTCTATGAAGCTTCCGTGAACCTATTTTAATAGGGTTCAAAGCAAGGAAACTGTTTTATAATTGAAATGACAGGCAACAGGTGAGATTTTTATGGATTTTGGTCAGAGGAGTAATTACAGCGATTGTTTATTATTTGGTAAAATAGTTTTGTAAATTTTATGCAGGGGGAAGTTTTCACAATAGTCAAAAAGATATAGCAACATTCAGGCTTAAGCATACCATAAATTAAACTAAACTAGTGATGAAGACATTGATGGGGGGCGGGGGGATTAGGTTAGAAGGAGAAACTAGGGAACTGTAAATAAAAGTCTTTTCCCATAGGAAATCCTGAAATTACATTGTCTGTTATTATTACTAAAAGATTGGTATCTATTTCAGTAAGAGTGCCTGTAAAGGCAGAAAACATTAACCATTTTCAAAAGTAAAAGTTCGCCTTGACCAGTAAGCAAATCAAGAAAAGTAAGTTACTGTTGTGCTTAAGTCTATATTAGCCTGAATATTTCTATGGTGAAAATGATAAAGAAATGGAATGAAAACAAATTATAAGAATAAATGTGAGTTTTCAGAGATAATTCTGATATTTTAATGGCTGCTGTATAAAAAATTTAAAGAAAAGTTAGTGGAAGGAAGACATGAAAAATAGAATCTGTAAAACTATCTTGGCCATACATTGTCTGTAGTCTTCATGTGACTTTTTGTTGCAATGTTCATAGGTAATCTAAAAATGACTTTGCACAATCATGCTCAGAGAGATAGAACAGCTGAAATCTAATAAGAGTTCAGTTTTTTAAAAAAGATTTTATTTATATATTTGAGAGGCAGAGTTACAGATGGTGAGAGTAAGAGACAGAGAGAAAGGTCTTCCCTCCGTTGGTTCACTCCCCAAATGGCCGCAATGGCTGGAGTTGTGCCGATCCGAAGCCAGGAGCCCCCTCCTGGTCTTCCATGTGGGTGCAGGAGCCCAAGCATCTAGGCCATCCTCCACCACTTTCCTAGGCCACAGTAAAGAGCTGGATTGGAAGAGGAGCAGCCAAGACTAGAACCGGTGCCCACATGGGATGCCGGTGCCACAAGCAGATTAATCTGCTGCACCACGGCGCCGTCTCCAAGAGTTCATTTTAATCTTCATGGAATCCTATGCTTTCTTCTTGCATTTGCAAAAATTAACAAACATTAGTTGAGGCAGTTTTTAGGCATATTTTACTGTTCCTTCATTTGAATAATAAACTAAAGCAGTATTTTTACAGAGCTACAACTAGGAAGTGAGTTCCATATGCTTTCTCTCTGAGGCATACATGCTAATGCAAACAATTTTACATTTTGTTGACTTATAGCAATTTCAAGAGGATTCTAGCTTCATTAAAATGAAATTGACAGCTTATTTAATTTGATGTTATTTTATGCAAATATGTTTAGTAATAAAAAAATAAAAGTACAGAAGATGTAATTTGGAAAACCAGACTGTTTCTAGTGCACCATTTGGCAAACCTCTTTAGGATTTAACAGTTCTCAGAATGATTAATTGTACATGAATGACTGAGAAAAATTCAAATAAATAATTGGTTTAGCAATGAGCAATTTTATCATTTATTTTGACTGCTTAAGTGAGGAAGCGTTGTTTACATTAACTGTAAGGCATCCATCCAACTTTGTCCTAGTGAATTGTAAATCATAAAAGAAAAATTTGAAGTCAATATTCCCCTAAAAATGTTAATAATTTATGAAAGTCACAAAAAAGATTCTGTATAAATCTTAGCCCCTTTTATATTTTTATTTTTAAATAAGTAGTAAATAGTGTAGAATTCTAGAATAGGAACACTGAACCTCAAGCAAGAATTCAACAAACAAGACTGAGTTGTGAGATTTTGTTCCCTGTTAACTAGAGTTGTCCCACCAAATTTGCCTAAATATGGTGATACACAAGAGGAATGCTTCCTCTATGGACTTCAGATAAAAGAATTAAACAGAAAGCTTTCAATCTTACCACATCTGTGTGGAAGAAAACAGTTTCAAAAATCTGGCATAAAAAATCAGATCTAACTTTTTTTTATTTATTTATTTTTGACAGGCAGAGTGGATAGTGAGAGAGAGAGACAGAGAGAAAGGGCTTCCTTTGCCGTTGGTTCACCCTCCAATGGTTGCCGCGGCGGGTGCAACGCACTGATCTGAAGCCAGGAGCCAGGTGCTTCTCCTGGTCTCCCATGGGGTGCAGGGCCCAAGGACTTGGGCCATCCTCCACTGCACTCCCGGTCCACAGCAGAGAGCTGGCCTGGAAGGGGGGCAACCGGGACAGAATCCGGCTCCCCAACCGGGACTAGAACCTGGTGTGCCGGCGCCGCAAGGCGGAGGATTAGCCTGTTGAGCCATGGCGCCAGCTCCAGATCTAACTTCTTATTGTCCAAGGTGTTCTATTAATTTTGCCTCTATAGATATAATTTCAGAAATTGAGTTTCACCTACTGTTATTTAAATATAACAGACTGTATGCTCAAAAGTGCTCCTAAAGAAACAGGGCTTGAAAACATATTAATAGAGAATGAATGATAAATATCTATGTAATTATGATTTGCACTTATTTTTTTAAGCTATACCTTAGAATTCAAAAACCATTTACTCTTTATTATTCTAGCATTTGGATTAAGCAATACATATAACTGAATGACAATGTAGTTGAACATAATTAAATCTTCAAATCTCTGATGATGGCCATAATTCAAAATAAAATGAAACAATATAAATGTGTATCTAAAGTCTCTGATCATTTTGTAGCTGTCTCTGAAATCATATTTTAATCATTATTTTGAGCTGTCCTTTTTTAAATTTTTTTGATATTTTATGTGTATACTTAAGGCAGAGAGACTAAAAGAATGAGAGACATGGGCTGGTGCTGTGGCTCACTTGGTTAATCCTCTGACTGCAGCGCCAGCATCCCATATGGGTGCCGAGTTCTAGTCCCGGTAGCTCCTCTTCCAGTCCAGTTCTCTACTGTGGCCAGGGAAGGCAGTGGAGCATGGCCCAAGTGCTTGGGCCCTGCACCCGCATGGGAGACCAGGAAGAAGCACCTGGCTCCTGGCTTTGGATCGGCGCAACTCTGGCCGTGGTGGCCATTTGGGGGGTGAACCAACAAAGACAGAGCTTTCTCTCTTTCTCTCTATTTCACTGTTTAACTCTATCTGTAAAAAAAAAAAAAAAAAAAAAAGTGAGAGACAGAGAGATCGTCCATCCCCAGGTTTACTCCTCAAAAGCCTGACACAGCCAGGTCTGGGCCAGGTTGAAGTCAACAGCTTGGAACTCTCTCTGGCTCTCCCACATAGGTGGCAGAGACCCAGGAGCTTGAGACATCACCTACTGCCTCCAAAGCAATGATTAGCAGGAAATTGTATCCATCAAAAGTGAGGGAATCAACATTCAAATGAGGCACTCTGATATTGGATGCCTGCATTCCAAGAGGTGACCTAACTGCTGTACCAAATGCTTGGCTTGGAAACTTTTTCAAAAAGAGATTTATTTATTTATTTGGAAAAGAGAGCAACAGAAAGTGAAGGAAAGTCCCAGAAAGATCTTCCATCTGCTGATTCACTCCCAAAATGGCCTTAATAGCCAGGTCTGGTGCAGTCTGAAGCCAGGAGCCAAGAACTCCATCATTGTCTCACACATTGATGGCAGGGGCCCAAGTATCTGGGCCATTTCTGCTGCCCTCCCAGGTGCATTAGCAGGAAGCTGGGTGGGAAGCAGAGCAGCTAGGACTGAATGTTGCACTCTGCTAGGAGATGCTTCATCACAAGCTGAGGCTCAACCTGCTGTACTACAATGCTGGGCCCTGGAAATTTTTTTATAAAGAGTTCAGTGTCATTTAAGGGTGTTTCCTCTAAAATATAAAAAAATACTATACTATTAATGTTTTAAACATTAATATGTAATTATAAGGATAAATATCTACTGTTTAGAGAATTATGCCATTACCCAATCATCTAAAATATTTTCACTGAATGTCTCTTCCTTCAGTTTGCCATTCTCTGAATTTCTTTTCTGTCTTAATAACTCCATTGTCTGTCTTCTCTTTCATTCAAAAAGCACTTAAGTGCCTTCACTAGAACAAGCTCTGTGATAAGTTATAAAGATACAAACATTAATTAAAAAATAACCCTCAACTTAAGCCACTTATACTCCAGGTCCTTAACAAATACCACACACAATTTCAAACAGTGAGAAAAGTGCTATTATGAAATGAGAAATGATCACTTTTTGTATGCTGAAGATTCAGAAAAATCTTTTTAGTGGGATAAAATAGCGCCTAAACTGAGATTTGAAGGACACTTAATGCTCACAGCATCTGAACACATTTCAGGGAAAATAGCAGTGCACAAGTGCAGAGGCAAAGAACAGTCATGTGTTCATTACAGGCAGATTATTTTTACTAGATTATAAAATAAATTCAAAACAAGAAGGGGTTGATGATAGAGAGGTACTTAAGAAGCAATTTTTGAATATATCTCTTATTTGCTTCATAGAATGAAAATCTTTGAAAGGATACATGAAGTTATAATATAGTTCATTATTACATTTTGTATACATGTATCAAATTACCACATTATACCCAAGAAAAGGTACAATAATAATAATAAAATATATAGATTAGAAATATTTTTAGTAAAATCATTTAACATAAATTTTAAAAAAATAAATTCTGTAAGTGCTATGATAAGGTTACAAGAATAACAACATAGGAATTATCATTATTCTTTTAAAAATAATTTAGGACATTGCAACATGGATGGTGACAGTATTATTGTCTGTAACTGCTTTGTCATCACCTACCTTGGCTCTTTGACTTTAATTCTTAAGAATCTTCAATGGGGAATGCATATTCCCATCTCTTGACATTTCTATAGGGAGGACATTCCACCAGATGACACTTTTGTTTTGTCTTGCACTCTCCCCCATCCCACAACCAATATCAAGGGAAATTATGTTTCTCATGAGTGAATTGCAAATATAAGTTGACTGATCCCATAAGGAATCATTCTGATTCCTCTTTAGTTCTTCCTGCCTTCATGAAAAGGCATGGTCCAATGCTGGGTGTTGGGGGTGAAGAGGCATTGTTAATCCTAGGGTTGTCCAAGTGTGCCATGGACTGGATCTGTTAATAATGGCAATACAGAGGTCAACTATTACTGATTTGCTTGGCTTAAAATTTAAGCATAACACACATGGAAATCATTATGAGTAAAAATTTGATGTAATTACCATCTATCAGTCCATTTCTCAGTTCCAATCCCAAGCACAGAAAAGAGCACTAGTACGAACTAATCTCCAAAAACTCTAATATATGAAGGAACTATTTCATGTGTATTCCTAATTAAAGCTGGTTGGCTTTATGGTGCAAAGGACAGGAAGTTTAGTGTGACTAGTTGCCTCCCTTAGTTTTTTTCATGGTTTCTGGAATCCAGTTGTTTATATTGCCCAGTAGCTTACTCTAGGCTGACCTTCCTCAGACCAAGCTTTTATTCTGTTCTATTCTGCCTGAAGATATTCAAGTCTATGTAATAATTTTCTCTGTAGTAATAAAAAGATGAGTGGTGATGTGTTTTTGAGTTGTCACCAATGAACATATGCAGTCTAGCAAATATTCTAGACATCAAATATCTTAATTCCAATATGTGAATTTAAAAGTAGAAAATTTGCATTCAGTGGCAAGCTTTTGGGGAAGTTGCTTATGAACAGATGGATTTTTTGGTATGCTTTCCTTCCATCAAGTTGATAAGTAAATATTTCATCTAAATATATCAGATTTGATAAGAGCTTATCAGAGGGATCCCAAGTGAAACTAGCAACTAAGGCAGTGCTGGCATGGCAGATACTCTAGGATGTTTAATTCAACACAACTGATAATTTCCATTCCCTTTCCAAACTCCACTATAAACAGGGAGTAGTGGACTGTCAGGTCTATGACTCATGGAGGACACATGACAGAGTTTTATCCAATGAGATTTCAATAATAATCTCTGGGTATGGCATCTCTTTTCAAATAAAGCAGTTAGTAGAAAGCTTTTGGTGCCTCCCCTCTCCCTCATCTAGTGGACCAACAAAATAAGAATGTAGAATCCCTCCTGCAAAAATGAAGGGAAATCACATGTTGAAGATAGTTCCCTTTCACCCACCATGTAAAATGTGAGCCCTTTATTTAAGTGACTGGTAAATTTTCTATTATTTACAACACATAACTATTTGAAAAGAAGAACCAATACCTTTTAAAATGTTTTTAATTGATAGAAACAGAACAGATTTAGTGTAATTCATATATACATTTTCTGTTTTTTTCTTTTTTTTAGCTTTGATTTAGTAAACATAAATTTCCAAAGTACAGTTTATGGATTACAATGGCTTCCCCCCCATAACTTCCTTCCCACTTGCACCCCTCCCATCTCCCGCTCCCTCTCCCATTCCATTCACATCAAGATTCATTTTCAATTATCTTTATATACAGAAGATTGATTTAGTATATATTAAGTAAAAATTTCATCAGTTTGCACCCACACAGAAACACAGAGTGTAAAATACTGTTTCAGTACTAGTTATAGCATTACTTCACATTGGACAACACATTAAGGACAGATCCCACATGAGAAGTAAGTACACAGTGACTCCTGTTGTTGGCTTAACACATACATACAATTTCAAACTCATAATACTTCTTACCCTCCCTTTGATCCTCCCTCCTCCTTTCTTTCTTCTTTTCTATTCTTTTAATTTTTACAATAACATACTCTCAATTTACTTTATAGTCACAGGCTTAATCCTCCACTAAATAAAGAATTCAACAAGCAGAAAGTAGAAGGGCCACTATTGCACAGGTGTACAGACAATGGCTATAAACAATAATCAAATCTCAAGGTGATAATTTCACTCATACATTTTTGTACTCTATGTATTAGCTACAAATCAAACATGATATTTGCCTTTTGGGGAGTGACCTATTTCAACAGCCTAATGGTCTCCAGTTGCACACATTTTGTTGCAAAAGTTAGGACTGCATCTTTTTATGGCTGAATAGTACTCCATGGTGTATATGTACCACTTTTTTTTTATTCAGTCATCAGTTGATGGTGATCTGGATCAATTCCATATCTTAGCTATTATGAGTTCTATAAACGTGTGGGTACAGATAGATTTTTCATATGCTGATTTCATTCCTTTGGGTAAATTCCCAGGTGTGGGATGACTGGGTCATATGGTAGATTAGGTTTCATATTTTCAGGAATTTCCATACTGTCTTCCATAATGGTTTTGCATTCCCACCAACAGTGTATTAGAGTACCCTTTTTCCACATCCTTACCAGCACTTGTTATTTTTAAATTTATGGAAGATAGCCATTCTAACTGTAGGCAGGTGAAATGTCATTGTGGGTTTTTTTGTTTTTTTTTGTTTTTTTTTTTTTGTTTTTTTTTTTGGCATTTTCTTGATGACTAGTGATCCTGAGTATATTTTCATGTATCTGTTAACCATTTGTATTCATCCAGGACCTTTCAAATTTGTATACGTCACCATTCTGAGTAACAGAAATTAAAAGTATTCTAACTGGCTCATTCATTAAAGAATTGGTTAGTGAAAGGCATATAACACAGAATTGTTGGG
The DNA here is from genome assembly GCF_033115175.1 of Lepus europaeus. Taxonomy (NCBI): domain Eukaryota; kingdom Metazoa; phylum Chordata; class Mammalia; order Lagomorpha; family Leporidae; genus Lepus; species Lepus europaeus. The sequence continues at coordinate 46,380,470 of NC_084836.1, read as the reverse complement.
ATATCCTTTAAACTTGGAAGCTACATATATGGAAGAAACTAGTATACTTGAAGGACAGCATATGTAGGAAAAATGTCTACTCATGCCATGAGGTCATTGGTATGAAAAAAAAAATGGCCATTTGCATTGCCCCACAAATGAAATATAAGCTGGAAACTCTACCACAGCTGTCAGGGGGAAGTACATGACACAGCTACTTCCTGTCCTTGATCTCTTCATTCATTTTTCATGTAAGTACATTTGCTTAGCTGAATCTAAGTCCCACTTCTTCACACTAGTCAAAAAGATTTGGGGAAATTCAGCTTGTGTGATGCTAGCCTGTATCGCTCAAGAAAGCAAGCCAATAAAAAAAGTATTAAAATGAGTGGTGAGTGAGTTGATATGAAGTGTCTTTAACAAACTGTGGCAACCTTGAATGGTATTGACTTTCTGGAATGTTGTTCCAAGGACTGGCTGAACATATGCAGGCTCAGCAAGAAAGAGTGAAGTGATTCATTAGTGATCTCTTCGGAGATACAGAGAAAACGAGTCTGGATACACCTGCCGCTTATTGTTTCATCTGCAAGCAAAGATCAGATAAAGAGGCTGCTTGGGATGGGAGCTCAGGGGTTGAAATAGATGAATAATTATAGGGAAGGGAGATTTTAGAACACTATGCTGCTCTAATTTTTGAGCTGCTTGGTCTCAAGAGGAGGTGAAATAACAAAAAGAGGAGTGGGTGAAAGTAGTACTATGCTGGAACATAGTACTCTCTTCCTCTGAGTGCAGGTTATCTGACACCTGTTTAATCAATCTTTGGTTTTGGGGCAGGAAAACAACATGACAAACATGGATTAAATTTGGACTGTGCATCCATTTTAGGTACACCTGCTCCAGAAATCTTAGCAAATAATATCACATTAGAGGATCTTTAACTTTAGTATAAACAGAAAAAAAAAATAGGCTAAGACAAATAATACAGAGTTTCTAGGTCCATAAAACTCATCTTTCCATTTCATTTTAAATCTGAAAAATGTGTGACCAGAGATACTACGGCTCCCACAAGGCAGAATGTTAGCAGAGAATTTCAGTGTTTCTCAGCCCTACACCTTTTCTGTGTGATCACATGTTCATTGAAGCATTCATATTAAGATGGCATTTTTCTAAATATTATAGATTATATAAGGAATATATGATACATTTTCCATAATCAAGCAGTTTATAATTAAATGGAGAAACAAAGACAAATAGACTAAATGCTCTACAAATTCCAAAGGAAGGAAAAAAAAAGCATGAAATTGGAACACATCAGATTTTTTGGTTCAATTAACAGAATCTTCCCCTATCTGAAAATGTAGAAAAAAAAATTTTAAAGACTCATTGAAAAGATCAAAAAGTCAACTTTTGAAACAATTTCCAGAGGCAATTCATGAAACCACAGTATGGAATTTATATGTTGAAGAATATGCCTTCAAATGGTAGACTTTTGTATTCTCAAAGTTGTTAGCATTTATAATCTGCTGCTATTCTCACCAGCAGAGAAAGAGAGAAGCTGCTTATAAGGTACCAAGTCAAAATTAGCTGTGGGGAAGGCTGAGATCATAAGTAACTGACATTCTAAATTTTTTTACAAGGAGAGTATTCCTCTCGGTCTTATCAGTATTCTTAAAGTAAGGAATTTTTTTAACAATTTGGAGATTAAATTAACTCAGTTGGCACCTGCATTGTGGTGCAGTGAGTTAAGCTACTGTTGGTGATGTTGGCATCCCATACTGGAGTGCTGGTTTGAATCCTGGTTATTCTGCTTCCAATCCAGCTTCCTCATAATCTGCCTGAGAAAGAAGTGGATGATATAGCCCAAGTACTTGGGCCTCTACCACCCATATAGGATACCCGGATGAAGTTCTTGGCTTTGGCCTGGCTCAGCTCCTACTATTGTGACTATTTGGGAAGTGAACTAGAAGAGGAAAGCTCTCTCTCTGTATATATATATCTCTCTCTCTCTGTCATTTTGCATCCCAAATAAGTACATAAGTAAAATATTTTTAAGCTGGTGATCATACATTTCCTACAAAGTTGTAACAATGTCACATGGGATCTAGAAAAGTATCTGCATTCCCATGTTCAATGCGACATTATTTACAAGAGATAAGATATGAATAGATGAATGGATAAAGAGAAATGTGGCCTATACATACCAAAAATACTACACAGAATTGAAAAATAATGAAATCTTGTCAATTGTATGGTAAGTCTGGAGAACACTGTGTTAAGTAAAATAAGCCACTCACAGAAGTACAAATACTGTATGATTCCACTTACATACGACATGCGTATCAGTCAAACTCACAGTAACAGAATTAGAGGGGCTCAGGAACAAGGGATCAAGTCATGGTTATCCAATGGGTATCAAGTTTTAGTTCTTCAAAATGAGCAGGTTCTAGATAGAGATCTACTATACTGCATTGTGCACTGAAGAATTTGTTAAGAAAGTAGATCGTATGTTAACAATTATTACTACATTTTTCAAAATTATGCAGAATTTTTTTTTTTTGACAGGCAGAGTGGACAGTGAGAGAGAGAGAGAGAGACAGAGAGAAAGGTCTTCCTTTGCCATTGGTTCACCCTCCAATGGCCGGCGCGGCCAGTGTGCTGCGGCCGGCGCACCAAGCTGATCCGATGGCAGGAGCCAGGTGCTTCTCCTGGTCTCCCATGGGGTGCAGGGCCCAAGCACTTGAGCCATCCTCCACTGCACTCCTGGGCCATAGCAGAGAGCTGGCCTAGGAAGAAGGGCAACCAGGACAGAATCTGGCACCCTGACCGGGACTGGAACCCGGTGTGCCAGCGCCACTAGGCGGAGGATTAGCCTATTGAGCCACGGCGCCGGCCAGAAATTTTTTAAAAGAACTGAAACCTGCATGTTCTAATAATTCTTCTTATAAAAGCAATAACTTTGTTTAAAGCTTTGTCTCTACTGTTGAGGAACAGTGTTTTTTTCTTATTATTATTTGTTGGAGTCTTTACTTAGTGTAGAGTTTATCTTATGAGTAGAAAGTAAACAGAAAGTAGATCATTGTAAAAATTAAGAAAGGGAATAAGAGGGGAAGAATAAGGATGGGTAGGAGCATGGGTGGAAGGGAGTGTAGGGTGGGGAATATCACCATGTTCCTAAATCTGTATATGTGGATCACATGAAATTTATTTACCTTAAATAAAAAAGTTCTCCAATTATGAATGTTATCATTATAATGAGTCACACTAAACTTCTTCCTCTTCCAATTCTCAGCTCTAGGAATGAAAAAAATGATTATTAGTTATTCCATAAGCCTTTATTGTGTTACTTATTCATGGACTTTCTATGAATTTATATAAAAATAAATATATTTGAATAACAAAGATTGTGTGAGTATAGGTATTTGAAGAAATGTAACTATAATTTTGTCCCTTCTCTTAATGAAACTGTATCTTTCTGAAACTAAACTCAAAATCACATTTATCCCCTTGCCCAAAATCTTGTGGTGCCTGTGTTGAGTTGATGGACGTTAAGTCATTTGTTGCTAAGAACAAATATTTTTCCAGTCTGGAGGTAAAGGGAAAAATAGTTGCCATCCTCTGCACCTAATAGTATGCTCTGATAAAGAAACCTGTTTTGCATTTCAGGCAGATTTCTTGTGATACTATAGATAAAGTCATGTAGGCATTAAAGTCCTTTTTTCTTTTCCACTAATGGTGTCTGTCTGTATTTACTATATTTACCTGGCACATTAGTTCTGACCATTTTGCCTGTGTTTCAGGGTAACTAGAGCAAGTGAAACCTAAAGATCAAAAAAGAAATCCACCTTATTGAAGGAATTTGGGGAGGAAAAATCATGCATGAACATATCTAGATGAAAAATATTAGCAATGCTCACAAAACTTGCAATTATTTCTGTATTGTTGCTTAACCTTTAGATAAAATAATTAGTTCCTTTTTCCTATGTGTCTTTATCATTTCAGAAACCTTTTAAAAAGCAATTTCATTTCTCATTTTTTCATTAACTTCCAAGTACAGACATTTATTACCAAATAACTTCCCCCCAAACTGTGACCATACTGGAAGAAGACCATATTTAAGAATGTGTATTTATAAATTACGTGGCACTTAGTAATAGTTGTCTTTATTCTTTTGGAAATTTCATTCTGAAATCAAGTGACTCTAACTGCAACATTTTTCTGCTTATTATATTAAAGCAATGAAGTTTGAAGATGAATAACTTATTTATCATGGAACTCATAAAACTCAAAGGTAAAATATTTTTCTTAATTTATCTTTTGAAAAAAATCAATATTTTTCTTTCTTTAATTGATTGTAATGTTTTATATTACTTTTATAATAATATTTATCCATGGATACAAAGAAGCCTCAGATGAACTCAGCTACTAAAATCCTTGCAATTAGAGGATTTTTAATAATTGTAATTTGAATAGCAATACAGTGGGTGCAAAATTATGCAGAGGCAGAATGCAAAGTGAGAAGTTGGGGAGAAATAGAATTGATGGTCACAATGGAAAGTCAAGGGGAAAAATAAAGAAGATTGTTAGACTCACTTTACACAGAAACAGCACACAAGGGAATTTAGAGTTAAGCTAAGAGTTTTGAAGCTGTGTGGGTTCAAGGAGAATAGTGACTCCAATTCAGTGAAAGGACGAAAATGTTTTATTTGTTAATTTTTACCTAAGATCCAGTAATCATGTTTTTTGAGAGAAAGTCAATCAAGAGTTATAAAATGAAACAAAAGAGGAAAATAATTAAATATAAGAAATGAGTAGAGATTTTTAATTTATTTCTAAGTCTTAATTCTGTTATTCCTGAACATAAATATAATGCCTGTCTTACACACAACTTTGTTGTTTCATAGGATCTGAGTATCTTGCCAATTCACTTAGTGATTCAATTAGATAGATTTAAGTTGCTGGTATTGGCAAGCAAAACATTACCAAGAAATACAGGGTAAAAATGCATCTCATCAGAAGTACACCAAGTTAGAATTCAGAGAAGTAAAACTTCAGAAGCTAAACTCTCCATTGCCCTGGTTTTAGGTTAGTAAAAGTTCCCTCATTGTCAAGGCCTGGAAATGCTGCCACATCAAAGTAAATATAAGTCTTTCCTGAATCTTTTGTGATCTCCTTTCCAGAGGCAGGAATTAGAAACACTGAGGAATGAAGTTGTTTGGATGGTATATTCATAGATAAGGAGCTCCCCTTTAGATCTTGAGGTCTAAATACACATTACAGGGTAGAACTGCAAACAGCCTGAGTTTGAAGTGAAATTACTTAAAGTGACTAAGGAAGATGCAAAGATGTATATTCAATGAGGGCCAGGAGAATGCAGACAGCAACACTAAAAGAGAGAAATCTCCAGATGAGAGAACAAAGGGACAATTCACCCTCAGGGGTAGAGATCTCTTTGCTCTTCCAGTCCAGGAGAAATCTTTGAGACCAGAGCTATTCAATAAAAATAACACATGATACTTGATAATTTCTGGTAGCCACATTAATAAAAGTAAGAGGAAGCAGGTAAACCTAACAGTGTGTTTTAATTCAATATATCCAACCTATGATTTTAAAAATTATAATCATTATGACTATTACAGATATATTTTATTTTCTTTGGTACCAAGTGTGAAAAGTCCACTGTGTATTTTACACTCGCATCACATCTCAATTGGGACAAGTCACACTCTAGTATTCAGCAGCCACATATGCATTGTTGCTTACCTTCTTGGACCTCAGAGGGCTATTCAATAGAGTGGTGCCATACCCTGCGGTCCTCTCCTTCTCCAAACGTTGTTTTTTGTTTTTGTTTTCTTTCATCCGTGTACATAGTCACTTGAAAAGTCAGTTGGAAACAATTAATTTGCAAAAGCTGCCTTAAATTGATGTGAAGTTCTGGAACAAAATGAGCCAAAATCAGACTTGATTAAATCAAACCCTCCCTGAAAGGGTTCCTGGACTTTAGGATAAATTTATTCCAACCTGAAATTATTTAAGATTATTTTTTGCTTGGCAATCACAGTGGTGGACCTTGTGAGCTGTCAGCGAAGGTGGGAATGGATTCTTTCCCACCTCTCAGGCCATGTTTTGTTTGTGAAGTGCCACACAGTGGTAGAGAGTAGTAGAATGTGAAGTTGACCAATTAGCACATCAAATAAAGCCAATAACTGGGTTGGGTGTTGTGGCACAGCAGGTTAAGCTACCTACATCCCATGTCAAGGTGCTGCTTTGAGTTCAGGCTCCTCTGCTTGCAATCCAGCTTCCTGCAAATGCACCTGGGAAGGCAGCAAACAACACCCCCAAACAGCTGGCTGGGCCTGTGCCATCACCATGGGAGACCAGGATAGAATTCTGGGCGCTTGACTTTAATCTGGCACAGCCCTGGCTTTTCAGACATTTGGAGAATGAAGCAGCAGATGGAAGTTAATCTCTCTCACTCTCTCTCACTCTCTGTCTCTCTCTCCCAACTCCCTTTCCCTCCACCAAGCTCTTCCTTTCTCCCCCACCCCTCTCCTTGTCACTCTTTCAAATAGATCTTTTTTACAAAAAATGATGAACATGCATTCCAAGTTTTGTATTCCAAATGTTTCCAGTTCATTTACACATGAATTACAGGCTGTTTGTCATTCTCTTTTGCTTTAAATTCCTTTTAACTATGAAGTTCCATGATCCTCCGATTCTCAGTGTGTTCAAACACAGAGCACTAAATTAAATGTACAACAGTGATGAAAATGTGTGTTCCCTCTGCCCTCATGGAACCTATGGCTAGGAAAATGGAAATATCAAACATTTGAAGTCACAAATTAAAAGTGACTCATAAAATTGTGGAATGTGGTACCTTCAACATCCCCAACAGTTCACTTTGATAGAACGTCACCTACCATGGTGAACAACAGATGGCACAGGCCAAATCCAAGGACCTTTCTTTTGAACTTCCCTTCTCCGTTCTCCCAGTACTTGCCAGAAGTCAGTAAGAGCCCGGTGGTGGGAACAGGTTTGCCCTTCCTGCGTCCCCTCCCTGAGCTTACCTTAGGTAACAAGTATTGAATTAGGTGAGAGAGAAAGGTTTTTAACTCGAATCTGTCGGGATCTTGAAGTAAATGAGGCTCTTCTAGAACCCCACCATCATGCCTCCACATTTGGTGTATTCAGTAGTGTGTGGATGTCTTTCTCTGCCACTTGATTATACATTCCTCCAGGACAGTGAGAAGTGTCGTGCACTAGGGTACTTAACACAGTGCTCAGCTCTCATATGTTTCCAGCAGTGTCAATACTCTGGTCGAATGCATTCCAGAACAGCAGAATTGACTCTCCTTCCTTTCCTGTTCCTAGTGCACTTACCTTGAGAAAAGCTGTAAGGTTCTATCTAAATCTCTGTCTTCTTCTTAAAATCCCATATCAACCAGAATCAATATCACATATGCCTGGAGAGTTTCAGATAGGGTTGTTTGAAATAGAAATCCTGTACATTTAAGTGTCTTGAGACCCCTGCTTCTTGGTTATTGTTCAAATCTTCCTGAAAGTTTCCTCTGCGATGATTGAATTCCCTGCTACTTCCTCTTCTGCCCACAACCCTCACAAGAACACTTCATTCAATTGTTCTGAATTCTTTTCTTCACCTCCAGACTATGAAGAGAGATACCACTTTCCCTAAAACATAATGTCTCTAAACTGATGCCCTGATATAAATTGCGAGGAAAATTCTAAGTGATAAGACAAGAAATATATACCTCATGATCTAAGAGACATAGAAATTCTTTTTAAGGACCTTGTTAGTTTTATTTTTTGTAAACTGTTGCAGATTATACTAGCAAGAAGAAAGTGCTAACAATTAATAAATTTTCAGTTAGTGTATTTATGTTATTATATTTTTATCGATATCAATCTATATAAACTCCAATATACAAATCTATGTTAACCTGTTCACCAGAATTGTTAGTCTACTTTGTACATAGAAAACCTTTAACCTTTTTTCTAAATAGTTGACTATCAAACAACCAGATGATCACTAGATGGCAGCATAACTCAACTCTTTTAAGATACATTTCCTGTGGTGATCTTTGCTTTACTTTTAAATGACTTGTTTCAAAAGCTTTAGTGGCAAAAACAGTATATTGAAATAGTATATTAGTTATTACTGAATACTGGATGCATATTTTTGCACATAATCTTAAGAATAGCTCCAAGTAAGGAAGCAACAATCTTTTAAAAACAGAAGTAGGTTATACAGAACTAAGGTCTAACAACGTGGGAAGTGTGTAAGTTTCAGAATCTGATACATCTGAATCTGATTCTTGTCTTTGTCATAAACCTTAGAAAATATGTTGTAGTTATTCTTTTATATATCTCAGTTCTTAAATAATTGCTGCATAACTGAAACTTTTTTTTTTTTTTTTGACAGGCAGAGTGGACAGTGAGAGAGAGACAGAGAGAAAGGTCTTCCTTTTTGCCGTTGGTTCACCCTCCAATGGCCACCGCGGTAGGCGCGCTGCGGCCAGCGCACCGCGCTGATCCGATGGCAGGAGCCAGGTGCTTCTCCTGGTCTCCCATGGGATGCAGGGCCCAAGTACTTGGGCCATCCTCCACTGCACTCCCTGGCCACAGCAGAGAGCTGGCCTGGAAGAGGGGCAACCGGGACAGGATCGGTGCCCCGACCGGGACTAGAACCCGGTGTGCCGGCGCCGCAAGGCGGAGGATTAGCCTAGTGAGCCACGGCACCGGCCATAACTGAAACTTTTTAAGGCAGCTTTTTCACATGGATTATATAATTTTTATGTAACATACGAAATCTTTATTAATTTGCCCTACAATGTTTGAACTTCCATAGTATAAGTTAGTTACAGCATAAATGTTGGGTCATGATGGTTCTAGCTTTAAAATTTTGTAAACATGACATACAGGTAAATATATTCTCTCAATTCCTTATGAATATACTGCCTTTAATTCTTCTGTACCTTTCTCTCAATTCTTAGGCTACAATAAGACAATGAGTTATCTCTAACTGCTTATTGTCAGGACTTGAAACAGATCATTCAATGTGAAAGTGATTAATGTACCTCAAGAATCCTAGCTCCTTACTACTGAAAAGGACAAGCTGGGTGAAGAAACACAGTATCAACATTTTAATAGGTTTTTTTTCCTAAGATCATGCAATTCGCAGAGGCAGATCCAAGATTAGAAACAAATTATCTTTCTAATGCACCACATACTGGGTCTTATTTCATTCATAATCATCCACCATGACCCACACTGGAAACTTTAGACATAATTATTCCCTCCTCTTCATCTGCCAAACTGAATCACAAATTCATGCCAGCTCTATCTCCAAAAGCCTCTTGATTCCATTGCATTTTATTCACCCACATTTCCAATCTTTAGTTAAAGCCATAATCATCTCATCTGTATGATTAAACCATCTGAAGTGATCTCTGTTCCTAGACAGGGGCCTACACTGTCCTTGTATTTCTCTCTGATGTAAATCAGCTGTATCTATCAAAGCACACAGTTTTCAGTTCTTGAAACTTGTGAGATGTGTCCCCTGTGCTTGCAATGGCTTGGGACAAAAATAATGTGTGTATGTGGGGTGGGGGGAGGACATCTGGTTTAGCTATTAAGATGCCGATAGATGGATTAGAAAGTTTCTGTGCACATGAGAGTCCCCAGGTGTAATTCCCAGCTCTGGGTCCAGAATTGAGCTTCCTGCTAAATGTGCACACTGGGAGGGAAAAGTGATGGCTCAAGTAATTGGGTTTCTGTCACCCACGTGGAAAATCTGGCTTCCCACCTGGTCCAACTCTGGTAGGTATTTGCAAAGTGAGGTAGAGGGTGGCAACTCCCTTTTTGTCTTTCTTTCTCAAAGTCTGTCCCACAAATTAAAAAAAAAATGAAAATAAAAAAATCAAATGAAATAATGACTGTTAATACCCATATTTGTACATCTTAGAGTCTAAGAATATATAGCTCTTCATCTCACTAGATATGCTAATTTATGCAGCTAAAAATCAAAAATGAAGAAAGAATCATGAAGGAGAACTGAAACATCATTTTGTAGAGTTAAAATAAAAATGGAGTGAGTGTGGCTAAAAGCTAATTGCAGATCTCTTGCTTTTATACATATTAGCTTCGCTTGCTAATGGTTGAAGGTGTATCTTGTGAAACAATGCGGGCCCAAATTCCAAGAAACTAAGAAAGGACTAAGTTGACAGAAATGCACCCTGCACTGTTATCCTGCTATCGTAAAACCATATCTTGGGTATGTTATTCTTCCTGGGTTTGTTATTGTTAACTGTTATCTTACAACCATATTCTGTTTTTTTTTTTTTTAATTGTTCGCTGCATACTAGGGATTTGAAATTGTGAGCCCTAGTGGACAGAATACTGTAAAAAGCTGTGTAACTTGCTGTTGGGGGCCACACTCTGGTAAGGAGTATCCATCCAGATCAGTTGCCTTGCCTCTAATTTTCAATAAAATTCATGTGTGACTGTCACTGGTTTTTGTAATATTCTATTTAACTGATGAGTAAATGCTTTAGCTTACAAGAGGGTGCAACAGTTTGTCCATTTATTGCCCCACAGAAGTTTTAGCAGAAAGTTAGAACTCTTCTCATTGTCTCTTCCCACCTTTGGTCACAAATTGTGCTTCCGCCATGACAGCAGAGACCGAAGAGCGCAAAACCATCCTGAGAGTTTTGTAGGTCCAAAATAAAACAAAGAAAAAGAAGACAAAAAGGATCCTAGCAGTATTGTGTAGCAGGAATTCTATATTTTCAACTTAACATATGAAGCTGTGATTCAGTTAGGCAGATATTAAGAGCCCACCTCATTTAAAATCAGCATAAACTTTGTCAGTGAAATTTTGTGATTATTGAGTGCTAACAAAAGTCAAAGCAAAAAAAAAAATGCACTGGACAAAATCACATCAGCAAGGAAGACTTTATTTAAGATTGCTACGAGAGAAGAGAGAGGTGAGAACTCAGGCAGAGCATAGCTTTAAGGAAACAGAAAGCTAGAAAGCTTTCAAGAGCTCAAGTGGGGAGATCTTAGATGCTCCTTGCCTTTACTAATGGGCTTTACCCTAAGAGAAAGTATTTTCTCACAGTTAGAGGACCTAGAGCAAGCTTCTTCCACCAGTTAGCTACTGCCCTTTCTCAGACAGAGGCTCTGCCTTCCCTGAGGTTTACATTTCAGAGAGGGCTGGAGGGGGAGGTGGTTCTCAAGAAAGACATTCTCGGGTTTTAAGACATTCTGGGTTTTAAATTTGACAAGAGGCCTTTAAAGTAATTTACATCTCAAAGGAGAAGGAAGGGATTTAAAATTACAAGTTTTCCAGTGAGTCACTGAAGAAATCAAAAGAGAAATCAAAAACTTTCTGGAAACAAATGAAGATAACAATACAACATATCCACACTTATGGGTTACAGCAAAAGCATTGTTAATAGGAAAGCTTATAGCAATTGGTGCCTACATCAAGAAACTGGAAAGTCAACAAATATATGAGCTATCAGTACATCTGCATGACTTAGAAAAATAACAGCAAACCAAACCCAAAACTAGTAGGAGAAAAGAGATAATTAAAATTAGAGAAGAAATAAAATTGTAACAAACAAAAAAACTATACAAAAGATCACCAAAACAGGCAGAGCTGGTCTGACCCAGAGCCAGAAGCTTCTTCTGGGCCTCCCAAGTGGGAACAGGGCCATCTTCTACTGCTTTCCCAGGCCGTAGCAGAGAGCAGGATCAGAAGTGGAGCAGCCAGGACTCCTAGCTTCAGATCGGTGCAGCTCTGTCTGTTGTGGCCAACTGGGGAGTGAACCAGCGGATGGAAGACCTCTCTTTCTATCTGTCTCTTTTCTCTCTGTGTATCTCTGACTTTCAAATAAATAAATAAATCTTATAAATAAAAAAAAAAATTACAAGTTCTCCAAAGGAAATGCTCTAAGAGACCTGGAGGTTAAGGCTTCAGATTCAGGAAGAAGCCTGTGTAAAGGCTGATCAAGCTGAAGGGAATATTCAGTGCTTCATGCTCACAACGATCATGAGTGCACACGCTGGACAGCTGCGCACCTTAAACGTAGATGAAACAAATCTCCCATGACAAATAGCAGGAATAATTCTTTAACAAGGAGCCTCCGTACGACCTGAAAGACAGAACATCCTTTGTTTGGTTGAATCTCTGCCGGGCTGACTATTTTAAAAACAAATTCCAAAACACTGGCCTTGGAGAAATCACTGCAAGGAAAGTTAAGGAAACACCATCTGAGAGACCTGGAAAAATACAGACCTTGGAAATTCATTTGCTGTTAAAAAATAAGAAAATTTACCAAAGGTACATCAGTATGATGTAAGAAGACACAGTCCCTATGGTATAGGACTAAGGGATTCATAAATCTGAAATGTGAAAAGATATTCAAGTGAGAGAAAGGAAGGATCTATAATGATATGAAATCATTGAAAATATTCCCTAATACAACAAATTATATCAGTAAGATGAGTAAGGACTCTAAAATAAATGAATGAAAAATTTATTACATATTATTAAATGCCAGGTTTTACAGTTTAAAATCTCAAGTATTATAAATTATATTTTCAGATATTTTATTGACAGATTAGATATATTTTCACATATATATTTTAGCATGATAAAAACTGAGCATGTCAACAATCCCCTTGAACACTTTCACACCTTCCTCTGCTTTTATTTCCTTTGAGTTTCTTTCTCGGGTGTTTTACATTTTTTATCTTTTTTATTTAACAGGTAATATTTAACAGCACCTTCATCTTCACAAACTCCATATACACGAATAGCCTGGCCAGCCAATCATGCTTCTTCAGGCCATCTGGTTGACTTGTGTAATGAAGGGTCTCCATAAGCAGGTATGCTCCTGCACTGATTACTATTGATGACATGAATCATTAGGTATTGTGCCCACCAGGAGTTTGGTGGGGGAGGAGGGAAATGGGGCAAAGGTGAAATCTTAACTTTTCCTTTATTATTCCCTGAAATCCTATTTTCCATAAGAGTCTTTCTGGGAAAAAATCACTCCTGTTCAGCTTTTGCAGAAAATAAACATCTGCTGTTCTGATGTAGGAAAGAGGGAAAGGAAGGAGGATCTTTATTTTCTCCAATAATTCTTTGAACTTGCCAAAAGGGCAAAATACATATGTTAGGAATTTGGACTGTTTAAAAAAAAACAAGAAATATGACATTTTCAGTTTATGAATATCATATTAATTTTTAAATTTATTTTTAATATATGACATAAGCTAATTTTGGCCTCAACATATATAATTCTACAGTTGATTCAGAGCTACATAATAGACTGTTGTTACTACCACTAAGAGGAAGATCTATCTCTTGGATTTCTCCTGTTGGACTGAGGGAACCAATATCCTGAATAATGTTTGTTCTTTCAATTTTTCTTTATATTATCTATATTGCTAGTTTTGCAGATATTTTATATTTATACTCATGGCACATGAGCATTTTTAATTAAATACTTTACATTTCAACAGACATGTAAAATTGTACATATTTATGGGGTACTGTGATATGTTTAGTTACATGTATACATTGTGTGATGTTCAATCAAGGCAAATATCTATCTCTTCAAGCCAATACAATCCCATCAAGGTGGCATGTACCAATGCCATCTCACTAGTCCAAGTGATCAATTTCAGTTCACAATTGATGGCTCTGACAGGTCTAAGAGTCAAAGGGATCACACAAACAAGACAAGTGTCTGCTAATACTAACTGATAGAATCAAAAAGGGAGAGAAGGATCCAACATGAGAAGCGGGATACACAGCAGACTCATAGAATGGCAGATGTCCTAAGTATCTAACATTTCTTTATGGTGAAAATATTCAAATTGTTATCTTCTAGATTTTTTGCTAGAGAAATATTTTTGTGCTTACTACTATGCTTATGAAATTCATAGGTAATGATACAGACAGCTGTGGGCTATTCCTTTTTTATTTTATGTAATATCCCATAACATTAATATTATGAGTTTGTGTTTCATTAAGCTTGTATGTAGATTTTTCCCACACTGATGCATATATGCAACAGTATTTTTTAGGTAATTATCTATCTTAAGAATCTCTAGGGAACAAGCATTGTGGCTGGGTGGGTAGAGCCACAGCCTGTGCATCCCATATAAGCCCTGATTTGAGTCCTGGCTGCTCTGCTTCTGATGCAAATTCCTGCTATTGTGTCTGGCAAAGCAATGGAAGATGGCACATGAGCTTGGACCCCTGCCACGCACACCAGAGACCTGGATGGAGTTCCAGGCTTCTGGCTTTAGCCTGGCCCAGTCTCAGCCCTAACCATTGAAGCCATTTGGGGACTGAACCATCATATGAAAGATCTTTCTCTCTCTATCTCTCTGTCTCTCTATGTGACTCTTTCAAATAAATAAAATGAATCTTACAAGAAAAAGAATGCTTAAACAACAGGAGCAGAAATTTGGGTCAGAAACATTGAATTATACAGAAAGATCACTATCAACTTTTATAAAATTTCCAGAGTTTCTACCAAGTAAGTTATAGTCCTGCCAGCAATGCAACAGTAATGTTCATTGCTTCCTGTCCTTACCAACAGATGTTTTGTTTACACTTTTTAATTATTCTTAATCTAGTGGGTATAGTTACCTCCTTGTCATTGCAATGTGAATATATGTTGTTTCCCAGTTTTATTTTGTTTATATTCTGCATATTAACTTTTTTGTCAAATGTTTTGCAAATAGCATCTATCCCCTCACCTCTTTGTGATTGATGGGCATTTATTTATTTATCATTGAACTTAATGAAAAAGTTTAGTCTTCTATTGTTCATCTATTTTGCATATTGTTTAAGAAATTCTTCCTACAGAAGAGAGGTGTGAGTATCGTGAAGATGTTAGTCAAAGAACATAAAATTTCAGTTAGGTGGGAAAAATAAGTTCAAAAGATCTGCTGTACAACATGGTGACCACAGTTAATGTTGCTTGGAAATTGGTGACCATAGTTAATATATGCTTGGGAATTGCTAAGAAAATATAGTTTAAGCACTTCACAAATAAACAACTATTTGAAGTAATACATATTTTAATTAGCTTGATTTAGCCATTTACAATGTGCATATTTCCAAACATCCTGTTGTACACCATAAATATGTACAATGTTCTCAATTTAAAAATTATGAAAAATGAAAACAAAAATTCCTTGCATCCAGTATTATTCTATGTATTTTTAAAAATTATGTTTTAACGAATTGCATTGATGTGGGGTCAATTTTGTATATAATATATAAATATATATGACTAAGATATAATTATATTTTATTTTATATATAAGTAAAATTCCAGCACAATCTAATGAATGATTCATTCTTTCTTCAATGATCTGGAATGCCCATTCTGTTCTACATATCAGGATCCTGTATAATTTTTTACTCTGTTCTGTCCTCAATGCTTATGTTTGCCTTCACTGCTTTTATTTTATTTTTGTTTTTGTCTGACTTTCAGATCAGCTATGGGTTTAACTGATCAGATGAACTGCTTTTATGTTTCCTTAAATTTAATCATCTCTGATGTATTGCTATTACTTTCTAATAATGCATTTTAATTTTGCTATTGTTACAGTTTCTTGTGTTTAGTGCTCTAAATATGTTTTCAACTGATCATTGTTCCTAATAAATTCATTTAGTCAGGCTTATTTATTAATATTTTAATCTAGTTGAGCTATGTTAAATTCTCCTAATATTATCTGTTGTAGAATTTTCCCCATGTTAATTACAATTTTATTTTATGGATTTGTACTATGTTTTTCTAGGTACAAATTTAGAAGACCAATATGTTTTCTAAATTTAAGTCTTACATACTTAGAACTTTTTAACTGAAAATAGATTTTCTCGGAGCCGAATTTGAAGTGTAGTGGGTTAAGCTGCCACTAGTTATGTCTCATCCTATATCAGAATGCCCATTTGAGTCCAAGCTGCTCCACTTCCAGTCCAGCCCCTACTAATGTGCCTGGGGAGGCAGCAGGTGATAGCCCAAAGGCTTGGGCCCCTGTATCCACATGGGAGACCTAGATGGTGTTCCTGGTTCCTGTGTTTGGCCTGGCCCAGTCCTGGGTGTTGCAGCCTTTTGGGTAGTGAACAAGCAGATGGAAATTTCTCTGCAGTGTCCTAACTACTGTAACCAAATGTCCGCCCCTAACATGTGTTTCTTCACCTCAAATGCCTTTAGAAAAAAGGTTCTGGTCTAACCCTCTCATTCTGTAGATAAGGATGTTTTTCTTCACCAAATGTCAGGAACTATTAGTCAGAATCTTAATGTGAGCCTACTCATTGTCACTCCTGATCTAATGACTGGTATTAATGCTGCTGAATACACACACATGCACACACACACACACTGCAGAACAATGAAATAGAACCAAGCTTCTTTTGGAGTAAACAGATGTAATGCTCAGATACTTACATATGAACTCTCTGAACGTCAGATTTGCTATCTATAAAATAGGAATATCGCATGCCCTTCATGACCCAAGGACTTTCTGCCCAAATCAGGTGAGATCATGTGGACAAATGTAAGTTATCAACATAAAACTGTTTTTCAGCTATAAATGATTTTTCTTAGAATCACAAAAATTATGGAAAAAAAGTTGAGAAAGAACAAGAAAGAAGAATGTACTAAGAAAACCTTTTTTATAAGGTAATTATAGTTAAAATAATTTTATAATTACCTATTTTCTTGATTTGTTTGAGTTTATATATTTAAATTACATATACCTTACATTCTGTCATATTTCCAGCCAGGCAAAATTCTAGGTCCAAAGACTGAATGGCATTCTTTGGCATTTACAGCTAGAAGCTCCCACTATCATATGGCTTACTAAATTCCTACCAACAGTATAAGGGACTCAGACTTGCAGAACATCAAACCTCATCTACATCTGAATCTTCCCAGGATGGTTGAGGCACCAGCAAGCTTTTACACCACATTCTCCTGGTAGTCTTTAAAGCCATTGTTACTTGTGTATCCATTTCTCACTGAGGAAACAAAGTGTAGAAGCAAGATACCCCCAAGTAGTTTTTCATAAAAAAGTACAAGATTTTTTCTTAAATGATTTATATTATGGCCAGATAAACTAGGAATTAATATGCCTATCTCTCCTCTCCCTCAGTCGGTAGCAAAGGAAGAG
This sequence comes from Lepus europaeus, assembly GCF_033115175.1. NCBI lineage: Eukaryota > Metazoa > Chordata > Mammalia > Lagomorpha > Leporidae > Lepus > Lepus europaeus. The sequence goes on along the minus strand of NC_084836.1, from coordinate 46,363,274 downwards.
GAAACAATAAGAAATTATATGCAATCTCTCATTCCATCCACAATAATTAAATCTACCATTTATTAAGTGCAATACTCATGCCAAGCACTGAATCAAGAGCTTTAGATATTTATTTAACTTATTTTAATTCTAAAAGTTATCCTTTGAAATAGGTGGTATTAAGAGGTCTGGTAAATGCCACATAGACATTATTGGTAGAAAAAAATTTTTAAAGATATATTTATTTATTTGAAAATCAGGGTAACACACACAGAGAAAGAAAGGTAGAGAGAGGTCTTCCATCCACTGTTTCACTCCCCAAATGGCCGCAATGGCCAGAACTGCACCGTTCTGAAGCCAGGAGCCAGGTGCTTCTCCTGGTCTCCCATGCAGGTTCAGGGCCCAAGGACTTGGGTCATCCTCTACTGCTTTTTCTGGCCATAGCAGAGAGCTGGATTGGAAGTTAAACATCCAGAACTCAAACTGGTGTCCATATGGAATGCGGGCACTGCCGGCGGCAGCTTTACCCACTATACCACAGCACCAGCCCCAGGTAGAGAAGTTTTAAATGTAATTTTATATGAATCTCCAATCCATTTTTCTCCCATACTCTTTTTTAGCATTTTTTTTTTTAATTTGGCAGCTGTAGGAAAAATTTTTGGAAAAGCCATGGTAATGAGTCCATGGCACTCTCTTCTTCAAACCCTCCAGATTTCTCAGCTGGGATCACTTAATTCCCATCTGCAAACTCTACCCCTTCTCAGAAGCTGGTAACCTCTAATAAGGCAATTTATTCTTCTGCTTTTCATCTTGTCATACCTGCTGGTTGGCTGGGTTTCATTCCCTCTATCTCTTCCTTCATGTTGGAGGCATATTATACTGTTCTACTGTTCTCTCCAATACTTCTGGGACCTGTGGTCTTTTTTTTTTTTTTTTTTAAGCTTTTATTGCCTTTTGATGCCTGCTAATTTCTTCCAGGTTTATATGACATATCCCATCTGTCAGTCTGGAGGCCTAGAAATTGCTTGTTCTCTCACTCCCCATAGCTTTGTATAGTTACTTTTTTAGAATCCTTTCCCTTATTCTGCTTTTTAGGTTTTTAAATTTTAAAATTTAAAAGATTTATTATTTATTTTGAAATTCAGAGTTACAGAGAGAGAAGGAAAGACAGAAAGAGAGAGAGAGAGAGAGAGAGAGAGAGCAAGCGAACCATCTTCCATCTCCTGGTTCCCTCCTCAGATGGCTGCAACAGCCAGTGCTGGGCAAAGCCAAAGCTAGGAGCTGGGAACCTCATTCAGGTCTACCATAGGGGATAACAAGTGCCCAAGTACTTGGGCTATCTTATGGTTCTCTTCCCAGGGCATTAGCAGGGAGCAGGATCAGAAGTAGAACAGTCAGGACACAGATTGTCACCTACATGAGATGCTAGCATTGCAGGTTGTGGTTTTACCTGCTATACCACAATACCAGCCCTATCTTATTTTTATTTCTTTTTTAAAGACCTGAGATAAGTTCAACCTAATGAAGTACCAAAGACTGATCTGAATATTTCCCCCTTCCCCACAACGTGCTAAACTTAATAGAAAGACAGGAAATATTACCTGATTGTGTACTTCAGCAATTCTCTTATTTATGCATAATTTAGCAGCCTTCAGCCTGGAATTGTCTAGGGTGTTGGCTGCCATGATTGGCTGAGGCTCAGTTGCTTAACTACAAGATATACCCCTGGGTAATGTTTCAAACTGCTTGGACATTTAGCTAGGTTGTACTTTACCAGAATTGGGGTCCCTTTGCTAACCTCATTGTTCCAAGGCAGAGGGTAGTTTAGGCCAATTTGTTCCAGTTCCAAAACAATCCTATGCTGGATTTCCTTGTAATGATTTACTTTCATTTCTGTATCACCAGAAAACTGGATTGTCATCTATTTTCTTCTGCAAGTCTTTATTACTAGTTTAGGTTTGGCCCACTCTGTAACAGAGACCAGTATCTATTCTAATAAAGGATGCTTTTATTCAGTATCCTCCCATGGTCATATTAGTGATAATTTCCATCTTAAAGTGGACATCCAGCTGTGCATAATTTGATTCAGCTTGCTAAATGAACTATTTCTAGACCTTCTATTTACTTATCAAATTCAGTTAAGATGTAGAAAGCTCAGATAACAAATTCATTTTAAGTTAACTATACATACACAACCCTTTGCAGAGGTTTCTATTTCAATGTTGCATTTTGATATAATCTTAAGCTTATAGAAAACTTGCAAGAATACATACCTTTTATGCAAATTCATCAGTTATTAATATGTGAACAAATTTGCTTTATTTTTCTTTCTAATCATGGCTATAAATCTGTGTGTGTGTATGTATCTGTGTGTGTGTATGTATCTGTGTGTGTGTGTTAAACCATTTGATAGTAGATCATGGTCATCCTGTTGGTTGGTATTTCTCAAGACAAAGATCTCCTGCACATAAGTTATCAAATTCAAGAATGTAAACATTAATGTAATTTTTTTACTAATTTGCAGTTCGTATTATAGTTTATTAATTTGTAGTTCATATCATAATTTCAACAATTGTTTTCATAATGTCCTTCATAGAAAATTTTTCAAGTTTAGAAACTCTGTCAGAGGTTCCCAAGACTTCATTATTCCAGAGTATTCACAGAACACAGAAATGTAGTTATATCCATGATTTATTAGAATGAAAATGTGAGGCATCACAGGGTTAACAGGCAGTCAGGTTGGTTCCAGTGGAAATTGTGGGTGCAAATGCTTGCTTCCTCCAAAAGTTATCTTTAGTAAGGTAAAAGTGCCTGCCCCACTCCTTGGGAACTTCCATTTTTACCACAGAGTAACAGTGGAGTGGAGATTCAACCTTCTGAGCTCACAGTTTACTGTAAACACAGGCTACCTATCCCACCCCTTGGCAAATAAGATTACAGATCAGGTTTTTTGATGGGTGTTGTTTTGTAACTGAATATCAAGCTGATAAGTTTTTTCTTCCCCAAAATTGTGCTTAAGAACCCCAGTATTACCAGCCCCTTTGGGTTTTGCCCCCCTCCTGGCCACTCTGCCAGGAAGTCTCTGACTTCAATAAATCTTGCTTTTAAATACATCTTGCTTTTCTCTCTCTTTTCTGCATGATAATAATTCTTTTGATCTGCCTTTTTTGTGTGACAATACTTTTGTGTGAGACAAAAAACCGGGGTAATTCTTTTTTCTGCTGTTTCACCTGTAGCAAAATGATGCTCTTTAAAATCAGGACAGAGAAAAGGCACATCTGACAAACTCCAAAAGAAACCAGATTTGGGGCTAGCACTGTGGTGTGGAGGGTTAAACCTCCTGCAGTGCTGGCATCCCATATGGGCACCAGTTCTAGTCCTGGCTGCTCCACTTCCAATCCAGCTACCTGATAATGTGTCTAGGAAAGCTGTGGGGGATGGCCCAAGCAACCACATAGGAGACCCAGATGAAGCTCCTGGTTCCTGGCTTCAGTTTGGTCCAGCCTTAGCCATTGCAGCCATTTAGGGAGTAAACCAGTGGATGGAAGATCTCTCCCCCCCACACACACACATTCTCTCTCTGTATCTCTGACTTTAATAATTAATTTAATAAATTAATTAATTTTAAAAAAGAAACCAGATCCAAGCTTCTAAGTGTATCCTCCCATTTCAATCATATATTGACACACTTAATTCTTGTGGTTATGGAAATACATGAAAAGTGTTGCCAATCAGGGAAACTGACTTGAGCTTTGGAGCGCCAGGGTTTTGACTGAGGGTGAGTCTCATAGGCATTTACTATCTGCCTGGCTGATGTCAGTTACTCAGATTCTGGTCTCCATTTTGAACTGCAAATAAGAAAAGGTGTTCGCCATATATAATGTTATTAGGATATTCTTGTCTGGTCAAATTGACACAGTGTGTCTCCCAGTCTCTTATCTTATAAGCAGATAAGATAACACTCATATCAAGCAGAATATTTTATGGGCTCAGAGGTAATTTCTCAGGAGCCAAACAATGATTAATCTTGGAGACAGTCATTTTTTGAATGTGCAGATTTCAAGCAAATTGATAAATGAGAAATAAGTAATCAAACAAAATAAGATGTAGTGTTCCCAAGAAGATTTTGCACAAGGTGAGAATTATGGGGATAGAAAAAATAACAAACCTGAGCTGCTTATTTGATACAACTTAAACACACTGGCCTATACTACTAGTCCTTTGCTCATTCTGGTCCTTCCTCATAAGTGCAATCTCTCACATATTCCTTCTCCATTAAATGTGTACTGTTCCTTCTAAGTCTGGAATTTGTCTGCTTTCTAAAAACACAAACTAATCTGTATATTGAGAGCTATGTCTTACTCTGTACTGAATGCATTATTGCCAGTTGTTTGCTACCCTTATTACCATGGCTATACGATGAATCTTATGATGATGGGGATTTTTACTACTTAATCATTAGGGCTTTTCAGATCTGCCAAGATGCTTTGAGCATGGCAAGTAGAAAAAAAGTCTTAAGGTGATTAAATAAATGAAAAAGCAATTAGCAAAATTAGAAAAATATTATATTTTCCAGAAACTTATTTAAAAAGGTAGGTATCTTTGTTCTGTTTCCAGTTTAGTTAGACTAGGCTTCTCAGAACAAAATGGTATACAGTAGGGGAAAATGTGAGTCTGACCTAGAGGAAATTAGCATGATTTTTAGGCTTTAGGTTATTTATATTATTTTATAAATATAATATCTGCCATACAATAAAAACAGTAATGCATACAGTAATAAAAGATATTATGAGTTAAAATCAAGAAATAAAATGAATAAAAGCATATAATTCAAAGAAATATAGAGAGCTGTATATGTTAATGTTGTTAGTAAAAGATTGTAACTAGCTATGCAAACAACATCCAGAAAGATAAAAAAGAAAATGAAATTATAACTCTAGCACAGAATTGAAAATAAATGCCTAAAACATGTGCTAATTTTTTTAAAAAGTTAGCAATTTATATTAAAGTCAAGCTAGGGATATAAACACAGATTAAATACAGATGAAGAGAAAATTATCAAATGTTAGTAAAATAGTATAGTGTTACCTATTGCTCTGTTACCTATAGGCTCTGGCCCTGTCGCCATTTTGTACAATAAATTTCATTCTAAGTTAAGGCTGGCTTACTAGAAGTCAGGTGACCAAATGGCCCATTCACAAGCATTGGCTCCACCCCAACTCTAACATGATTTGCTGCTCCCACTTCCTTACCTATGCAAATCTATATAAGACCTGTTTTCCCAGTACAGCTTGTTCTTTCTGTGCATGGGGAGGCAGCCTATCAGGTTCCCCCACCCTACAATAAACCTTTTCCCTTACTCCAGTGTTTGGTGTGTTTTGTGGTGGCCTTTGCTTTCACTGGGGAAACCTGGGATCCAGGTTCTCCCATTGACTTTGCTCTACTTGAGCTGTGTTGGGATCCTGAACTGCTGCCAACCACAACTCACCGCTAGACCTTCTTTGCCACCGAATGCTCTGTGATCTCCATCCACACACCCTCCCTTCAAAATTCCTGAGGTAAGACAGGGCAGGTGGAGGATCCTTTCATTGTGACTCTCTACAGGTTGTGGTTCTACATGACTTTGCCCCAAAGGCCTGGTACCAGGCACCACAACTCTCTATGGCCTCATGCCTCTATGAACTCTGTATCCAGGCAACAGTGGGTGTGGGTGATGACTCAGCCCCTTGTCTCCCTTCTACTGGCTATGCCTTGGACTCCACCAGGTGCATGAGTGATGACCCCACCCTCTGTTCCCATATCCTCCCATCAGATGGCCGTGATCTTGAGGATGCCCGATATCCGCCAGTCCAATGCTACAGGTTGCCATGAGAGCTTCTTCATCCTGCTTTCCATCTGATCCTCCTCAGTTGTCTCCTACCTCAACAACCTGTTAAAACAGCACGTTTAACCCCAACATTATTAAGATCTCTACCACTTCTATGAGCCTGGTAATGGAAAAATGGAAGATTTCCTATATCTAAGCCTTCTATCTCCGCTCATGTTTTCTGGCTCAAACACTCTTAATTTTGAAAGGTCTTGCTAAAAAGCCAAAACTCTGGCTCTCACTGTCTTGCTCATTGCACTTCTCCTACCTGCCCAGGAATCCTAAGCTCCTCCTCACCCTTATCTCAGAACCATCCCTTGTCCAAAGTCTACTCCCTCCGCCTTAACTATGATCCTCTCTGACACCCTCCTCCCAGAGAAGCAAAGGCAAGTTTGGGAATGGGCTGTCTCCATGCCTTTCCCCTCATTCTCCAATTGGTCTTTGCCCCTCTTCTTCCTGTTCCAATTTTAACATAAGAGTAACAAGGGAGTGGTGATTCCATCCCTCAGAGCTCCCTGTTTACTGCAAAACAAATTAGGTATCCCACCCTTTTTATGGCTCTTTTGTTTTATCATGAGCAACCCAGACAGGATAATCAGGTCTTTTGATGGGTTTTGTTCCTGCCTTGTAACTGAATGTCAAACTGACCTTACCAGGACTCTTCAGTTCCTACAAACTCAATTTCCTGGTCACATTAGTAAGCATTTCCTAGACTGACCCATCAAACCAGCCAGTTCACCAGGTTAATTACTATTTCCAGACGTATCTCCTTTTCCCTAATTGCCCCTTGTTCTGTCATCTATCAGATTCTCTTCCTTAAAAATCTCTCTCCAACCAGAGGGCTGTCCATCTATCTATTCTGATGGATGCTCTCCCCCATTAAACCTAACATAATGGTGAACAATCTCCAGTGGACTTCTTGTCCCTGGAACATTTGCCCCTGGCCCACAGTCACTTTGGGGATCTGTCTAGCAGCTGCCTGAACATTTTGTTTCAGAGGCAGTCCCAAATGGCCGACTGCTGACTAGGGCATCATTGGCCTAAAGTGTGCTTAGGGTGAAAAAGCAACTGTAACTAGACATTGGACTTAAAGGAATTTCTCTCTTTTGAATCTAGGAAGCTCACTGCCTTTAAAAATATCACTTTTTAACTTGCCAAACTTATTTTGCAGTTTGGTTTACTAGGTTTCTGTTGATATAGCATTGGGTAATCAGTACACATTATAGCCACTAAGGTAGATTTTTCAGCCTCTGGTTTAATGTCACTGATTTATAGCTAGAGTTCTATAAAAGGAGTAGAATTCCATATGAATGCAATTTTGACTGTAATTCAGATAGAGATATGATATAATACCAGCAGCCTCAATCATCCAGGTGTAATTGCTAAATGTAAATTGGATAAAGGCAAATGAGATAAATGTGTCTAAATGTAAACTTTGGTATGTTAACATCTTATATTTTATAGAAAAACTACTTGAATGTGCTAACATGTTTTCATAGACTGTACATATGAAAATAGTACAACACCACTTGAAAGTAACTAGGGTTGAAATTTGACATGTTACCTCACTTAAAAATGTCTTAATTTGGAGATTTTTAATAGGTTATTTCAAAATGTAAATCAAGGAAATTAGCAGATTGAAAAGGTCACAAGTATAGAAATGTGTGCTTGGTAAGAAAACTTAAGAAGGAGTTTTTTGAGTAAAGAAAGGACATGGTTTGGGGCCAGTGCTGTGGCTCACTTGGTTAATCCTCTGCCTGAGGCACCAGCATCCCATATGGGCACCAGGTTCTAGTCCTGGTTGTTCCTCTTCCAGTCCAGCTCTCTGCTGTGGCCCAAGAGGGCAGTGGAGGATGGCCCAAGTGCTTGGGCCCTTACACCTGCATGGGAGACCAGGAGAAGTACCTGGCTCCTGGCTTCAGATCAGCACAGCGCCGGCTACCGTGGCCATTTGGGGAGTAAACCAATGGAAAAAAGACCTTTCCCTCTGTCTCTCTCTCTCACTGTCTGCAACTCTACCTGTCAAATAAATATTTAAAAAAAGAAAAAAAAAAGAAGGACATGGTTTGTAAGAATTACTTTATCTTGATGGCTGGTTTACTCTAGACTGGAATGAAAATGATAGAAAGCTTTAAGGAAGTTGAAGAAGGTGCGTGGAAGTCATAGAAGGTTATGAAAGAAAATTTTTGACTTGGTAAGAAAGGTTAAGAAGGAAAGAGTTTTTGAATAAGGGAAGGACATGGTTTCTAAGAATTACTTTATCCAGATGGATAGTTTATTCTAAACTGGAATGAAAATGATAGAAAGCTTCAAGTAAGTTGAAGAAGATGTGTGAAAATCACAGATTATGAAAGAAAGAAAGAACTTGAGCCATCCTCTACTGCTTTCCCAGGCCATAGCAGAGAGCTGGATTGGAAGAGGAGCAGCAGAACTAAAATTGGTGCCTATATGGTTTGGCAGTACTTCAGCTCAGGGCTTTAACCAACTATGCCACAGCGCCATTCCCAGAGCTATCGCTTATTGAGGTCTCAGAGCTGTCTTATAAACTATGGGCAACAACTCTGCATCCAAGATTATAATAATTGAAGGATCCAGGAATTCTCACATATTTACAACAATTCTACAGCAAAGAACTGAAAGAATGTAGGTAATGCATGAATATTGACCAAAAAAGTGACAGTTAAAATATTTTTACTTTTTTCTATATCTAGTTGTTCTTTTTTTTTGGGTGGGGGGGGGGACAGGTAGAGTTAGACAGTGAGAGAGAGAGACAGAGAGAAAGGTCTTCCTTTTTCCATTGGTTCACGCCCTAAATGGCCACCACAGCCAGCACACTGTGCCGATCTGAAGCCAGGAGCCAGGAGCTTCCTTCTGGTCTCCCATGTAGGTGCAGGGCCCAAGCACTTGGGCCATCCTCCACTGCACTCCTGGGCCACAGCACAGAGATGGACTGGTAAAGAAGCAACTGGGACAGAATCTGGCATCCCAACCAGGACTAGAACCCTGGGGTGCTAGCACTGCAGGAAGAGGGTTAGCCAAGTGAGCCACGGCGCCAGCCTATATCTAGTTGTTCTAAGGTTTTTCACATTGTGTTTGGGAAAAAAAATGCAAAAAGTCCTCACCCAGAAAAGGATAATATATAATTCTAGTAAGTCAGATATGCTGTATGAATAAACCTTGTATTTATCATGAATGTACCTATAAAACATAAACCTGTGATGTCACTGGTACATTTGTGAAGTTGGAGTTCATGTCTGTCTGGGTATTATGGACCCCAGTCTCTGGCTCACTAGCAAATAGAAATCAACAAGAGACCAATGTACAACCCAGGTAAGATTTACTGGGGACTCAATGCTTGAACATAATGGAGATAGCAAGGTGGGAAGCAGTTTTCCTGACTGGCTCTCCATGGCAACTGAACAGGTACATTTATGGGTTGGGGAGATGTGGCACACAGCACTTTCATCTCCACCCAGCTGGGAATTCTGGCTCATCTCCCTTGTCATACAACACTTCAATTTGTATCTAGCTCAGTGTTATATGCAGGTGCTATTGTTCTTTGTTTTTGGTTTTTAGCACACAACACACTCAAAATGATAGTGCTGCTTATTATTACCAGCCCTCAGGAAGGTCATATATAGGCCACATTGGAGTATTCTGGCAATGTGTGCTGGTTGGGGACATCCCTTCAAGGAAGTAAGTGGTCTTTTGTGATTCAGGTCTGGGCGTTTCTTGCCCCCTGATTGGTTTGGAGCTGGAGATGGATGCACAAGAGTACAGGAGGGACCTTGATTCAGTGAGTCTTGTGTCTGTCAGTCTCATGGGTAGGGATTATTGTGTAGGATGTAAAACACTTTAAATATCACTAACAATAGGTCAAGGAAAATCATTGTTTTGTTTTGATATTTCAATTCAGATCTAGTATGCTTCTGAAAATTTCATTTTGATTTAAACTTAATTAAAACTTAATTAGTGGTGAAATTAAAAACAAGATAATTATAAAGTTAAAGAGAACAAATTTCATACATCAAAGAGATTTAAAAATAATAAAAATAAAACATTTTCAGGCATAAACGATATTTTCTGAAAGGATACTAAGGTTGTTTACTGTGGTTATTTTGTAAGAACTAATTAAATTAATGTTGAATACTTATAATAATTTCAACTCGTGGAGTTTCTTATTAGGTGGTTCATGTTCAGGATTTTTAACCAAGTGCATACCAGAATCACCAGGACATTCAGTTTGGACACCAGCCGTATTTTCAGTCACTTCAGGTGATTCTAAAATAGAGAAGTTCAGGACAATTAGCCTATCAGAACTTCTGCCTCCCAGGAGATTCTTAAGTACACATACAATTGCTTTCTTCTAATTTACTACTTCAGCCAGTACCACTGTGGTGATAATTCTAAACTATATACATAGGCCTCCAATATTCTCCTGAGCTCAAAGTAATAATTACAAGCTTTGCAAATATCTTTCCACCACAGTTATACAGTCATGCCTCTTTCACATTTTAGTGTCTGGGATCATCATTTCATTAAGGGTGCCATGGCACAATCTAGGGAGCTCTTTCTGATACATTTTCTGTCTCTGACCCTTCATAAATTGGTCCCCATGTTCTTTGATTTCTACTTCCCTATTATTTATTAAATATATTTACTTCATATTTTAGTTACCTGTTACTTTGAAACAAACCACATCAAAATGCAGTGGCTCAGAAACAGTGGTCCTTTATTTGCCTGTGATTCTGTAACATGGGTAGGCTCCTCAGATAGGACCCCTCTGCTCCAGGTAGTGTCAGGCAGGCTCCCACTCTGGGTGTTGCTTAGTTGGAACGTCTAAGATGTCTTCACTCACATATCTGGTACTTCGGCTGAGATGACTAGAAAGGCTGAGAGCAGGCTGCAAACCGCTCTTGCCCAACCTGGTCCCTCTTTCCAGTCTGATAGCTGCAATACTTTACATGGACTAGGTTTCCAAAAATGCAAACAGGTCTTCTTTGTCCTAGAATACCCATGGATAGTGTCATTTGTGCCACATTTTGTTTATCAAACAAATCATTACCCAAGACAAAGGAAGGGAAAATTGACACACCTCTTGATGAGAGAGGGTACATAAGAGTCAAAAATATAGAAAGTATTTGGGAGACAGTTTTGCAAATAACTTATTACATTTTATTTCTATTATTTTTGTCTCAGTAAACATCTCTTCTCTGATCTCCAGGCTTGTGTTTTAACAAAGCAACTTCCATCAAAGCAAAAGGTTGATTAGGAAAAAATATTACCATCTCTTGATCTTCTCCCTACTTGCTTTAGCAACACTTAGTCACCTTTTAATTTTCTAAATCAAATTTTCTCCTGAGATCTTGACTACTTAGAAGCCTTTCTCTCTGGTTAAAATGTCATCTGTACTTTACTTGGCTGTGTCATTTTCCATATTCAGAATTCAGCTTTGTTCCATCAACTATACACCCTGACAATAATCAATATGATATATTCATTCCTCCAAACTATGCTGTAACATCCTAAATCAAGTCCATGCCTCAATGATGACACTTTGATTATATTGCAATCATTTGTTTTTCTCAACCCTCAGTTCCTGGGCTTTTAATGAATGGCTTAGAAGGTCTGAATGCTAAGCTATCATTATATTCCCATTTAATATTTTCTGCTTCAATAATCTGTACTTGGCTATTAAGTTGAAAGATTCAATAACCATATCATACATTTAGATGAAATTGAAACTATAAACTATTACAATTTTTCCTTCAAGTCTGTTTCCTTTTCAGTTATTTATTTCTTTGAATTTTTCCTCTGTAATCTAAAATATTTATTATTTACTCAGTCAACCTTCCAGCACCATTGTTTTTTTTTTAATTTTAAATCATAAGGGTTAAAAATCATTTCCAGATGCATACTATATATTTTCTTTCAAAATTTTATTATACTGATGGTCCTTTAAGATTCTTTTCAATTGTTTTTGAAAGCTCACTGCTTGTTTTGGTTTGTTATATTAGATTTTCCCCTTCAAGTCAATAATTCCTACTAAATAATAATTATTTTTAAAGATGTGTCTATTTGAAAGTCAGATTTACAAGGAAAGGGGCACGGCGAGGGGAGAGATTTTCCATGTGCTATTTCTCTACCCAAGCAGCTGCAATGACCAGGACTGGACCAGGCTGAAGCCAGGAGCCTGAAGCTTCATCCAGGTCTTGCACGTGGGCGAAGGAGCCTAAGCACTTGGGCCATCCTCTGCTGCTTTCTTAGGCACATTAGCAGGCAGCTGGATCATAAGCAGAGCAGCTGGGAAGCCAACCAGCACCCTTATGGGATGCCAGCACTGCAGATGATGGCTTAACATGCTGCACTATATTCATTTATATATGGTTTATTTATTTATTTGAAGGCAGAGTTACAGAGAAGCAGAAGCAGAGAGAGAGAGAGAGAGAGAGAGAGAGAGAGGTCTTCCATCCACTTGTTCACTCCCCAGATGGCTGCAATGGCTGGAGCTGCAGCAATCCAAAGCAAGGAGCCAGGAGTTTCTTCCAGGTCTCCCACGTGGGTGCAGGGGCCTAGAGATTTGGGCCATCTTCCACTGCTTTCCCAGGCCATAGCAGAAACCTGGATCGGAAGTAAAGCAGCTGGGACTTGAACCGGTGCCCATAAGGGATGCCAGCACTGTAGGCGGTGGCTTTACCGACTATGCCAGAGAGCCGGCTCTATATTTTTAATCTAGTCACAGGTGCATGGGTCACTGGCAACTGTGTAATTCCAACTTCTAGAATCTCTTGCTGTAATATTGCAGCCAATTAAAAATAACTGTGGTTATTTAATGAACCAAGTAATTATTTTAAAAATAGTGATTCATTCTTTGAGACATGAAATGCAGAGATTGATTAAGACTTCTGTTACCAGTGAGAGACTAGGTACAATTGAGACAGGGAACCATTAACTGTAAGACCAGATGCAATTCAACAAAGTAATTTCTTTGTGAAATAATGTATAATTCCAGAATTCCCATCCAGGACTAGGAGAATCATTGTACTCCCACAGGGTACAAACATTGGAAAACCACATTTCAACATTGCAAAAACATATTTCAGATTGAAAAAAGCATCTGCTAGCTAGGAAGCTCTGTTCACTGCAAAAACTGTAACAATTTCTTTAGAGCCTCTCCAGACAGCACAGCAACAAAGCACCCATGCTGTCTTTTTCAGAGAAATCACAGCATCTGGTGTACATGCTACACTAGCAAATGCATTTTGCTTTGAGCCCTTCCAACTAGGAGTTGGGAATGGCAGGGAAGCTGACATTCTTCTGAACCCCATCTTCTTTGACCTCCCTTGGGGCATTGCAAGTCATAGATGCGCAATAAACAAGCGTAGTTGCTCAACTGAAATAATCTGAGCTATTTTAATGAATGTTAGTTTACATACAGAAATATTTTTTGATTTATCATTTTAAAAATCACACCTTAGGATTATTCATCAGTCTTTTAAATGAGGAATTTATGCCAATAGACCAACAAGTAACACAATTTAATGTCTTCTATAATGGTAATTAAATCCATTTAATCTCTATTTACAATTGTAAGACAATTCTATGCTACTTCCAATATATACTTAAATTAGAAACAAATGAGTTAGTATACAGTGGATACAAAAAGATGCAATTTATGGAACTTTTTTGAAATGTAAATTATTTGCAAACATATGTAGTGAAAAAATAAGTTACTTTTAGGATATGCTACAATAAAGTTCTCAGCTTCTATAAAAGACATGACAGAAAATACACTTCTGCATTATTTTGATATAACCTGGTGGTGTACCAATTTAGAAATTAATGTAGGCATTAAAATATTCAGGGATATGGATGGCATTCAACTTGGAAAATAACTTTAGAAACCGCCAGCATTTATTTGCTATGGAAAAATGAGACAGCTCAGCACACTGTTTAAGAGCACAGTGCTCAGATTTGCATCTCTGACTCTACAATTCATGAGCAGCAGGAAGTCAGGCTACCCCTTAGAGTCTGTGCACCTGCTGATGTTCCCTCATTCCTAAAATATGGATCCTAAGTACCTATCTTGTAACGTGCCATGAAGCATAAATGGAATAATATTTGGAGACTGGCACATGGAAAACATTGTAAAAGTGTTTCCTTTATTCCATTCTAATATCTTGCATGAGGTCTACGATCTGTTACTAATTTATCTGCAATGATTAGAATTATGGCACATGGCAATCACTCAATAGTGTTAACTGAATGAATGTGCTATGTAAAACTTCCTCTTTTTAATGCATATAAAAGATGTATTTTCCTAAGTGAAATATTTCATTATGAAAATAAATTATTCATAACTTCAGAATTGGCCCCATCATAATAGAATTACATACTAACATCTACTGCTACCATGATGTATTCTGGACAACTTTAAAGAAATTCTATGTAAAATAAAATATTCCATTAACATTATGACTCTATTGCTAGGTTTAGGTCTTAGTATGTATATCTGTTTTCAAATCCTCTATTATAAACTGCAAATATTTGCATTCACATGTTATTGGGGTAGGTGTTTGGTGGTTAAGATGCCTCTTGGAATGCCTGCTCCTCAAATCATAGTGCTTGGAATGCAGTCCTAGCTCCATTCTCAAATTCAGCTTCATGCTAATGTGCATCTTGGAGGAAACAGTTGATGGCTGTTGTAGTTGGGTGCCTGACACCCTATGGGAGACTTGGATTGGGTTCCTGGCTCACGATATTGGCCTGATACAGCCCAGACTTTTGTGGCCATTTGGGGGGATTGAACCAGCAGATGGGAACTCTTTCTTTGTCTCTCTGCCTCTCAAATAAATGAAATAAAGAAATAATAAAATGTTATTGAAAAGACCACTTTTTTTTTTTTTTTTTTACAGGCAGAGTGGACAGTGAGAGAGAAAGAGACAGAGAAAGGTCTTCCTTTGCCATTGGTTCACCCTCCAATGGCCGGCGGGGCCGGCACACTGCGCTGATCCCAGGCAGGAGCCAGGTGCTTCTCCTGGTCTCCCATGCGGGTGCAGGGCCCAAGCACTTGGGCCATCCTCCACTGCACTCCCGGGCCATAGCAGAGAGTTGGCCTGGAAGAGGGGCAACCGGAACAGAATCCAGCGCCCCGACCGGGACTAGAACCCAGTGTGCCGGCGCCGCAAGGCAGAGGATTAGCCTAGTGAGCCGCGGTGCAGGCCTGAAAAGACCACATTTAAAAATAATTAGCCACATCTTTAACCAAATGCATTCTGTATTAAAGTTTCAAATATATTTTTATTTATTATATACAGAAAATAAACTTCCTCATTTCCAGTAACATCTCAATTGCTCATTAAGATATTTTAGGTTTGATTAAATATTTTGTAAGCATATAATTTTCTTAATTTTATTGTTCTTTCATTGCAATATATAACACAAAATATAAAGAGGAAAATAATCTTACTTCAATCAATTCAGAATCATTTTAAAATATTTACTTATTTATTTGAAAGGTAGAATTACAGAAAGAGAGGGAAAGACAGAGAAATCTTCCACCCACTGATTCACTCTGCAAATGCCACAACAGCTGGGGCTGAACCAGGCCAAAATCAGGAATCAGGAGCTTTATTTGTGTCTCCTCTGTGGGTAGTAGTGGCCCAGGTGCTTGGGCCATCTTCCACTGCTTTTCTCAGGTACATTGGCAACAAGGTGGATTGGAACTGGAGTGGTCAGGACTTGAACCAGCATTCATTTAGGATGCTGGTGTCACAGGTAGCAGGCCCTGGTCTACAACACTAGCTCCAAATTCAGAAAATTTATAATCATATTTTTATAGAATTGAGATCATTCCATATCTTCAGCCTTAAAGATAAAGAAATAAACTTTTAAAACTATTTAAAAATCACAAAAAGAAAGAAAGTAGGTTATTCAAAATCTAACGCTTCAAAAATTACTTTTGTAGATTTTTTTATTTTTTAAGGAAAAAAGAAACTGATTATTATTTTGATCTGTAGATGTAAATACAAAAGGGAACTTAAAGACAGAAAGAGTAGTTTGTGGTACTCATTACAGATTTTTGTGTATCTATTGACATAGTCAAAAAGGTTTCCCTTTGGTTTATTAATATAATTAATACTAATTACTCTTTCATGATATTAAAAGAAAACTATAAATGAGTGAATTTAAAATATCTTGTATATTGTCTAAGCAACAAAAAATAGTTATATAATCCATGTGAGTTGCCCATGTAAATATATTATAATCAATGAGAATAAGAAGCACAATATTAAATAAAAAGCATAAGTTGGACCACTGAAAATTTTGCAAAAGCGCATCTAAAGAAAAAAGAAAAGGCCCCTACAACTGTTGATCAGGCAAAATCAAGTTTCTTTCTATAGTAACACAGGACAATACCTTGAGGAAATTTTAGTCGGGGGCCAGAAGGCTTGATTGCACCTTTTAAAAAAATTTTGTGCTGGCATTATGTCATGGTGGGTAAAGCTACTTCTTGTGGCACCATCATCCCGTATGGGCACCAGTTCAAGCCCTGACTGCCCCACTTCTGATCGTACTCCCTGCTAATACTCCTGGGAAAGCAGCAGCAGATGACCCAAGTGCTTGGGTCCCTGTGCCCAAGTGGGAGATCCTGAAAAAGCTTCTGGCTCCTGGCTTTAAGGTGGCCCCATTCTATCCATTGCAACCATTTGGGAAATGAACCAGCAGAGGGAGGATATATCTCTCTGTCTCTGTAAGTATGCCTTTCAATTAAATAAATACATTTTTTAAAAAAATTAAAAATATATTTATTTATTTGTTTGAAGGCAAAATAACTAGATGGCAAGGGCCTAAGTACTTCCCAGGCACATTAGCAGGGAGCTGGATTGGAAGTGCAGCAGCTGAGACTGAAACTGGTGCTCTGATATGTGATGCCAGTGTTGCAAGTGGTGACTTAACTGCTGCATCACAATAACAGATGCTAAGCCTGATCTTTTAACTTAGAAGTCTGCCTACTTGAACGATACAGTGACAGTAATAGACAAAAATCTTCTATTCACTGGTTCAACCCCTTCCTAGCCGCCCCCTCCCCTCCCCCCCAGTTCCTCCAATGAGTGCAACAGCAGAGCCTTGGCCAAGTTAAAGCCAGGAGCCAGGAACTCCTTCTGAGTCTCCCAAGCAGATTGGGGGATCACAATCTTGAGCCACCATCCCTTGCTTTCCAAGGCTCATTAGCAGGATTCATGGGATGCAGAGAACTGAGACTCCAGCTGCCACTCAGATGCAGAGTAGCTGCACTCCAGCTGCCATTCAGATACAGGATGGGGACATCCCAAACTGCAGCTTAACCCTCTGGGCCACAAAGCCTGCCCCATAAATCATTATTTGATAAGTAAACAAGTTTTGCCACTTGTCCTCAAAAGGAAGCTGTTTACTCAGATGAGCAAGCTATTATGCTGAGAAGGGAGAAGTTGAGCAAACTATTGTTTGAAGCTAAGGGCGAAGTAATTATTGGTTTACAGTCTTATCTTAGTGAAGAATAATTTCCTGCTGCAAATGGTAAGGTATTCCTTAAGGACTTCTTAGTCCTGACAATTAAGCTATGGAGGATAGCAGCTTCAATTCCAACGATGCTAATTCCAACTCCTATGCTTTCATTAGCAAAAGAGGAAAAATATTGACTTTGCTGCCTTGTGAGATGTCAAGAAGAAAAGTAAAAAGGTCAGTATTTGATTACTATGATGATTTCAGTGGTAGTTAAATACAAGCTTTAAGGTCTCACTTTTATTCTCATTCTGAATTTAGTCATTTAATTATGTGTGTTGGTAGGGATTATCAAACAAGCATTACTTAGTGATTATTACAAAATAATAAACTTAACAAGAAATCCTTGTGATAAATCTTTGAAAATACTGAGGATATGTATGCTTGAAAGGGTAGATGGAATGTATGCTATTCTTTAAAACGAAGGAGAGCTAGTTAATGGAGTTGTGGAAGCAGCAGCCATTTAATTTACATATTATTTTCCACATATAACATAACAATGAAAATTCATTGTGTTTTGAGATACAAAATAGTAAAAAGTTAAACTTTAGAATGTTGAATTTTCATGCACTCTTCTGTTAGAAAGGAATGTGATTTTGACAGATGTGGGTGTGATGATCCAGTCAAGAAAATTTCAGTAGAAACAATGCAAAGTAAACTATAAGTAATATAATTTTTATTATTCTAACATATAACGCACCTTCCACATTTTAGGAAAAAAATGTCCAGAGCAGATGATTACTAATAGACTCATGATTTGTAGTCAGACTTTCAAGGACTTATAGATCAGCTGCAAAGGCAAAACAAAACTCATTAAATCTTTTTCTTTGATTGTGCACAATGTGCGATGAGAATCATAACTAAATAGAGAATTTTGTTTCTGTTCCTGCTATCATTTGGGTTTTTTCAACTTGCAAGGAATTTGATTATTTAATTGCTATGGCATTTTCCTCAATTTAAACAAATGATGCATTAAAATTGACATTTCTTTCTTTAAATAGATTGTCAAAAATCAGGAACTAGTAGGGTCCCAGAGGTCATTTAGCCCCGATGGTTTCTCAAAATATGTTCATCATCAAAATTTCAGCATTGCTAAGAGAGTGAGATGCTTTCTCCCAGATTTCTCTACTGGACGTTCTGATTCAGTAGATCTTAGTTATGCCATAAAACTCAAATTTCTTTCAAAAGTTTCAAGTGAGTTAGCGATTTTTAAAATACAGATTTGGTCCAATGACATAGGGGAAAAGTACTAGATTTGGAATGTAAAATTCTATATGTATTGTAGGTATCTAAGTAATTGAGACTTGGTCTTCATATTAAATGCCTTCTTAAATCTTGTGCCCCTATGCACATTCTAAATTTTAAAGCTTCAATTTAATTTTTAGATGGTGTGTTTATTTTTTTGATGGAGGGTAATGGGGAGAGAGAGAGAGAGAGAGAGAGAGAGAGAGAGAGAGAGAGATTTTCAATATGGAGTTCACTCTCAAATGTTCCTTAACAGCTGGGACTTGGCCAGGCCAAAGCTTAGATGCTGCAATTCCGTGTGGGTTTTCTACTTGGATGCCGAGGATGCGAACACTTGAGGCATCTTCTGCCTCACAGGGACAGAATAGGAAGCAGAGGAGCCAGGACTAGATCCTGGGCACTCCCAAGCAATGGCTTAACCTGCTGTGCTACAACACCTGGCAATCAGTTTTATCTTTGAAACGGTTTCCTCAAATCACTTGTCCAACAGCATCAAGTGTCTTGACCGAGCCAACATCATGGCAGGTAATGATTTGCTTTACAAAAATGCTTTTCATTTTATGAAGGATGAACAGAAAAGTTGTTTAAGTGTTAATTTATCATTCGTAGAACTGCTTTTGTGAAACTTTACTGTAAATGAGAATTTTTCTCTTAATTGATTTATCATCTGCTTGGTGTATTTTATCTTTTGCTGTCTGATCTAAACTATTTCTATCGCGAGTTACATACTTATTACATATATTCTTTTTTAAATATATATATATATATATATTCTTTAAAAACAAAATTTATTTATTTGGAACAGTTACAGAAACAGAGGCATTGTGAGAAGGAGAGAGAGAGAGAGAGAGAGAGAGAGAGAGATCCTCCATTTGCTGGGCCAGGTTGAAGCCAGAAGCCAGGAGCTTTATTTGGGTTTCCCACATGGGTTTAGGAGCCCAGGCACTTGGGACATACTCTGTTGCTTCACTATGCACCTTAACAGGGAGCTAGATTGGAAGTGGAGCAGCTAGGGACTTGAACTCTTGCCCTTATGGGATGCTGGAGCTGCCAACAATGGCTTAACCTGATAAGCTACAGAGGGGACCCCCTATATGTACATTCTTATGCTATAAGAAAAATGCTATTATTCTCATATTTTAGTGACAAACTGAGATAAAAAATGGATGCTACATTGATTGACAAGACATCGCATTTAATAAGAAGTTTGGTCTATATAAATCCAGACAGAATGTCTGCCAAAGCTTTTGATATAATTTTATAGAAATTTAGAAAAAGATTTCCAAAACAAAGCAGAAAGAAAGTGTTAGAGTCTTCAGGGGAACAAAATAGATAATTAGGAAACATTGATAGGATAGGTGAAAATGACATGTATCAACAAATTTTTAGATGTTTTTCCACAGTATATTTTACACAGTGACACCACCACTCACCTCTCCTGCTTTCTTATTTTTCCCATTGCATGAAACTTCATTTCGAACATATGTTCTTTTCCAAAGGATAGAGTGAGTGAAATAGGTGTTTATTTGTAGTATGATACTTTACAAAATTGTCTTAAAAAAGGACTCCAAGTGCAGATTTACTTCATTTACATGGGTCAGTTATTTTTAAACACTATGAATGAACTAATCAACGTTGTCTGCATCTACTTGACGTAAAAATTGATAGAAATTTTGTCAAATACGTGTAAGATTTTTGAAAGAATTTGTGACTGTCCCTAATGTGTTTTCTAAATATTCAGAAGATAAAGCAAACAACAACAAAAAAGTAATAGAGAAGACATTCAAACTAATAATGTATCTCTGAAAAAAGGTTTTCATCAATGACCCTAGTAGACTGGCTGTGAGTAAATTCCTTCCTTACCACACGTAGTCCAACCTTCCAGGCACTATTCACTAAGGCAGATCTTCAGGTCCTGAAATAAGCCTGTGTTCCTGAGGTATACTGCAGATGTTCTAAAGATTCTGAACGAAAGCACACATCATTGGGGTTAAAAATCAGGTGGAAATTAGCATGGTGATAGTATTTTATCTACCTAGTCTATGAATTTTTTTCTTATATTCATAAGAACTAATTTTCATAAATCCATCTGAATCAATAACTCTACACAGTCATAGACAATGAAAAAATTCCCATAAATTCAAAGGCGTGTTTTTGAATTGTCCTTGCTTTTTCATTTCATCATCTCTATTAAAGAGTCTATGCAGTAATTAACACACACAGAATAACTACGTAAGTTAATATATATGTTAATTAGCTTAGCTGTGGCAGTCATTTCACGATGTATCCTTATATCAAAGCATTAAGTAAGACATCTTAAATACAACTTGTGTCAGTGACATCCCAATAAAGCTGTCTAAATAAACAAATGTTTGTTGATTTAGTGATTTAGCCTGTGATATAACATTTCATTGTGCAGAAGTTCTAAAGGTAGAGATTGGATATGCACATTCAATTTCTTCTGCATTCACATAGAAATAATTTAAAAGGTACATTTATTGTCACCTATAAACATAAACAAGGGTATAACAAACTGGGAAATAAGTGAACAGTATTCTAGGAGAACTGCTAAATGCCGTGATGGGAGAATCAAGGATTGAGAATGAGGATGAAGCTAAAATGAGTCAACTGGACAAAAATCTACTTGTACTGAGACTTCAGAAGATATTGTGGAATCCATTAGAGAGAGATCAACTCCATAGCTAACAATTGTATTTCTATAGGGTATACAAACTGTGCCGGGAATATTAGTGTGACAGTGTTCAAAGTCTTGTGGCCTGAAATTCCCTGCCCACTTTTTTTCTCCCACTGCTATATTGTATTGTGTCAATCCCTAAACTCTTACATTATATATTTATTAGGCATAGATGAATAAAGGACAGAAATATGTTTCACTAAAGAGAAAATAGAGCACACAAGAAGTGATTATTTGAGCCAATATATATTATAAAGAACTGATAAAGAAAGGGAGACCAACTGAGGGTAAAATGAGAGAGTGTGTTGTGGGTTTTGTTTGTTTTGTTTTGCTTTTTGTTTGTTTGAAAGAGAGAGAGAGAGAGAGAGAGAGAGAGAGAGATCTTCCATCTGCTAATTGACACTCCGAATGTCTGCTACAGCCAGGGCTGGACCAAACCAAAGCTAAAGCCACTTTGGTAGCAGGAACCCAAGTACTTGAATCATCATCCCTGGGTGCACATTAGAAAGCTGGATGGGAACCAGAAGCGAGATTCAAACCTAGGCACTCCAGTATCGGATTATAAATATCAATACTCAAGGCTCAACCTGCTATGCCTCAATGCCTGGCCCTGCGTCATGGTGAGGGATATGAAACAGTAGAAGAAAAGAGAAAAAGTGATTTAAGAAATGTTGGGGTTTTAACTTTTAACTTTCTTTATTTTATATCTAGATATAGTAACAAAAATTATAAAATATTTTTAATATTAAACTTGAGCTATTATAGTGTTACATTAGACATCATTCACAAATTGAATGATTTAGGAAATAATCATTTTTTGATTGCCAATCCAGGATTTTTAGTGATAGATTTGTTACTCAAAAGCAAAATGTAACATCTGGATTGCTGACATTTGGCAGAAATAAGAATCCTTAAGATAAGAGACATATTGTCTTCTCAGACAGAGCCAAAAATGCAAAAAGGCTGCTGGAGATGTACTTACCTTGGAGATAACAATATTAGCAGGATTTCCTTGGATATGAATGTTTTAGTCTGAGAATCAATCCTACAAGGCCCTAATATAAGTTTGTTTCATGAAAAGATGTTCATTTTGGATATTCTCCAGGGCTATTTAATAACCATTGAGATCGGTTTTCATATTGAAACTAAAAAAATACATCCATTCAATAGCCAGAAAAATGAGTCTTTTAAGCTTAAAAATCATAAACAGAATTCAAAAGAATTAGAAATTAACATAGAATATTTGTCATCACTTTCATACTCAGGAGTGTTGTCATTGCAATTCTAGCTGGTAATGAAATAAACTAAGCCTATAGAAGCACATAGGAAGATCTGATGGTAAATACAGAGCAGGATTAATTCTAAAAGTTAGTCCTACATCTCTGGGGTACAATTAAGATGACAGTGGAGGTATCATATCAATCAGTTGAAACTTGGACCTACTGTGTAGAAAAAAAATGTGAAAAATACACAAAGTATACAAAAAAACAAAATGGCAAAGTGTAGAAAATATACCAAAATAAAAATAATAGACATAAATACGAACGTATCAGTGATGAGAATAAACCTAAAAAGACCCTCTCACTTTAGGGAAAAATAAGGCTAAAATGGAGCTAACAGATATGCCTAAAACATAATAAATACGCTGAAACCATCTACAAACACTTAACTCACATGATTTTATTTGTCTACATTCTGCATTAACATGATTTTCAAATAGAAAATTTTTTCCTGGTAAGGTGATGTTGCAGATAATTTTTACGTTTGTCCCAAGGGCTTGAAAACATACTCATTCATTTATTTAAACAAAAACAATGCAATTAGCCTTTAACGTAATAGAGTCTTCTCCATTCTCAAAGCAGTCATTGGCTGAATTGGGTTTATTAAATGGCTGTTTACTTTCATTTTTTAATTTTTATTTTTTTTAATTTATTTATTTTTTATTTTTGACAGGCAGAGTGGACAGTGAGAGAGAGAGAGAGAGAGAGAAAGGTCTTCCTTTGCCGTTGGTTCACCCTCCAATGGCCGCCGCAGCTGGCGCCCTGCGGCCGGCGCACCGCGCCGATCCGATGGCAGGAGCCAGGTGCTTCTCCTGGTCTCCCGTGGGGTGCAGGGCCCAAGGACCTGGGCCATCCTCCACTGCACTCCCTGGCCACAGCAGAGAGCTGGCCTGGAAGAGGGGCAACCGGGACAGAATCCGGTGCCCCGACTGGGACTAGAACCCGGTGTGCCGGCAACGCAAGGCGGAGGATTAGCCTGTTGAGCCACGGCGCCGGCCTCATTTTTTAATTTTTAAAAATATTTATTTAAAAGGCACAGGGAGAGGGACACACACACACACACACATAAAAAGAGAGAGAGAGAGAGCGCACCACAGAGAGATCGTCTCACTGGTTCTCTCCCCAGAAGGCTGCAGCAGCAAGGGCTGTGCAAGGTCAAAGCCAGGACCCAGGAACCCCATCCTTGCCTCTCACATGAGTGGCAGGAGACCACCTTGGACCATTATTTGTTGCATTCTCAGGCACATTAGCAGGAAACTGGGTTGGAAGAGAGTAGCTGGGCACTCCAAATGGTGTTCCAATGTGGGATCCTGCTGTTGCTAGTAGTGACTTAACCTGCTGTACTAGGGACAGCAGCCCTGACTATTCACTTCAAACCCTTAACCTTGCTGTATACACCAGTCCTAACTACTATATCACAGCAAATAAACTCCACAATTAGTATACATATCCTGATCTCCTCTCCTGTAGCACTAATACAACTCTGTCAAGATGACAATTTCCATTACTGCAATGAAAGTAATAGTACAGTGTACCAAAAAAATTCTAGCCATAAAATTTGGATAAAACACAGGAATATAAATTAACACAAAAAGTGATATTAAGGATAGATTCAATTTATCAGAGAATTATATATCTATCTACTTCTTAGTCTCCCTGTATCTTCCCTCTAAAGGGAAAATCTTGGAGAATTTGATAATAATACCTGCAGAGTAAGAAGTTTCAGCACAGTTATTTAATATGTATGATATAAAAAGACATGTGGAAGATTGACCCTACACAAAAAATCTGGATTTATAGAAATTACACGTATCAATTCACACAAATGTTAGAGAAAAAAAATTCTCAATTTCACATTGTCTTTCACTAAAGCTTGGTTACATTCCAGTTCTAAAGCAAATCGCAATAATTAATTTTGAAATAAACCAAGCATCTTTAACATACAGACCAAGTTCTCTTAATCTAATGCAATTAAATTCAAGACCAATTAAATCAAGTTTTATTGCTGCTGAACACAGCATTAAAATCTGGAAAAATGCAGAGCATCTATGAGAGAAGTCTGGAAGGTAACTACTAAAGGAAAGAGTTGGAAATTTAGGCAGATTCAAAGCACCACTGAAGGGAGGGCAAGTATAACATATCATTTTTTTCATGCTTTCCTGCTACTTAGCCCTGGATGCAGGCACAGCCATAGGGAATGTTCACTAAAATATATATAGAGAGAGCGAGCTTCATGTTTCTCTTTGGAAGAGCTACAACAACAAAAGATAGCTGGGAGAAAGTGGAAAATTACAGTAATGTTAAAAGACTTGGGAAAATGACCCTTTAAATTGTATATGAATTCCTAGGCTTACTCTTGAACATTGCATACATAGACTTGATTGATTTAGATACCTACACAAAGACCTTGAGAACTGATTTCATAAATAGAACAAATTCCAGACTGGTTATTAAGTGATCTACCTGAAGGTCAGATTGTTATAACGAAATGCTCTGAAAATGAACTGACTTTGGAATAACAGTGCAGAGAAGGCAAGGTGAAGTTATAGGCTGAACTTAACCAAGCTAATTGATACTAAGACAAAAGTCAACATTTTCCACGGGATTTAATACAAATCCAGAGTCTCAATATAAATTACAAAATGTTTGAGAAACAATCCAAAAGTATTCAACCTATAAAGACAGAAGAATAACTTCCATTTGAAAAGGCATTCAACAGACCCTAACATCAAGATGACACAAATGATGACACACTGATAAAGACTTTATTTATTTTTTTAAAAAAGATTATTTATTTGAGGTAGAGTTACAGTGAGAGGGAGAGACAGAGAGAAGGGTCTTCTTTCCATTGGCTCACTCCCCAAATGGCTGCAATCAGCTGTGCTGACCCGGAGCCACAAGCCAGATGCCCAAGCACTTGGGCCACCCTCTACTGCTTCTGCAGGCCACAGCCTGGATTGCAAGAGGAGCAGCTGGGACTAGAACCGGCGCCCATATGGGATGCCGGCGCCACAGGCGAAGGATTAACCTACTGAGCCACTGCACCACGGCGCCGGTCCCCATGATAAATACTTCAAAAAGCAGCTTGTTAAAGTGCTCTAACCCTGGCCGGCACTATGATACAGTAGGTTAAACCTCCTCCTGCAGCTGGCATTCCATGTGGGAGCCACCAGCCCAGACTGCCCCACATCTGATCCAGCTCCCTACTGATGGCCTGGGAGGGCAGTGGAAGATGGACCAAGTCTTGGATCCTTACACCCATGTGGGAGACCCAGAAGAAGCTCCTGAATAAAGCCTGTTTCAAAATACCATTGAATATTTCCAGTTTGTTTGAGAGATAGAGAAAATTGTTATCTTCTAGTTCACTCCTCAATACAGCTGGGGGTGGATCAAGGTGAGATGGGAACTGGGAGCAGGAATGCAACGCAGAGTTCTCCCATGTGGGTGTCAGGAATCCAGTTACCTGCGCTATCACTACTGTCTCTGAGTCTGCATTAGCAGGAAGCTGGAGTCAGGAACTGGGGCCAGGTAGAACCTTGGTATTCAGATGTGAGATGCAGAAGGCTTAGCAAGTATCTTACCCTGAAGGCAATGTAGCAACAATTTGTAGCTGGTTATCTGATCCCTTATCCCAAGAGGCCTCCTGTCTACTGTTTAAAACATCTTCCTTGGGACTGGTGTTTAGCCATTAAGATGCCCACATCCAATTTGGGGTCCCTGAGTTCTATGTTTGCCTGTGATCTTTGATTCTAGTTTCTTGCTAATACAAAACCTGGGACACAGTGGTGATGGCTCAAATAATTGGAAGACCATGATTGAGTTCCTGGCTTCAACCTCAGGCCTCTGTATTGCTAAACTGAAGAATAGAAAAAGTAGCTTCTAAATATTACAAAATTCATGAAAAGTTTGAGTAAAATAGCACATTTTCAAAATATTTAGGTAGTACAAATCACTTTTCTGCATTTCAGTTTGGACTTTGTTAGAGGAAAATGCACATGAATGTTAGGCTTGCTACCGCGTAAACCTCTTATGTGCAGAGTACCTATTTGCAGTAGTGATTGTTGCAGATGAGTTGAAGAACATTTCCCAGTAGTTGCTATGGTATCTGACATTGTGTAAAGGAAAGGTAAATGTAACTGGCAAATTAGAAATTGGTACCATTTATTACACATCATTATAATGGAGGTATATAACTGAACTTATTTGATTAACTGATAATGTTTAAGGTTGTTTCCTGATAGACAATATGCCCTTTTTATTACATTCATTTTACCCAATAAATATTTGCATCTGATATTTCAGTTACGAGCGCTAATGCTCTTTTAGTTAACTAAGACATTGCACTTATTTAAATTCTCATTTACCACCAAGAATATTTGCTGATGGAATCTTTTAATCAAAAAAACATTTAAATCTAAATTACCTAAATTAGAAGAATAATTAAGCTCACTTGAGAATATAGCCTATATTGAGCTGAAATGAAAACTCACTTCTGTACCTATTCACATATTTTGCCTTTTCATACTGGAAATAAATAATACAAGTAATTTTTCATCATGGGATAATGGCAACACTGAATATGACTATTTTACATGAGTATAAAATTTTCACTAAATATAAAATCAGAAAATGGTCATACAAAACACAGTAAAGTTAAATGTTATACATTAAAAGCAAGCAAAGGAGGGCTCCTGGTTTGAAAATTCCAACTAAAGGGGAAAAGTATGAATCTGGAAATAAAAATGTAGGGGCTGTGGCACAGTAGATTAATTCTCTGCCAGTGGCACCGGCATCCCATATGGGTGCCAGTTCTGATCCCAGCTGCTCCACTTCTGATCCAGCTCTCTGCTGTGGCCTGGGAAAGCAGTAGAAGATGGTCCAAGTCCTTGGGCTCCTGCACCCATATGGGAGACCCAGAAGAAGCTCCTAGCTCCTGGCTTTGGATCAGCCTAGCTCTACCTGTTGCGGCCATTTGGGAAGTGAATAAGCGGAAGGAAGATCTTTCTCTCTGTCTTTACTGCTTTCTTTCTGTAACTCTACCTCTCAAATAAATAAATAAATAAAAATCTTAAAAAAAAAAAAAGAAATGTAAAGAAAGCTAAACAGCCAAGATGTCCAAATTGAAGTTACCTAGAGGAAAATAAAAGAAGCCTGATAAAAGAGTAGCACATAATTCACATGTAAAGAACATCTCTTCATTTGCTTTTTTTTCTCCACTGATAATCTATAAAGTGTCCATAGCCTACTACACATAAGACATATTAACTATAACTGCTTCACTGCTCCAAGGAAAGCATTATTTGGAAAACAAATCATTGAAACAAGTTTAAAAGTTGAAACTAGGGGAAGAAATGAGAAGAGAAAGAAAAGAAAGGTCTGCTTTGAAAACCAGTAGCTAACAGCTGGGCTGTGATGGTACTGGTGAGTATCACCTAAGTGAAAAATTTACAAAATACCAACAATAATTAGAAAAAAAGAGAAAGCAAGACCACCCAGAACTATGCCTGAGCATAAAACAAAGACAAATATACTATACTACCAGAAAAAACATCAAACAACCCCAACCCCATTTTTTTTTTTTTTTTTTGACAGGCAGAGTGGACAGTGAGAGAGAGGGAGACAGAGAGAAAGGTCTTCCTTTACCGTTGGTTCACCCTCCAATGGCCACTGCCGCTGGTGCACTGCACTGATCCAAAGCCAAGGAGCCAGGTGCTTCTCCTGGTCTCCCATGTGGGTTCAGGGCTCAAGGACCTGGGTCATCCTCCACTGCCCACCCGGGCCACAGCAGAGAACTGGACTGGAAGAGGAGCAACCGGGACAGAATCCGGCGCCCCAACCGGGACTAGAACCCGGGGTGCGGGCGCTGCAGGCGGAGGATTAGCCTATTGAGCCGCAGCACTGGTAACCCCCAGCCCCATAACAAGTGTTACAACTACCTCTTTACCACTAGCAACAACAACCCTGCATGTCCTCCTTCTAGAAACAAGGAAAACTGACTACCTGGTCACTAAACTGAAGCAAGCAAAAAAGGCTTAAAGTACTTTTGAGTAGGACAAGTGAAAGCCAAAGAAATGATTATGTAAGCCTATGGGTCAGTGATCTTTCCTTATTCGGTTTACTTATGGATCCTATGTGCTGTAACAATGCCTAACATATGGTAGACACTTAGGAAATAGGTGTGGAATAATGAACGACTTGTAAGTGGCGTGTGAGGTGACCGTGAAATTTACACCATGTGTTTATGGTGGCACTAATATGCTCTGCTACTCAAGAAGAGTCTTGCACTTACCAAAAAACAGGAGAGAGGGATGCATTTCTGCCAATGGGAGGAGAATAAGGAGGAGTATTTGCAAATTTTTTTATGTGATAGACCATGACATGCACCATAGAAAGAGGGAGGAAATGAAAGCAAGTGGGTCCACCACATATTAATCCACCAACATAGATTTTAATTTAAAAATATATTTGAAGGGGAGAGAAAGAGAGAGCAAGCGAGAACTCACTATCTTCCCATCTGCTGGTTCACACCCATTGGTTCAGGCCAAACCCAGGAAGCCAGAACTGCACCTGAGTCTCCGATGTTGGTGACAGAGACCATGCAGGGGGCCCGAATACTTGGGCTATCCTCCGCTGTTTTCCCAGATGTGTTACCAGGGAGCTGGGTTGGAAGGCAGTAGCTGGAACTTGAACAGGCTCTCTGATAGGGCCCCCTGTCTGAGGAATTCTGTCCAACTCTTCAGAGTTTGTGACAAGATAGAGAAAAAGACTAAATGGTAAACTGTTAAACTTTTAAGATTAAGCTAAGATGAAGGGAAAAGGGAACAAGGTCAGTTTCACCCAGCCTCTAGGAGAAAAGGAATCCCTACCAGCTATTAATCACCATGAGATTCAGGGAAAGAGGTATCTTCCTAATACCCTGAACTGCAGACTTATCTGTCCTGAAACTTCTAATTCTAATAATATGTGAAGAGATTTGCCTGTTACATTTCCTGAAGTTTAGGTAGGAAGAGGCAGGAGAGCACAGATTCAAAATATACCATGAGGGTCTTTTTGCTTTTTACTTGTTAAACTTATTTGGTGAAGTAGTAAGCCTTTGTATGCTAATGTAAATTTAAAATATGTTATCTCAAAAACAAAAAGAATTAAGAAAAGGACTTGCAATGAGGGAAAGAAGGAGAGAGGGGGAAGGAGGGAGGGAGAAAGGAGATGTCATTATGTTCTTAGAATTGTATCTACAAAGCATGTTGAATTTGTTAAAAGCTAATTAAAATTTAAATAGAAAAATTTTAAAAAGAAATATTGAAGCCCTACTCAAAAAACAAAAACATCTGTCTACAATATTTATATTGTTTTTCCATTTTTTCTATTGGGAATCTTAGACAATTATTGTGGAAAGGTAATACAGAAAGTCGAGAGGCACTGGATATTTCCAAGTCTGTCCAAACCGTTTTTTTTCCTAGATAGGCACCAGCCACTCAATAAATAGTTAAGATTAAGCAATCTGTCTTCTGATTCACTTAAAATTTTTAAATAAAAATAAAAAAATTTTTGGTTTTAATTACTTGATAAAACATATTTCTTTATTTGCGGATATGTTCTTTGATATGAACTTTGATATGATGTTGCCTGATTCATAATTGAGAAGAAATGATTTGGGATAGGTGTTATGGTGCAGAGGGTTAAACTGATGCTTGGGAAGTGCCTGGTACAAATTCTGGCTGCTCCACTTTCAATTCAGCTTCCAGCAAATGCCCCAGGGAAGCAACAGATGATGCCTCAAGGTATTAGAATCCCTGCCACCCACTTAGGAAACCCAGTTGGAGATCTTAGCTACTGGCTCTGGGGCCTGGCCCTAGCTCCAGTTGTTACTGTTACGTGAAAACATCTGGCAGAGAAATCAGTTCTTTGTGTCACATGGAAGAAGAATGTCCTAGCAGAAGCAGAGAATTTAAAGTATTTATTAGAGTCAAAGACCTCCAGCCAGAGCAACATGGAGGGGGGCTCCCAAGAGAGGAAAAAAACCCAAAGGGGCTGGTGGTAGTGAGTTTTTTAAGTACAATTTAGAAGGAAAAAAACTGGAGAATCAGATTGGCATTCAGTTACTGGGTGGGGACAAAACCCATCAAAAAGCCAGACTTATAATCCTCTATCCTGTCTGGCCTGCTCCTGATAAAACAAAAAACCATCCAGAAGGGTGGGCTAGGTAACTTGTTCTCTCAATAAGCTGTGAGCTTGGGAAGAGCTCCCTTGCTATTCTCGTGGTAAATTTGGAGATTGGAAGATAGGAGCACTGTCTGTTCTTGCTAAATATAACATTTTGGGGAAGGTAGCAAATATTTTACACCCCAAATTCCACTGGGATCCCCTGACTACCTGTTACCCATTTGACTCCTCACATTATGGATATTTAGAAAGTGAACCAACAGGTGGAAGATTTCTTTCTCTCTCTTTCTCTCTCTGACTCCACCTTTCAAATAAATATTTTTTTAAAAAAAAAAAAAGAATGGAATAACTAAAAGAAGCACATAGACCTTGGAAAAATTCTCAAATTTATTTCTATAGAAAGTGGGACTGCTTAGAACAAAGGCAATTCATTTTCTATATAGTTGTATGAGAGCTAAACACTTTATTATAATATAATATACTTTGTTTTTTGGCATAATAAAGGGTGCAAATATTCTTTAGAGAGTGAGTCATCAAAAAAGATGATTGATTTCAGCATTATGAGTTGACTATTTTCTTTGGTTTCTTTAATCATTTTGAAGAAAAATAATACAAAAGAAATAATTCTTGAAGGAGAAGAAAGACAATCTACACATCCAGATATATCTTCAGTTCTGGCATAGAACAAAGACTTTTAGAGAATTAAAGAACAAAAGCTAGCAGCAAAATAGGAAAACTGAAGTGGTATGCTGAAAGGGTACAATAAATCAGGAAATGAAATTCAAAAAATACCAAGTATGAAGTTAAGAACTCATTTGAAAAAGTAATACATGCTCAAGTCTAGCTGTGGATTTTTTCTGAAGTCATTTATTAGGTTGTAAAAACTATTTAGTTATTTAGTTTATTTAGAAGTTGCTCTGATGCTTGACCTGAAAAAATATCTTTTTTGTATCAGATATTTTATTAGCAGTTATCAGTATATAAAACCTGAAATAGCCTTTTCACAATAGAATAAATATTCAGATATTAGAAAAAAGATTATGTCAATTCTAAATATTTTGAAAAGAAATACTACAGATTGTTCAAAGTTTGAAGACTTTTATGCTAATCTAACTAGAGTTCATTTTTTAAGGACACATTTGAGAGATACTATTGAAATCCTAATGAGCAACTAAGGGAAAATATTTTAAAGACTTAGTGACATTTTTTGAACTTCAAGGCAGGAAGTATAGTTGCAGGATCACAAGGCACCTATAACTGGATAGCCACCAAGAAGTAAAATGATAGTTCTCTTGATTGATTTCCAATTTTAAAGCAGTGCATTAGCTTATAGTTCCCATTTCCTCTTAAAGCATGCTGATTGATTCTGTTGACATTTGAAAACCTTCTGTCTGATAGCCTCCTGCCTGCTGGACCCCAACAATTCTCTCCATCTAAGGCACAGCTTTGTTATTTGTTGTTTTACTAATCTTTTTAAGTCCTACTTTGCCTTTGCTACTACATAATTATTATGCAAATTGATAAAGCACAATGATGCTTAGAGTAATAAAGGCCTTTTCTATGAAATTTAATGTTAATGCTTTGGAATTGCTTAAAAAACACCCTTTACAATCTTCCTGTTAAACTAAATTAGATTCTGAAAGTAAAAAAGATGGGGAAAAGTTGTTTTTCAAAAAGTAGAAAAATTCTTCACTCAGTTTGCCTCCATTTTAAAAACTGAAACTATAAATTACAAATTGTACATTATATATAGATGTATATGCAAGAAATAAGACAATGCACTCCAGTCAGTATGCTGTCATTCATAGAAGAACCTGGACTTTTTTCTGCACGACCCAACAAGGGGTCCATATAGCTTTGTTCTTGATTCCCTGCATAACTTAAAGGGAAGTTGTCACAGTAGTTGGAGACCGATGTCCTGAAAATGAAGGAGGAGGATGTCCTCAAATTCCTTGCAGCAGGAACCCACTTAGGTGACACCAATCTTGACATGTAAATGGAACAGGACATCTATAAAAAGAAAAGTGATGGCATCTACATCATCAGTCTGAAGAGGACCTGGGAGAAGCTTCTGTTGGCAGCTCATGTCACTATTGCCTTTGAAAACTCTGCTGATGTCAGTGTGATATCTCCAGGAACACTGGCCAGAGGGCTGTGCTGAAGTTTGCTGCTGCCACTGGTCTACTCCTATTGCTGGCCGCTTCAAGCCTGGAACCTTCACTAACCAGATCCAGGCAGCTTTCTGGGAGCCATATCTTCTGGTGCTTACTGATCCCAGGGCTGATCACCAGTCTCTCACAGAGATACCTTATGTGAACTTGCCTACCATAGCTCTGTGTAACACAGACTCTCCTGCCATGTGGACATTGCCATCCCATGCAACAACAGGGAGCCCACTCAGTTGGTCAGATCGCTGCTGAAAAAGCTGTAATCATGGAATAATTTGAAGGTTGAATGGAATACCCCAGCTCTTGAGTTTATTGCTGCTCAAGCTGATGGTCCAGACTGATCTGAAGGCATGAAAGAGCCCTCTGTGCCCACTCACTGATTCCCTACCGAAGATCAGGGTACTCAGTCTGCCACTGAAGACTAGTTTGCAGCTCCTACTGCTCAGGCTACCAAATTGGTAGTAACAAATACTGAATGGTCTTAAGTGCTCTTCACAGTCTCTGAAGCAAAAATGGAAATGAAGGACCAGCACTGTGGCATAGTAGGATAAGCCTCTGCCTGCTGTGCCAGCATTCCATACGGACTCCAGTTCCCAGCTGCTCCTCTTCCAATCCAGCTCTGCTATGGCCTAGGAAAGCAGTAGAAGATGGCCCAACACATGAGGGGAAACACTTCAAAACACTGGTATAGGTGATGATTAATTGCGTAAGACCCACACTCCCACCCCCAATACACAGGAATCAAAAACAAAAACTAGAAATTGGGATTGTATAAATGCAGAAGCATCTGTACATCAAAAGAAACAATAGAATGAAGAGACATCCGACAGAATGGGAAAAAATATTCGCAAGCTTCTTATCTGACAAAGGATTAATATCCAGAATATATACACAACTCAAAAAAAGATCTCAACAACAAAAAACAATCAATCCAGTTAAGAAATGAGCGAAGTTCTGAATAGACAGTTCTCTAAAGAATTTCATTGTACGGCCGGCGCCATGGCTTAACAGACTAATCCTCCGCCTTGCGGTGCCAGCACACTGGGTTCTAGTCCTGGTTGGGGCACCGGATTCTGTCCCGGTTGCCCCTCTTCCAGGCCAGCTCTCTGCTATGGCCTGGGAAGGCAGTGGAGGATGGCCCAAGTGCTTGGCCCTGCACCCGCATGGGAGACAGGGAGAAGCTCCTGGCTCCTGGCTCCTGGCTTCAGATCAGCACGATGTGCCAGCCGCAGTGGCCATTGGAGGGTGAACCAATGGCAAAAAGGAAGACCTTTCTCTCTGTCTCTCTGTCTCTCTCTCACTATCCACTCTGCCTGTCAAAAAAAAAAAAAAAAATTTCATTGTCCATCACTCTAATCTCTACTTCCTTTTGGGGGTCAAATAATCACTTGCTCATATTTCTCCTTTTTTCAAATTTTTATTTGAAAAAAGTTTGCCATAATTATTAGTTTACCTGATTTTTATTTTTGTTAAAATTATTTTATATTCATAAAATAGTTATCATGTATAACATGTTGTTTGAAGTATATCTGTACATATATATATATTGTGGTAGAATGTCTACACTGAGCTAATTTACAGAGATACTTCTTCACATACTTATCATTTCTTGGATAAGAACACAAAATCCAATTTTAGTGTTTTCTAAAACAGAATAAATTTTTAATATATTTCTTGAACTTACTCCTCACACCTAACTGAAATTTTACATGTTTTGACCAATATCTCCCCAACCCAGGCCACTTACCATCCTCCTTGATAAAGACCATTCTTTTCTCTGCTTCTATGAGTTAAACATTTTTTTTTTAAAATATTTGTTTATTTAGCTTCATCTACAGGAAAGGCACAGTGACAGGGGAAGGGAGATGGAGAGAGAGAGAAAGAGATCCTCCATTTACCTTTTCATCCTCCAAATGCCAGAAACAGCCAGTGCTGGGTCAGGCCAAAGACAGGAACTAGCATCTCCTTCTGGGTCTCCCATATAAATGGCAGGGTCCCAAGCAGGATGTATGAGCAGGAAGCTGGATTAGAAGCAGAAGAGCCAGTACTTGAACAAGCACACATATCTGGAATATGCATATCTCAAATGGTTTAGCCTTTCATGCCACAATGCCCACCCCAAATTATTAAGTCTCCATATATGAGATTATGTGACATTTTTGTTTCTGTGCCTGACTTAATTTACTTAACATAATAACCTCCTAGTTGATTTATGTTGTAAATGACAGAATTTTGTTCTTTCAGACTCATTAGTATGCCACTACTTAAAAATTTCATATTTTCTTTATCCATGTGTCCATCGATGGACACTTAGGTTGATTCCATATCTTGGGCACTGAATAATGCTGCAATGAACATGGAAGTATATATGTCTGTTTGATATACTGAATTCATATGTGTCCTCTAACCAGCTTTGTAGACTTTTTACTATCCTTTCCTTTTGATGAAGTCTCAGGCAAGCCACATACTTTTTTATTATTATATCATAAAAACGTCCTCTAGGAGCTTTTAGTACTAAGAAAAGATCTTCAATAATAAATGCTCAGTTCAGTGTCATAATCACATAAATTCACACTCTAACTCAAAACTTCTTTCCTGTCCATGCCAAGACTTCATTCTCTTTCTAATCCCCTATCTTTATTCCTAGCTACTTAATGGAAAGGAGGCATACTATAAATCTTATATTTTCTGGAACTCTGTATGTACCAATTACATACATGTTTGGCTAATATGATTTCCCAGGACAGGACATTTAGCTTTCAGCAGTAGAGATTTTCATTTGTAAGTAGGGATGAATTGTATATCCACACCACATCCCATCTCCCATATGCCTTCTCTGCTTTCTCCTCCTTTCAAACTAGTACCACTATACTCTACTACTAAACACAACCATAACCAATAACAATGGAAGAAAACATTCACAACATAAAATATACATATAAAACCATTTGGTCAATAAATTGTGTCATTTTTTTTAAATTTTACCAATAATGATTTGTCTTAGAAGATGTCCCTTTACAAGATCCGGATGTCAAAAAGGACACTAATTTATCTGAATATGTTTTACAAAATCATACTCAGTATATTGTTGTTGGATTTGTAGATTCAGAAATTTAAATATCCTGTTCACATACAGTCATTTTGTCTCCCATGATCTATCTAGGTTTTCTACCTCTACTTCTTCATTCAAAATGATGTAAGCACATGACTATTAATGTGTAGTTACTTGATGGGAAATTTATTTGACTTAAACCATATTATTTGCAGAATTGGTTTCTGCACTTAGCTGTTAGTAAGGACGTCAGTTCAGGAGATAAACTAAAGATAAAGGTTAAACTTGCAGTATAGCCATTGAGTCAAGGTATATGGACTCAAAACTATTTATTGAGCTTTTATGGAATGTCAGGTGCTGTCCTAGGTGCCAGAGGTCAATGATGAACAATGCAGAACTGCTATCTCTGCCCTCATAGAACATTCACTCAAGTTAATTTGAGGAGAATGTGGGTGGGAAACAAATAGGATCATCTTAATATGGTGCATGCTAAGAAGGAAATGTTCAATGGCACATTCAATAGCATGCCAAGGGAGACCTCACTAAATACCTGAGCTCTGAAGATACGACTGCTTAATTTACTCTCTGGACAAGAAGCCCAACTATCTAAGTGTGGAGTCAAATTTTTTTTAGAAAATAATAACAGAACTAGGATTTGTGCACAATTTTTTTTTTTGCTTTCTCTGATTAATTCTCAGATGGTCATAAGATTTAAAATGAAAAAGAACTTTCTGATGCCTTTAGTTCAACAACTGTCTTACCCTTTTGAGTTTTGTATGTACTCAAGACATTTGTTGTTCAAGTTAATTACAGTCTGATGGATGTTTTTCCCTTCTCTAGATTGTGTAATTCGAATAAGTGCACTCCCTCTCTTAGTCATGGCTGGATAAAGATTTACAGATTCCATTCTCATCTTTGATATTTTATATCACTACAAGTGCCACAGAACTCATCCCACAATTATGACAATTGTCCTTTGCATTAAATATAGTTAAGTCCTCAGTTCCTAATATCATGTGTTAGTTTCCTTGATTGAAAATATAAAATAAAAGTTCTTCCTCAGAAGCACTGTATCTTAGTGTTATGATGACAAATTCAGTCATTCTTCCACAGACATTTATGCCAGGCCTGCCATGTGTGAGGCATAAATGAAAGCTGATTTTTAGATGAATAAAACAACTTGCCAGTTTTCCTGTTTTCATGGCCTT
Organism: Lepus europaeus; assembly: GCF_033115175.1. NCBI lineage: Eukaryota > Metazoa > Chordata > Mammalia > Lagomorpha > Leporidae > Lepus > Lepus europaeus. The sequence goes on along the minus strand of NC_084836.1, from coordinate 46,326,074 downwards.
GCACTTTAGTTTATAGCTGTTGGTTTTGTTTTTATTTAAAAAAAAAAAAACAGGATTTTTAAAAGTATGCCCCGAGGCCTATAAACATGTTTACATGGTTCATAACTGAGAAGTGACAAATTCATTGTCTTCATAAATAGAATTCTTCAGGGGTCACTGCAAATCACTCACTGAAACTTCCCATTAGAGATCTCTGAAACAAGTTCTTGCTGTGAAAATTCTTTATGCCAGACTAATTTTTTTCCAGCATTTTTAAAACATAGAGCACTGATGATCCAAACAAAAGTTAAACAGTCATAAAATGTGAACAATATTTCTTTCATTAAACAATCCAAAGCACTGACATTACATGGATTATTGGAAAAATGCAAGGAAAATAATCACAGTGTGTTCAAACTCTTAGTACAACTAAACATCAGGAGGGACCTCCTCTGCATCACTATGGGATCAATGAAGCTTAGGTTGCAGTATTGCTACTGTTCATGACAGAAGCTTAATATTAATGTAAACTGAGGGTAAGGTTGGTAAAAATGAGATCACCTAAGGAACTTCAAAGAGTGCTTATATTTAGTCTGAAAATTTTACATTTTGTGAGAAAAGAGTGGTAAAATGAAGGATTCCCACATGGGGAGTTCACAGTGAAATACAACAGACTACTTGACTGAGGGCTTCCTCTGGATACAGTAAACCATCACAAGCCACAGCAAACCATTGCTGGAATAAGATGCATATACATGTAGATCTTTTTGATACCTGATCAAAGGTTGAGAGCAAAATCAATTCAGACAAGGTAGAAAGCATGGCCCCGGAGAGCATGAGAAAGGACAGGAAGGACAGAGCCTCATCCTCTCCCAGGGTCTTCTGATCAGTCCTGTGCCACCTGATAGAAAACAATCAGGCATAAACTACTGAATTCACCTGCATTCTCAACCCTTCGCTGGTGGTCTGGAATAATGTGACTTAACAGGCTGCTGGTGTGAAAGAGCTTTCAGCACCTTACTACAGTTGTAGGCTAAAAAATTTATGATCTCCTGCTTTTCCCTTCCTAGTCTACTTTGATGGGGGTATTTACCCGTTGGCAAATTGTGTCATGTAGTATCTCTAAGTTTCTAAGAAAGATAGCTAACTAGTGTCTTTACTATTTGGTATTTCGCTATCAGAATGATTTTATTTGACAGGCATTTTAGCCAAAAGCAAGGGGACAAAATTGCAAAAGAAGCCTTTGAAATAAAAATGTGTTGAATTTGTTACAAACAGAGGATTAGTAGCAATGTTCTCTATTCCTAAATTCCAGCTATGAATAAAATTCCTCAATATATTTTTTTCATTTTATCTATTCAATCACAAAAGAATAAAACAGAACCAACCCTTTTCCCCCTTTGCCTACCTGATTTGTTATCATCATAATTACTTCTGATAGTTCTGTTTCTCAATTTTCTCTAGTTGAGTCTTTTGTATACAATGGTATAAATACTAATGTCTAGAAATGAAATTCTAAAATAAAAAGCTAAATATCTATTTCAGGCATATTTTCCTGTATTCACAAATTATAATTCAATGACTTTCAAGAGACTTAATAATTTGTGATTTCTTGAGTGCAAATTTTTTTACAAAAGGACACATATATTCTATATTTTTGGGTATTACTCACTCATTCATTTAACTTCAGTATTGTTAGGTATTAATTACTCAAGCACTGAAAATGCTCTTATTTACCTATAATCAAAGGAAAAATGACAATGTACTAACAAAATTTTATATAAATACTCAGCACTCTAATCACTAAGTGAAAATGTGAAGACAGTGGTCTCTTCATTCAGGAGTTTAATACAGAATAAAAATTCATGCTTACGTGTGGTGGAATGAGAAGGCCATGCCAAGATGGCCACTGGAAAGCTAGTGTCAGTTATTCAGGAGTGGCTTCAGAAACCCCCTGGAAAACCATCTGGGAAACCACCTGGCAACAGAGCCTGCCTGGCAACAGGCTGTTATTGGTTAGGGCATAAACCGCCCCTTGACTGGATTGGCTGCCTTCACTATTTAAGCTGCTGTACCAACTGAAATAAATGAGTCTGCGGGCTGCTCACCTCTGGCCCTCTTTCACCCGACTCCTGGGGTCTGTATGGTGACTCCGCACCTCTTGCTCCTCCTCTCAGAATGAATCCACCTCAACAATTAGGGGCTGGCGCTGCATAGAAAGCTAGGCCACTGCCTGCAGTGCCAATATCCCATATGGGCAATACACTCTGCAATTATAGAGTGTATTCTTTACTCTTAACCAATACTTCAAAATACAGCCAAGGAAAGCATCAAAGTCATGATGATGATGGGATAACATCAGTGTCCAAAACTGTCAGTCCCATTTTCATTTTCAAGTCACTGATGATGGACAGCAATCGAGCTGCTAATGGCCAGGATATATCAAAATGTCTGAGGTTCTTATCTATTTAATGAATCTTAACAAACCACCAAAAACATTGACTTTTCAAAGTAAATGAGTATAGATTATAATGTCTCCAAAATTGGTGTAATTGAAGATCTTCTTTGGTATTATAAAAATTGTGCAATGTATCACAGTTTTGAATTTTTTTAATGTAAAAGTGTTAGAAAACACCACTCATGAAAAATAGTATAATAAATCCAATGTAGACATTTTTCTCCAGAGCTCCAGACCATAAGTATATAACTTTCTTATGGACATCTCCAAAGAACATTTCCCAGTAATATCAATCTCAACATGTCCATAACAGAATTCATTATGCTATTTAAAATGTGCTTGTTCTGTTCTGTATCAAATTGCACTGAATGGTTCTCCCATATATCAACTCAAACAAGCCAGAAATTTGGAAATAATTTTGGACTCTTCGGCCACATCCAACCATCAACTTCTATTTGGTCTATGTCATCAATGTCTATGGATTCGCTGTATGTCACTCCTCATGTCTTGATCTCTCACGGGAACACTGCATCCTCTGATTCAGTCTCCACCCCAAAGTTAAATGAATCTTCCTAAAACTCTGTTTAAAGTTTCCCATTGTTCTTAGGAAAAAACAAAGCTATATAACCTGTTTTTTGGTTCCTGAAAATTAGCCTTTTCCTTCATTTCTTGCATCTTCTTTCAATCTATAATGCTTTATCCATCAGGGTTACTTTGATGTTTTTCTAAGGCTCTACACACTGCTTTACACACTCTTATTGGTGATTATACAATGAGTTATGAAATCAAATTAGTGGATCACTCTCAGTAATTTTTATTTACTGTCACTTTTACTAGCTTTTTAATTTTTTTTTTGAAAGGTAGAGACAAAGAGAGAATCCCCAACTGCTGATTCACTCCCCAAATATTTGTAATGGCCAGTGTTAGGTCCAGGCTTGGACCAAATCCAAGAACCAGGAAGTCCATCCAGGTTCCTCATGTGGGTGGCAAGGACCCAAATAGCTGAGCCATCATTGCTGCTTCCAGGGGTTCATATTAGCAGGAAGTTGGAAAAAGGAATGGAGCCAGGATTTGAACATAGGCACTCTGATATGAGATTTAAGTATCCCAGGCAGAGTCTTCGCCATATGCCAAATGTTGGCCCTCCATTCAGTAATTTTATTTAAATGGAATAAAATAATAAAGACATGATATAAAATAGAAATACATTGTGCTACATGTGTATACACAAAAGCTTTTATACATTTTATATTATGCAAAATTTAAAACTCTCTACTAATTAATCCACACTTAATCACCTTGAGCCACATGTAACTGAAGAGCCATCAGTACAACAATCATGACTAAATCCTGCCTTGTAATGTGTCTTCATTTCCACACACTTTTGCTTGTATAAACCATTTTTACCTGTTAAGTCTGAGTTACCTCATATGGGACCTGAAACTATATTAATATTCTGAGGATTCTCAAAGCACCATGTACTTCTAACTCAACAATATTATTTCATACTCTATTTTAGCTCCTTAATGTGGGCAAATGTATCTTCTTATATTTTAATGTACTTTTGGTATGTTTCATAGGACCTGGTACATTGTCAAGTACTTAATAAATATACTTTGAATGAGTAATTAGATGTTTGAAAAATTCTGGCCTACATATTCCTTCTTTTGTTTTTTTTTCATGAATAAAAATGTCACCATCTTTTATGATGTATTCTGTATCTTCCTTCTGTGAGTATCTAGCATAATAGCTTTTTCTTACATTTTAAAGTACAAAATTACCAAAAGATATTGCTAAACTTTTTCAAATTGTTCAATTATTAGAAAATTACTTAACAAATAAAATAATAATATCTAAGATACATTTTTTTTCTGAATTGTATGAGACTTACTGGTGTGTGTATTCATCCTCAGGCTCATATTGAAAGAATTTATGAATTATTAAAAGTACACACACATATGTGGAAAGATAGAAAAAAGGATAAAATATCATATCTGAATATATGATACTGCTAATCACAGATTACTTTCTTAGTGACAAGAATAGGAAAGTTAAAGTACAAAAATTGAACATTTCTGTCATAATATAGTTCAAGGTGACCTTGATATTGCAAGTACAGAACATATTTAGATGATATTTCTATCTGTATACACTTTTTCTAATTCCTGATTGCAAAAGCAGCTGGATAATGTGAAGACTTTATTTTCTGGGAAATCAGACACACAAAAATAGTTCTAAAATATAATCTTGCTTGTTTAGAAATGTGCTCATCTGAGATGTGACCAGAAGGCAAAATTCTTTTGCTGATATTTCAAGCTACTTATTACTCTAAACATGTAAAGTGATGTAAATGGCACTGCCAGATGTGACTAATTGTCACAAAAGCGCTTCCTAATCTAGTATCTGAAAAATTCTGTAGCTAAACAGTTTTTAATATTTGATCCCTGACCCCTGATTTACAGTGGAAGCTGTCACCAAGCAAAAAAACCCATGGATCTAGAATCTAAAGGTAGAAGGACTCTACTTATGAAAATAAAATATACTAAGCTCATTTCATCTATAATTTAACATTGGTTGAAGTTCAAATTGTGACTGAAATCCAAAAAATATTAGTAGTATCAAATTAAAATTTTATATCAAATTATATATTTACTTACAGTTTTTGAACAGACTTTTTTTTAGAAATTAGCCAATTAAAAAATAAGAGATCATACTATATATATATATATTACTATGAATTTAAATTAAATTAATACTTTATTATGGGTCTAGTTGTTACCAGGGAGAAGTCATGGGGTTCTTGTCTTTAAAGACAGGCATGAGACAGAGAGAAAAGTAGAAAGGTTTTATTGGGGACAAGGCATCCATCAGAATGAAAGGGACAGAGAGAGTGCTCAGTCACTCAGATCAAGGAAAGCAAGGTTACCTGGTTGAATGGAAAGAATACACCTCGCAGGCCAGGTGGGTGGCTCATCGGAGAGAGCTGAGCACGCAGTGCTGTCTTTGTTTAGACTGGGACTTATCTGGGAAAAGGTGTCCAGGTTTCTCCTTCCCCTCCTCTAGGACAAAGGGTTTGCTGAGTGTAAATTAGGAAACTCCTCCCCAGGTTTGCTGGCAGACTGGCTTCCCCTAGGGTGCCTGGCTTGGAGGAGAATCTAGAGGTTTTATTGTTCACTGTTATCAGGCCAGGTAACCCATTTGGTGCTGACGGGAGAGCTTTCTCATGGGGGGAGGGCTGAGACCACCTGGGGGATTATAAGGGTCTAGGCAGGACTTTGAAGTGTAGATGCTGGGCTGCTTCCAAGTGGGCTTCTGTATATGCTGATTTCCTCAGGCCCCTCTGACACACATAGGCTGATTTCCAACTTCCTACCTACCACAGTCATCATTGAATCTTTCTCTAAGATTAGAATGGGAGAAGATGGGGAAATGAGGATACCTTGAGAGGGCCTGTGCATTGGGCAGTATATTCTACGGTTTCAGTGACTATATCAAGAGTTTAGATCTTGAGTTCCCATGGGCTCCCTGGTCACTCTCAGTGTAACAGCGGTGGTTCTAACAGTGGCATTTGCAGCAAGTGCTCTCCAGTGGCATCCAGGAGAATCTGGCCCTTACATCCAAGTCATTCCCAAGGGTTATGGCAGCTTCCTGCCATGGTTGTCTCCAGTTTATGCCCCTGTGGTTCTGCCAGCCACTTCAATATATTTACAACCAATTCCCTGCATGGATTTCCACTTTATTTTAACAACTAGATTAGTTTCTATTTACTTAATTAAACAAAAGATGATACACACATACTGACTTGCTAAATCTCTACACACAAATGTCTAAGGTAGTTATTGTTATTAATTGTATTTTACAGATGAAATAGAAGCACAGAGTAATTGAGGAGCTTTCCAAAGGTTATAAAACTAACAAGTAGTAAAGTCAGAACTTGAACTTGGATGTTCTATCTCTAGAATGCAGCTACTTTTTGTTTTTAAGATTTATTTATTTGTTTAAAAACCAAGTTACAAAGAGAGAGGGAGAGACACACAGAGAGAGGGAGAGACACAGCCGGGACTTGAACTAGCACCCATATGGGATGCTGGCACTTCAGGGATAGGCTTTACCTAGCACTGGCCCCCACATTCATTTAAAAACAACAACAACAACAACAAAAACACATTATGGTCAAATAAGCTTCAATAATGCAAAGGACAATATTTAGGTATACTTCCATAAAAAGATATTTAAAGATTATAAATTGCCAAAGATGGATTTAAAGAAAACATCAATCTAAGAAAAAAAAAAAAACAAAGCATTAGCCAATAGTTTGGTAAATATAACTGTTAGTTATAAAATTTATTTCTTTGTCACAACAACCAGAGCATACCTTCAAAACCTACAAATCCCTAATAATGGACAGGCTTTTGGAAATATAGAAAAATATTATCATTAATATTACAATTAAAATTATTATTTGAGAATAAAACAAAACCTAAGTATTCAAGAAAATACAAGATAAATTATCCTTAATTTTGTTGGAAACTGCCTAGCTATTTTGTTGTTAAAATGTCAATTAATTGGCGGCGCCGTGGCTTAACAGGCTAATCCTCCGCCTTGTGGCGCCAGCATACCGGGTTCTAGTCCCGGTTGGGGCACCGGATTCTACCCCGGTTGCCCCTCTTCCAGGCCAGCTCTCTGCTATGGCCTGGGAAAGCAGTGGAGGATGGCCCAAGTCCTTGGGCCCTGCACCCGCATGGGAGAAGCGCCTGGCTCCTGGCTTCGGATCAGCGAGATGCGCCGGCCACAGCGGCCATTGGAGGGTGAACCAATGGCAAAAAGGAAGACCTTGGCCAGCGCCGTGGCTCAGTAGGCTAATCCTCTGCCTTGCGGCGCCGGCACACCGGGTTCTAGTCCTGGTCGGGTCACCGATCCTGCCCCTCTTCCAGGCCAGCTCTCTGCTGTGGCCAGGGAGTGCAGTGGAGGATGGCCCAAGTGCTTGGGCCCTGCACCCCATGGGAGACCAGGAGAAGCATCTGGCTCCTGCCATCGGATCAGCGCGGTGCGCCGGCCGCAGCGCGCCTACCGCGGTGGCCATTGGAGGGTGAACCAATGGCAAAAAGGAAGACCTTTCTCTCTGTCTCCCTCTACTGTCCACTCTGCCTGTCAAAAAAAAAAGGAAGACCTTTGTCTCTCTCTCACTATCCACTCTGCCTGTAAAAAAAAAAAAAAAAAAAAGTCAATTAATTATTTGATAATACCTAAAATATAATGAAATAGAAAATAGAATATAATTGTACACATTAACTCCTATAATCATGTAGAATTAACTATGTGTGGATATTGAAAAGAATTTTTATAACAGTGGTAAGATTAAATAAGTGAAATATATTTTATTCTGTATCAACAAGTATACTAATTTAATGTAAATACACTGCTTTATTGTTTAGTTATCTAATAGGCTTCATTGTAACAAATAAAAGGCAGAAGTCTGAAAGCACTTAAAATTCCTCTTGTGAGACACAGATATTCATTGTTGAAAGGCTATGATGAATATTGAAAAGTCAATCTGTATTTAAGAAGCATACGAATACTTTTATTATGGAAATGGAGTCATTAAAATGATGTGAGGGAGAACTTATCAATGAGCTCTATTTTTCCAGCCTCAGTAACCATTCCTTCATCCTCTCATTTTCCATTGCTGAAAGCCTACAATATGCCTATTAATTATTTAAAAGATTTTAAGTGTCAATGACTTCAAATCCATATTTTTCAGGATGTGGCTCCCTCTAGTATATACTGAAAATATCTGAAAGGAGAACTTTTGTCTCACTGGAGTTGTCCTCTTAGCAAGGGGCCTACAGGGTGTCTGTGCTTCTCTGCTTCCGCGCTCTGTCTTGAACCATTTCTTGCTCAGTTGCCCATTGCTGTCTGATACTCCTGGCAATAGTATATTGGAGTGAAATTGATGTTTTGAGATTGAATAATTGTTTACGATGCTTGTCTCCACTGTTGAAGAACAGTGTTTTTTTCTTCATACTTAGTATAGTATACTTACTTAGTATATTTACTTAGTATACATACTTAATATAGGGTTAATCTTGTGAGTGTAAAGTAAACTGAAAATAGATCTTTGTAAAAATTAAGAGTGGGAATCGGAAAAAGAAGAAGAAGAAGTGTGGGAGCATGGGAGGGAGGATAAGGTGGGCAGTATCACTATGTTCCTAAATCTGTATATGTGAAATACATGAAATTTATATACCTTAAATAAAACTTAAAAATAAAATGAAATACAAAAAAGTCCAAGGCGTGGGTCAGGTGCTTGGTACAGCATAAGGGAGCACCTGGGCCATGCCACCCATGTAGGAGACATGTACTGAGTTCCAGGTTCCTGGCTTCAATCTGGTCCAACCCTGGCTTTTACAGATGTCTAGAGAGTGAACTAATGAATGAGAGATCAATCACTCTCTGTCTCTCTCTCTCCCTTTTAAATAAAAAGTGAAAAATAAAATGAAATTCCAATAAAGATGAAATTACTTTATATGGTAATATGGTGACTAGTAGAATTTTAATGTAAGTAACTGAGAAGCTTAACAGGTGGAACATGTTATTTATTTTCCCTACTAAACAATAATAAATCATTAAATACTAGCATTACATTGTTTTTCATTAATCATGTAGAAGAATACAGTTTTCGTAATGTGCTGTTGCTCTTGCTATATGGGGGCAAACTGTTGAAATCGTTACCTAATATATACTAAACTGATCTTCTGTATATAAAGAGAATTGAAAATGAATCATGATGTGATTGGAAGGGGAGAGGGAGCGGGAAAGGGGAGGGTTGTGGGTGGGAGGGAAGTTTTGGGAGGGGGAAGCCATTGTAACCCATAAGCTGTACTTTGGAAATTTATATTCATTAAATAAAAGTTTAATTAAAAAAAAAACTGGATTTGTGTGAGGAACATGAAATTGTTGACCATAAATGTTATTGTATTCCAGCAAATGGACTTAGGTATTGCTGATGTTTTTGGGATTTCATCCTCAAAGATGATTTCCATTCACTTCAGCTCAGTGTCAGATTTTAGGATACTATAATACTGTGATAGCCTAAATGTTTCTTTGAAAAAATCCCTTAAATGGAGAATAATTAGAAAGCACACGCTTAGAAAAATTAAGCAGAGAGGAAAATCAGCATAAGCACAATCTTCCATTTCATTTGAAAGTTTTAATTGCTTAAAGAAAAATGAAAAAGTAAAACAGAAAGAAATAACATGGTTTCCTTAGTTACAGCCATTATCTTGCATGATTACCTGTACTCTTGCCTGCTGCTTCAATTAATAATTGGAGGGCAATGAGTAAAGAAAGTGTGTAAGATCAAAAGCAAATGACTTCTTTTGGTTTTTCTACGATTATGTCTAATTGATTAACTTCATTATGAACTTAGGAATTCATAGACTTAGAAATTAAATGTTATATTAATTCTAAACATACTTTTGCTTTAAAAATAATTTCAAATTTTAAATAAGGACTTGAATATATCATTAATACTCCTGCGTTTGTAATCCACAATGTTTTTGCCTGCTTCCATTTTGCCACGTATTCAGTTAGGTTATAAAAATGACATACAAAACACTACGTTCATTACCCTTAAAGAAATTGAAATCCAGTAGTAGAGTTTCATAAAATTAACAGTTCCAATATATTGTGATCTTTTTGAGGAAGAAATTAAACATACAGCATGAATAACTACAGACATAGAATACCTCTTATGTGTCCCACATTGTACTACACTATGTGCTTTACATATATTTCATTTGTTGTTATTGATAATCCTATGGATTTCTTGCTATTTCCAATAATTACAGGAAAACTACAGTTAAGAAAGGTTAAACATTATGCTCAAAGACACGCCAGCGTGAGGATGGTGATAGTTTCATTTTATTTTGAAGTCTGTGTGTTTTATATGTACAGGAGACAGCTTTGAGCACAACCCAGGAAGTCATTCATCTATGTCTTGAAAACAGTCAGACCAATGCGCATATACAAGAATGTGAGGTGCACAATGCCCTTGGAGAACTAGTACTATTTTATTAAGGCTCTAAAATGAGATATGTCAGAAAATGGGACTTAGAGAGAGAGGTGGCTGAGTAGCCGTAAGGGGCCATTTTTGCCTTTGTTCTCTATCCACACAGTATCTTTCATAGTTGTACTCAGATGCATGTCTTTTTTAAAACTGTCATTTCTGATGTTTACTCTTTAACCACTGTGGCACAGCTCCAGTCCCTGATCTTTACTCTTTAGACCAATGATATAAATGTTCTCAAGGCAACCTTGATTAATTTAGCTCGAGTCCTTTGTCACTATCCTGACAGTTACTGACTAGACAATGTACCTTTCAGTTGCTGGATGCTAAATTAAATTTGCAACCTTAAATGTTTTATCTTCTTTTGAAAAAGCAATGCATTTATAATTTTTTAAAAAGTATAGACTTTTTTTTGGCCCACATCATGTCCTCATAGTATAACTTTGTGAATATGTAACTGATTTCATTTTTAAAATGGAATCCATACAATTGCTTCCAAACCATAAGAGAATGGATAACTATTTTTCAGCCTAATGTTTTGCTAAATTGCTGAGTATATTATCAACCTTCAACAGAAGAAACTGTTAAGCCATTTAGTACTACATAAACTTCAAATTCTTACTCATATTTATTGTTAGGTTGATTTCTCTGAATATTCAGAAGTTATTTAATTTAGACCTCATGAACAGGTGACAGTTTTCTAAATAACTGACTATCTGGCAACAGCAGAGGGAGCTCACAGTGTATTCTTTTGATTATTGCCAAGTTACATATTTTTATTTCTGTTACTCAATGTCAGGGCCATAAAACTCAAAGGTTTATTTTATCAAGGGAATTTGCCCAAGTATATAATGGCTTATATAATTCATGGATTATATTTTATAGCCACAAAATATAGTGGTAGTGAAATAAATTTGAGAATGTCACTGTACATGTACTTATCAATTGTTTTGAATTTTAAACTTGCTCTACTTCCAAGTGACATCATTATCCTACCTTCACGTATCTTGTTCAAAATTATTTCTGAAACGTTAGACTTTAATATTATTCTACTTAGTATCTCCTCAGATGCCTAACAGACATCTCAGTTGGTCTGAAATTGATTTTCTCTCTCCATGGGCCAACCTCCTCACAGTCTTCCTCATGGCTATCGAGCACATCAGTTTTGCAATGGCACAGGCCAGAAGACTTGGAGTCGTCTTGACTTACCCTTTCTCTTAAGCTTTGGTCTAACATCTCATAATTCTGTTAGCTACTCAAAATATTTCGGAATCCACCTATTTGGCAACACCTCTGTGCTGTCACTCATTAGCATTCCTCATTAGGATTACTACAAGAGACTCTGAGAGAATATTGGTTTTTTTTCCCTCTGCACCTCCCACTACAAGTCTATTCTGTGCATAACAGGATGTTAATCTCCTAAAAGAAAATTATATGTTATGCTCTTCTTTTCTGTAAAACCTTTCACATGTCCTCCATTTTACTGAAAATACAAGTTATCTTTTTTTTTTTTTTCAGTACTCTATTAGGCTTCCTGCCACGTCTCCCTGTTTGCAATGACCTCTCTGATCATATCACCTTCTCTTCTTCCTTGTTAGCTGAAAAGCTGTTAACTCCAGCCTTACCACTTTTCACTAGGAGCACTCCTAATTTAGGATCTTTCTACCATATTCCATTTGTCTGGAAAGTCTTCCAAATATCTGTACAACACCACTAACTTATTATTCCCATATAAAATTTCAATCCATTTTCTCTGCCCTCTCTATCTCACCTATTTACTCTACAAATTTTTACATTTTAAAAAATATGCTACATAATTTATTTACTCAATATATTTAATTTGCTTTCTAAATTTAAATCCAAGAGCATAAGGCTATCTTTTTAATGTGATATATAGCTCTGGCAGGTGGAATGATTCTGAACACATGATTTGTGCTAAAAAATATGTTGTTGGGGAAGTCATTTGCTGTAGCCATTAAGTTGGTGCTTGTGACACAGCATCGTAAGTCAGAAGACCTGTTTGAAGACCCAGAAACTTCATGTGCCAGGTTCTTGATAATGGGCATCCTGGGAGGCATCAGGGGATGGCTCAAGTGCTTGTGCCCCTGCCACTCAGTGGGAGATCTATTTTCAGATCCTTGCCCAGCCTTGGTTGTTGCAGCCATTTAGGAGGTGAACCAGTGAATGGAAGATCTCTCTCCATCTATCTCTGTTTCTCTGCCTTAAAAACTGAAAATCTGGAAGACATCATGCTGAGTGAATTAAGCCAGTCCCAAAGAGACAAATATCATATGTTTTCCCTGATCGGTGACAACTGAGCGCCAAAGGGGAAACCTGTTAAGTGAAATGGACACTATAAGCAACAATGAACTGATCACCTCCTGTCCTGACTTTAGATGTACAATGTAATACTTTATCCTTTTTAGTATTTGTTGTTGTTGTTGTTGTTCTAGTACTATTGGTTGAACTCCGTAATTAACACACAATTATCCTTAAGAGTTTAAATTTTAACAGAAAAGTGATCCCTGTTAAATCTAAGAGTGGAAAAAGAGAGGGAGGAGATGAACAATTTGGAACATGCTCAATCGGACTGGCCGCAAATGGTGTAGTCAGAAAAGTGCCAGGGGATTCCCACACAATCCCACCCAGGTGGCATGTACCAATGCCATCGCACTCGTCCAAGTGATCAATATCAGCTCACAATTGATAGCTCTGATAGGTCTAAGAGTCAAAGAGATCACACAAACAAGACAAGTAACTACTAATACTAACTGATAGAATCAAAAAGGGAGAGAAAGATCCAACATGGGAAGCGGGATACACAGCAGACTCATAGAATGGCAGATGTCCTAAACAACACTCTGGCCTCAGAATCAGCCCTCAAGGCATTCGGATCTGGTGGAAGAACCCATGAGAGTATAGCAGGCATGGAAAGCCAAGATATCATGGAAAAAAAAAAAAAAGACCTAAATGAAGATCTCTGTGAGTGAGATCCCAGTGGAAAGAACGGGGCCATCAAAGAAGGAGGTACCCTTCTCCGAAGGGAGGAGAGAACCTCCACTTTGACTATGACCCTATCGGAATAAGATCAAAGTCAGCGAACCCTAAAGGCTTCCATAGCCCTGGCAACTCATGACTAGAGCCTAGGGAGATTACTGACGCCATGAACAGGAGTGTCAAATTGTTAAATCAGCAACAGGAGTCACTGTGTACTTACACCCCATGTGGGATCTGTCCCTAACGTGTCATCTAAAGCGAAGTGATGCTATAACTAGTACTGAAACAGTATTTTTATACTATGTGTTTCTGTGTGGGCACAAACTGATGAGGTCTTTACTAATTATATACCGAATTGATCTTCTGTACATAAAGAGAATTGGAAATGAAAAAAAAAAAAAAACCTGGTGTTAAAATGGAAATGGCATAGAAAATTAATTAATTTGAAAAAAAAATTATGTAGGATCTCTGTCTTTAATGTGCTGTACATTGCTATTTAATGCTATAATTAGTAATCCAATGGTAGTTTATTCACTTTACGTTGCTCTGGGGACAAAATGTTGAAATCTTTACCTAATATATACTAAACTGATCTTCTGTATATAAAGAGAATTGAAAATGAATCTTTACATGAATGGAAGGGGAGAGGGAGCGGGAAAGGGGAGGGTTGCGGGCGGGAGGGAAGTTATGGGAGGGGGGAAGCCATTGTAACCCACAAGCTATACTTTGGAAATTTATATTCATTAAATAAAAGTTTAATAAAAAAAAAACTGAAAATAAATAAAAATGAAAATTTAAAAACATGTTGGTCAAATGCATATATATATGCTATTATATATCCTTTTTATGTTCATGTATTTATTTTTACTTATTTGAAAGGCAGTGCTAGAGATAGAGACAAAGAGAGAGAGAGAGAGAGAGAAAGAGAGAGAGAATATCTTACATTAGCTGGTTTACTCCCCCAAATGCCCATAACTGCTAGGGCTGGACGAAGTTAAAGCCATAGCCTAGAACTCCTTTCAATCTCCCACATCGCTGGAAGGGTCTCAAACACTTGAACCACCATCTGCTACCACCCAAGATGCATAAAAAAACTGAATCAGATGTAGAGCATGCAGGCCTAAACTGGCACTCAGATATGGGATGCAGGTGACCCAGTGACTTTACCCACTGCACCACGTGCCTCCCCAACATTAATATATTTTCAGTATGATACAATAATATTCATTCATTTTACCTAAGGTTTCGACTTAAAACCTAATCTTGGTGAGAATTATTCATGTATGTGCATATATAATACGCATGAAATAAAGCATAGTTTGCACAAAGTAAAAGAAAACAGATTTATAGTATAAGTACTTTGAGTAGAAGGATGTCAAAGCTTTGTGATAAGTTGCTGCAGACAAAGGCAATGTTGTTCTCTTAATTGAAAGATCTTATAATAGAAATAATTAGTTTACATCTTTGATGTAACCTTTCTTCCAATTTCCTTAAAATAACAATGCTAATGTATTATGTAAATCAGATGAGTCCAATGATATTTAAGCTGGTATTTTCAGCTAATAAGTGTCTCATTGTCTAAATAACTGAAAAATCACAAGTGTTAACTGTTTGGTGGACTTAAGGAACATATTCACCCTGAGATTAAAGTGTGATTTTATCACTTCTATAGGCTTTAATAAAAATGTGATCCAATCTTCACATTACTCAGAATAACTGAAAAACTCTCCTCTACTCTATAACCAACAAAACTGAAAGGATTTTGCATGGCTTCCACCTATCAAGCTACAACTTGTTGCTTTCTAGATTACACCTCAAATCCTCAAGAATCTTCTATTTGGGTGAAATATTTTTTGAGCAAAAAGCCTACTAGCTGTTCCTCAAAATCTAGTCCCTCTCCAGGTCTTTCAGGTAAGGGCACTATGTGACAAAGCCATCTGTTAATGTCCATGAACCTAGGAGATATGTACCATGTCTAAGTCTGACCCACAAATCCCTCCACAAGCACCCTTGCATGTTCTTCTCTTTCAACTATCAGAAGCAATTTTGCCTAGGGGACTGCAGAAGTCCTGTGTTAAAAGCTCCAAGTAGCTGTCTTTGGGTCCCAGAATTGTGTGGAGGAAATTGTTCTGCTGCCTGAAAACCTGGGCTGAGGCTGACATAAGGAGAAAAGAATCCTTTCTCTGCTGTCACTGAAGTAGAGATTAGTTGTACTCGTCACAGGATTTTTAGCCTACCCTAACACACCACTATAAAACACCAGATTTCCTGACTTTTGTTTTTTAAAAGATTTATTTATTTATTTGAAAGTCAGCATTATGCAGAAAGAGAAGGAGAGAGAGAGAGAGAGAGAGAGAGAGAGAGAGAGAGAGAGAGTCTTCCATCCTCTGGTTCACTCCCCAATTGGCTGCAATGGCGCCAATCCTAAACCAGGAGCCAGGAGCTTCTTCTAGGTCTCCCATGTGGGTGCAGGGGCCCAAGGACTTGGGCCATCTTCTCCTGCTTTCCCAGGCCATAGCAGAGAGCTGGACTGGAAGTGGAGCAGCCAGGACACAAACCAGCGCCCATATGGGATGCCAGCACTGCAGGCAGCGGCTTTATCTGCTATGCCACAGTGCCAGCCCCCAGATTCCCTGACAGTTTCCATGGTAGAGTTGGAGTACTCACTTTCCAGTGAAATATTTACTTTATTTTACGGAGAAATTTGGTAGAAAATATTTATTTTTTCTTATACAAGTCTTTTATTTTCATTTTTTAAGATTTATTTATTTATTTTAAAGTCAGAGTTAGAGAAAGAGACAAAAAGAGATCTTCCATCTGCTGGTTCACTCCCCAAATGTCGGCATCATCCAGGAGCTTGGAGCTTCCTTGAGGTTTCCCACATGGGTGCAGGAGTCTGAACACCTGGCCCATCTTCCACTGCTTTTCCCCAGTCATTAGCAAGGAGCTGGATCTTTTTTTAAATTTTTTTCTATTTATTTTATTTTTTTATTATTTTTGACAGGCAGAGTGGACAGTAGAGGGAGATAGAGAGAAAGGTCTTCCTTTTTGCCATTGGTTCATCCTCCAATGGCTGCCGCGGTCGGCGCGCTGCGGCCAGCGCACCGCGCTGTTCCGATGGCAGGAGCCAGGTGCTTCTCCTGGTCTCCCATGGGGTGCAGGGCCCAAGGACCTGGGCCATCCTCCACTGCACTCCCTGGCCACAGCAGAGAGCTGGCCTGGAAGAGGGGCAATCAGAACAGGATCGGTGCCCCGACCGGGACTAGAACCCGGTGTGCCGGCGCCGCAAGGGGGAGGATTAGCCTGTTAAGCCACGGCGCCGGCCAGGAGCTGGATCTTAAGTAGAGCAGCCAGGACAGGAACTGGTGCCCATATGGGATGCTGGCATTGCAAGTAGAGGCTTTACCCAATATGCCGCATGGATGTCCCCTACAATTCAGATCTTAAGGAACATGGATAGAGCTATTCCACCTTTAGAGTCTCAGTTACAGAGTGTCTAGAACAATGTAGAGACTATGCATTGCTTTATTTTATAAATAAATGAAGCAATTACTTTAGAAATCATGCATGCTTCACTCAATACAGTGACACTTCCTTCATTTAAATATTAGGTTCTTCAATATGTCTAAATGCTTAATTTATTTTCATCTACTTGAAAGAAGAGAGAGAGAGAAAGAGGGAGAGAGAGAGAGAAAGAGAGAGAGAGAGAGAGAGAGAGAGAGATATCTTCCATCTGCTGAGTTACTTCCCAAATGTCAGTAATAGCCAGGGCTGAACCAGGCCAAAGTCACAAGACCAGAACTCCACCCTGCTCCTTTGTCACTGGAAGAGACCCAAGCCTTTGAACCATCATATGCTACCTCCCAGAATGTACATTAGCAGCCAGCTGGATTGGAAGTAGAATAGCCAAGAATCAAATTGGCACTCTGTTATGGGATGTGGATGTCCCATAATGTACTGTACCACAAGGCCTGCTTCTTGGATCTGTAAACATTATTAACTGTCTCTCCTATATTTCCTTTTTCTTCCCCAAAACCCCCTTCCTTCTTTAGCCACACAACAAGATTACTGCAGTCAATAACAAAATAGAAACCCTACATCTGTTTGGAACCCTATATGTGGGTATTCACATTATGGATTATGAGGAAATTTCCAAAATTTATCTGGTCAAATAAAGGTTATCCTTTTGGAAAATTTATCATTTTATATAAAACATAAGAGAATTTATTAGAATACAAACTCTTATAAGTGTCATTTTATTCAAACTGCCAATTTTCTCCTTTAGCTACGTATTAGAGATGCTATAAATTTATATTGGAAGCACGGTTTAGTTAGTACAGTAAGGACACAGACTTCAAAAGGTCAATTGTTATCATGTGAGAGGAAATCTTAATAAAATTGCATTGTTCATTCACTGCTAAGGGTTAGTTAAATCTTAGTAATTTTCAGACACAGCACAGTTCAAGTGAACACAATACAAAGCAATTGCACAACAGTGGATATTTGACAAGGAAGAAAAACACAATCAAATTTAGTAATGCTTTCCGTTTCTTCTAAAAATGATATAACTGTATCTGAAAACATAGTCTCCTATCTATTAAACTACTCCACATTGGAAAACAAAGTATCAACAGCAAAGAGAAAAAATGACAGAGTGAGTAGTAGAACTAACAGTTAAGCTCATTGCACAAGAATTATCACCAATTTATAATAGTTTTGGAACAATAAGGTAGTCGAATATGGAGGAAAAAAAATAAGTGGGAAAATAATTTATATTTTCAGTCCTAGGTTTTCAAAACTAAAAAAAAAAATTCAATGGCTTTTTTTTTTTAATCATTGTGCAATATTTTCAATTATTTGTTTTCAAATGTATTTGTAGTAATTGTAGTATTTAGAATCCCAACAATCTAGGCCATTTCATATGAAGTGATAACAGAATTCAAAAACCATTTACATTTTTATTACCACTCTTCATTTTCCCTTTTACAATTGCCTACTTCCTGGCTGTTTGCCAATATTCCATTAAATTGCAGTATTTTAACCAAAAAAGTGCTCTTCCATTTGCTTATTATGAAAGGGAATTTTTACAGGTGCACCTTTCTTAGATGGCAGATTTTCTATGAAATGCACATTTGAAAGAATTGTTTCATAGGTTTGCATAACTATTCTATATTATGATTTTCAACTTGCATAAAAATTAGATTTTAACAAAAGGAGAATAAGTTTTTATTTCATATATGTTTTATAGTAAACTCTGGAGCTTCCATTTCATTAAGAAAAGACTACAGTATGAATAAATCGAATGCTTTTCTACATATTACTAAAGGAGATTGTGTGCTTCAATTCAACAACAGATAATTTTTTTATTTAGTGGAATATGGTAAACTCCATCTGACTTCATATCATTGGTGCGTTAAGATAAGAGTATTTTAGCCTGATTATTGTGTCATCAATGCTCACAGTTGCATTATTTTTTGAATGTTTTCACATCTAACATGTTCCCCAACATAGGAGTAGTACTGTGTAATAAAAATTTTCAAATAGTCCCTGAAATTTCTAGTAATAATCTGAAAATCATCATCTTTGAAGTTAATTACATAAATAATTATTTTCTAACAACGACTTTAACTAGCCTTCAATAAGATTAGGTAAATGAAAAAAAAATCCCTGCGTATTTAAAATAGCAAAACTGAATTGTCTTACCTATAATTTCACATTTGTGACGCCACAATTTCAGTTTTTTCATAGCTGTTTATATTTTCTCTTAGGTAATATTTTACTAACTTTATTCTTTGAATATATATATGTTCATAGTAAGGATTTAAATTCTAAATGCATGTATGTCCGGGGTGAGAAACGACTGGGATTGGAAGTTTGTTTCAGATTATATCTATTTCATCAGTAAAGATATACATTCAATAAATGCATTTAAGACAATTACACATCTATTCAAAATGTAGGAACACAACTAAATCATATGATTTCCAAGATTGTGAACAAAACATTCCATGCAGAATGTGTGTCACAAGAAGACATCTAGAAGAGAATCGCAAAAGTTCAAATGGGTTGGCAGACTATTGGGTCCTATCATGAACGATGAGGAAAGAAATGGAAAGATTAAATATGCATATATAGGATATATATAGATATACAGGGATAAATATTGATATCATTATAGATGTAAATATATATGCAAAGATCTAGAAATAGGTTTTGAAAAACATGCAGATAGAGCTGAAGGTATAGATTCAAATATAAGAGCAGATTTTCAACACATCTCTGTTTTCCAAGGAGAATAGGGATATCTTTGAGTCTTGATAAATTACGGAGGAGACTCTGAGGGTGTTCAAGTGAGTCTTCCTTTTTGGTTTTATTGTTTGGTTGCTTTTGTTTTGGGGATCCTTGCCTACGCATGGGAAAATATGTGTTTCATTTTGCTGTTTTCTATTATTTCTAAGATAGTGACCCTGCCAGGGAAACGTGGATGCACATGTGACTCAGTGCATAAATATATACCACAGTCCAAATATGATAGACTGTACACTTCAGTTCAGTCATTATTACTACTAAAGCTGGTAGTTTGACTTCTATTTTCAGGGAAACTGGTGCTCAACATGCGTTAAACTCAGCTGGATTGGAGGGGTATATTTATTGGACCCATACAACAACCATTTTTTATTTCCATAAAACATACAGTTTTCTTAGCAACAAAATGGAAACACGTATCTTATCAGTTGTTGGCATTCTCACAAAGACAAAATAACTCAATGGGTAAGCAGTTTTCACTTTAATTTGAAAATAGCACTTTTTGGGGGCTGGTGCTGTGGCTCGTTTGGCTAATCCTCCACCTGCAGCGCCAGTATCCCATATGGGCGCCAGTTCTAGTCCTGGTTGCTCCTTTTCCAGTTCAGCTCTCTGCTGTGGCCCGGGAGGGCAGTGGAGGATGGCCCAAATGCTTGGGCCCTGAACCCGCATGGGAGACCAGGAAGAGGCACCTGGCTCCTGGTTTCGGATTGGTGCAGCGCCAGCAGTAGCGGCCATTTATGGGGTGAACCAACAGAAGGAAGACCTTTCTCTCTGTCTCTCTCTCTCTCACTGTCTATAACTCTACCTGTAAAAAAAAAAAAGAAAAAGAAAAAGAAAATAGCACTTTTTTGTTCTTTTTTGTTTTAAAAACTTTGAGAATATTAGAGCATCCTCAACTAACCTTGTTGCTTGGCGCTATTCATGTATTATTTCCTGACATGGAGTAAAGTTTTAGGGAATAAGATTCCTCCACATGAGACTAACAAATGCAAGCTCTGTAAATAGAAGTCTAAATAAAATTTATTTTATTAGTTCCATCTTATATAATCTACACTCTGATTTTTAAAAATAAAAATGTATAATATTGAGAACTAGCAAGATGTGCAAAGCACTTATTAAGTACTGGGGGTTCACAAAAGATAAGGCAAGATTCCTTTGTTCTAAGAGTTGAGAAAATTAAAGCAAAATTATAATAGAATATATAATAGAACATGTATGTTCATTGGGTTGAATACAGTAATAATATATTATTAGCTCTTTAAAAATTGAGGCAAGACTTTGAAAGATACACAAGATTTCAAGGCTATTGGAAGGGAAGTATAGAGATCAGTAAAGCAAAGGCATAGGTCAGGCTTAATTCCAGCAAGCACAAAGACTGAGGGGTTATGTTGGAATGCTATATTGGAAAGACCAGTTGTAATTGTTTCTACACCATCAAGTTCTTTCCTGTATCGTGAATCTGCTTGTTCCATAAACAGATCCCTCAGTGCCTCCTGTCACAAAAATAGTGTAAAGTTAAAGCAATCTAAACTTGTGGATGTGATATGGTTCTTCTCAGCTTGCTCCAGTTTCACTCTATTGTAAAATTTATGTTATCTGAGATCAATTTATGACCAATATTGCTTCATGGAAGTTATACTCCATGAACATCTGATCACATAGACCTCAAACATTTTCCATATAATTTTTTACAAGCATGACTTTCCTTGGTTAAGTACCTCATGGAAGATCTGTCCAGGGTCAAACATTGTAACACAGAGGGTTAAGCTGCCTATTTGGATGCCCACATCCCATATCAATATGCCTGGGATCGAGTTCCCCTTCTGCTTCCAAAATGTCTTCCTGCTAATGCACACCCTGGGAAGCCAGAGGGAATGGCTCAAGTGTTTGAGCCTCTGCCAACCCAGGAGACCCAGATGGAGTTTTTAGCTCCAAGTTGGGACCTGGTCCAGTTCTGGCTGATACAGTAATATGGGAAGTGAACCACCAGATTAAAAATTCTCTTTATTTCTCAATCTCTCTCTCTCCCTCTCTCTCTGCTTTACAAGTAGAAACATGAAACTAAATAAATACTTAAAAATAAAAAATTCTTAAGACAACTTGAATGAATTTGGAGAACATTATGCTTAGGAAAATAACCCAAAGAAAAACAAATATTATGTGGCAACATTTATATGTAATCTAAAAAAGTGAAACCATGAAAACAAAGAGTTGAATGCCACTAACTAGAGTGTGTGGGTGAGGGAAATGCAGAGATGTTGGCCACGGATATAACTTTCAGTTATAAGATGAGTAAATTATAGATGGTAACTGCAATTAATAATAATTATGTTCGATACTTGAAATCTGCTAAGATGGTATGTGTTTTCAACAAACATACACACAATTGTAACTAAGTTAGATGATGGATGTCAGATGATGGATGTATTAATCAGTTTGATTGTGGTAGTCATTTTCCAATACGAAATAATTTATATATATACAAATCAATATTTTGTATACCTTAAATATATATGTATATACACTTATATAATGAACAATATTTCAATAAAGATAGGAAAAAAAAACTTTCAAAGGTAAGTACCCTACTACTTTACACCTCCATTTCATTTTATTAAGATGATAAAGTAAAAATGTTTCTCCTATATTTGTGACATAAATTCTTGATAAAGAATATAACCGAGAATTCTCTCATCCAATCCTTAGAAAAATCCTGGTTATGAGAAGTATTATTAATAGTCTTTAAATTATAGCATATAATTTCTTCTAAATATTCTTATTTTTTTTAGTTGTATCGAGTCATGACATCAGAGAGTATTGATTTATTTTTGGTTATGATATCGAAGTATAGGCAAGAAAACAAAAATATACAATTGAGACTACATCAAAATAAAAGGGTTTCAAAGCAAACAACCAACAAAATGAACAGGCAACCTATGAAGCAAGCTTATGTCTTGGTTACCTTGATGGACTCACAAATGACCTCTCTATGAGATATCCATCTATTGGCCTCTAAAATGTAATGTGTGGAGGCCAGCACCGTGGCTCAATAGGCTAATCCTCTGCCTTGCGGCGCCAGCACACCAGGTTCGAGTCCCGGTTGGGGCACCGATCCTGTCCCGGTTGCCCCTCTTCCAGGCCACTCTCTGCTATGGCCCAGGAGTGCAGTGGAGGATGGCCCAAGTGCTTGGGCTCTTCACCCCATGGGAGACCAGGAGAAGCACCTGGCTCCTGTCTTCAAATCAGCGTGGTGTGCCGGCCACAGTGCGCCTGCCGCGGCGGCCATTGGAGGGTGAACCAACAGCAAAGGAAGACCTTTCTCTCTGTCTCTCTCTCTCTCTCTCTCTCTCTCACTATCCACTCTGCCTGTCAAAAAAAATTAAAAAAAAAAAGAAAAAAGAAAAAAAATGTAATGTGTGGAGAAGACTAAGGCCTGCTTTTTATTTAGATAATTTGTGGTTACTCTTTTTCTCTGCCCAAATACAAAATTTAAAAGATATTATGGGAATTCTAAATGTTTGAATGCCTAGTTTTGAGTCTTTCTGTTCTTTATTCTTAGTACACTATGCACTTTTATACTTATTAATTTGTCTTCAACTTTAGAACATTTTTCTGCTGTAGCATTGATTTTTCAAATTGTGTTTGTTCTTCCTTGTTTTTCTGATATATAGGCAGTTCCTGCAGGTGCTATCCTCTATCTTCTATAACTTCATGTCTCTCCATTTATTTTGTCTTTGTCAAATTCCTCTGCACACTTGGAGAGTTTCCCAGTATTGTCATATACAGCACAACATTTTCCTGGCCATCTTTTTTTCATTCTTGTTTGAAAGAAATGAAACAAGTAATTCTTGGGATAGGAAATTGGAGATTACCTGATTCATGAGCTAAGTAAGATCACAGCTATTTGACAGATAGAGATGATAGATGATAGATAGATAGATACATAGATAGATAGATAGATAGGATATATTCTACATCTAGATAGATCAATATAGCTTTATTCTATGCTGTACAAATATAATAAACCAATAACGTGCTCTGAGAACTGTACTTTCTGTTTCACTTT
Source organism: Lepus europaeus (assembly GCF_033115175.1). Lineage (NCBI taxonomy): Eukaryota > Metazoa > Chordata > Mammalia > Lagomorpha > Leporidae > Lepus > Lepus europaeus. The sequence goes on along the minus strand of NC_084836.1, from coordinate 46,302,200 downwards.
CCCTACCCTCTATATTTTCTATATTTTAGAAAAGAAAATTTAAGATCACTTAAGATTTGGAACATTTTTCCTCAGAAAAAAAGATATTTATTTGCTTTCAAATCTAAAGCAGAGGCAGTCATGTACGTGGAACAATGGTGTTCATATGGGAGAAGAGTTAAAGAAGGGAGAAAAAGATGGCCAGGCCTCACCTAGTGCAGGAGCCAGTACCAGTGCTAGTCTGAAGACACAAAGGAAAACAGTGGACAAAAAGATGCACACTTGTGGTAACTCATCCATTAGAAACTGGGTCTCATTATTGTTCTCATCTTTGCCATAGTACTTCATTTGTCATTATCAGGAATAAAAAAGATACCTTTTTAAAAAGATAGAGACTTTAAGTTCCTATTCAGAATAGATGCAATGGTTTTAATGCATTTTTTTTTTAAATTTTTTGACAGGCAGAGTGGACAGTGAGAGAGAGACAGAGAGAAAGGTCTTCCTTTTGCCGTTGGTTCACCCTCCAATGGCCGCCGCGGTAGGTGCACTGCAGCCGGCGCACCGCGCTGATCCGATGGCAGGAGCCAGATGCTTCTCCTGGTCTCCCATGGGGTGCAGGGCCCAAGCACTTGGGCCATCCTCCACTGCACTCCCTGGCCACAGCAGAGAGCTGGCCTGGAAGAGGGGCAACCGGGACAGGATCGGTGCCCCGACCGGGACTCGAACCTGGTGTGCCGGTGCCGCAAGGCGGAGGATTAGCCTGTTGAGCCGCGGCGCCGGCCTTAATGCATTTTTAATTGTTTCATTGCCATATTGGTTCTAGTAATCTCTATTCTTGTCTTATATTCCTTTTGTAAAAATATTTTGAATGCCTATCAGATTTCTCATTTCATCTAATTCTAGTTTCTTATCATCTTATCTTGTGTCATTTCATGGAATCTGCATTTTATTAAATTTTTATTTCAATGATATCTCAAATATATTCTAGCACCTAGGAAAATACTTTTAGCAATGTCATCTACCTCTATATCTTTGGTCTGTGTGATCCTTTGTTATGCATGAATATGTACATGTTTATGTGTATTTACTAATCTTTGCATTTTGGAAATTATTCAGGTGATAGTACTGAGTTCTCAAACAGTATAAATATTATTATCTTGGATTTGTTTAATTCCATATTTATCAATCTACTATTCTTTGAGGTTCTATTTTCATACTACAAGAATGCAGTCCATTTGAATGCTAGTGTAATTTCCCTGTCATGTAGCAAATTTATTACTACCAATATGGCTTTCAGCTTTAGGGAATGAGCAAAACTTGCAGAATCCCTTTAACTCTTTGTCAATGTCTTCTTTTGTTTTTCCCCCATTCGTTTCTTAAACTAAATTGGGGCTTATCCTTTATGATCCTTTATAAAATCTGATCTTTAACACAACAGAAAGTACCAGAAAATATGCTAGAAGTTTCTTGCAGGTGGATTATTCCTTGCGCTAATATTAGTACCAATAATTATTTAACTTTTTAACAATAATCATTTTGGGGCCGGCATCGTGGCACAGCGAGTAAAGCCACTGCCTGAGATGCTAGCATCCTATATGGGCACTGATTCGAGTCCTGGCTGTTCCACTTCTGATCCAGATTCCCGCTGATGCACCTGGGTGAGTGTGATGGTGTCCCTCATATCATGAGAGGGGGTGTATTTGTAATGATTTAGTATAATTTGAAAATTTTTGTTTGGATATTGGCTTGCTTTTCAAGGCCCACTCACCCCTTTCTTGAAAGCACTAGAAAGAATTATTTATTTGCATCAGAATTATTTAGAACATCATTGTATAAGTATAAAATCATCGACAAGATAATTCTGTTGGATTGTCTTTAAGGAAAGAAACAAAAGTATTTAACTTTAGACATAATGATAACGTGTACCATTATCTAAGCATAACTGTTCAAATTTTAAAAAAATTCTTTAAATGCATAAATATTTCTGTCTGGATAACTTTTTTCTCACTTTAAGTGTCAGAGTCTACTTCATTCTAAACAAGCAAAAAAAAATTGTTCATTATCAACTGATAACCCAAGTACACTAAGATTAGATGATAAAAACACATTGCAATATCAATTTGGGGAGAAAGTAATTCACTCATTAACATATCCTCATTTCCCAAAGGAAAATGATACCTACAAAATTGATAAATTCTAATAGAATCAATAAAATCTTTCCAGGCTTTCATAATTTACAGTGCTAATAGATGCATACAGTTCTAAAAAACAACCGTGAGAAAGCTGCACTAATGTCTTTGGAAGTCCATATGTTAAGAAAGCCATTTTTACTCATTGTCAAAATTACCAAATATTTGCTTTTCAAATTTTAACTAGTACATTTAGCATTCTTTAATTTCACTTTTGATCTCATCCCATCTTCTCCATACTCGTATTACTCTTGACATGCATTCTCTATCATTGTGAATATTTTACCAATAAAAGACTAGACTTTAAAGACAAAGCACCCCTATACTAACTCTATTATTTGTTCTAACCAAAAATTTCCACCCCTAGTTATTTCTAAAATACCTACAGAAAAATCTATCAAGCAAATCCCACCTTAATGGTACTCAAATATTCTTCTATCAGCATTATGTAAATAGTGACCTGAATCCACTTAAGTGATCTAGCACAAGACAAATTAAAAGGTTAATCTTACATGTGTTAGGTTGTTGTAACATTTTAGGGTTCATTTTAGAGCTGAGGTGACATTAAAATTTAGTTGTACTATTATAATGAAATATTTTATTTTTTAAATGTAAGATTGCATTTTACGAAAATGAGTGTTAACATTTTCTTACTCATTTTCTTTTTATTTACTTATTAGTATACCTTCAGCAAGGACTATAATATGTGGATCATCATAGCACTGAATTGTTTTACCTCCAGTGATGCCACTGATGATTCCAAATGCCTGCTTCAAACTGGAAACTTTATTCTTCCTATTGACTCCTCAATTATTTAGTGCAGCTTATTAAAAATGCATATCATCTTTTATCATAATTTTTAAATTTATTTTATATATTTGAAAAACAGTCATGGAAAGAGGGAAAAGACTATAAAGAGAGATATCAAATCCTCAGATAGACTTTGCAAATGCCCACAAAAGACAAGGCTGGGCCAGGCCAAAGCCATGAGCCTGGTACTCAATTTGGATTACACACATGGGTTACAGGACCCAAGTACTTGAGCCATTGCTGCTGCCTCCCAGGGTGCGCATTAGCAGGAAGCTGGAATTGGAAGTTGAACTGAGACTCAAACTCCATCATTCTGATAAAGAATGAGCATGTCCCAAATGGCGGCTTAATGACTGTGACAACTGCCTGCTCTCTCCCATTATTTCTGATAGTTATAGTTCTTATTTTTTAGTGATTTCTGTAATATGTCTCTAGTGTGCAGTTTTTTGTTTAAATATAAATCTTGGCAAATTCTTTATGTGAAATGATACAAGAAAAATGCTTAACTGCAATGTTAATGTCAAAATATATCAGAGACATCAAATATTCAGGAAACATACTTGGTCCATATATAGTCCAAGATAATTTCAGTGTCAACACTGAAAATAAAGTGGTAAATCTAAGAATTTAAAGAATAGAATGGTGATGTGGAATAATTTTGGACAAATGTATTCTCAAATAAATTGATATTAGGCACTTTGTCAGAATCATGGGTTGAGGCCAAAGCTTAGAATTGTTTTGTGCCTTTGGTCTCTAGGCCCAAAATCTTTGCTTTCTCCCAAGCAATTCTAGTATAACCTTCAACACTTATGCAATAATAATGTTGATTTTAAAAAAATCAACATACTCTGGGTGGCTGCTATTACAAAAGACTCCTTAGCTGAATTAGAAGAAGTACCCCCTCTGGGAAGACTAATTAGAAAAACAAAACTTCACTCTGTGATGATGCAACCTTTCTCAAAGGAGCTTTTTTTTTTGAAAGGAGCTCCTGCCAGTTTTCATTCCCAACATACTCCTTTGGCTTAGCTCCATGCAGGGAACAACTTGGTTATACACCACTAACCTGCATAGTTATATTTTATTTTTCCTGAATTCACTTTCTTTATAAATCAATTACAATAAGTTGTGAAATACAGATAGATACACTATGTTAGGTAAATGCTCTCATCATTATATCTGTTATTTTCCTTCTGTTTTCTGTCAGCCTTGCTCCAGGTATATCTTTTATGTCTTGTGCACTTGAACCAATGGTTAGTTCCACAAGAAGCTGACAGATATTGTAAAAGTTAGTATATGCAACCATTTTTATAAGTGTGCTATCATATGTACATTTATAGATCATCACGGAAAATTGTGCAGGACCTCAGTGATCATAAATGAGCAAAGTAAAATGTTGGCTTAATTTTAGATCGTTTTAACACACATTCTTTATTATTGTTAATCTAGAATGCAAATATAATATTTTCAAATAAATCTTGCAGAATGATAGAAACCCAGAAATGGATTCTGTCATTTAAAATCTCTTGTAAAAATATTTTGATATTTCTTCCTGTTATTTTTCTACAGGAGACTCACGTTCCTTGCTAGGTCTCTCATTTTGTCTAAATAGAGCAGTATAAGTAGATATTATTGGATTTCTTAAGCTTTTAAGGAAATTAAGAACCAGTCAAAATTCACTTAAACTTTTGAAACAGGTTAGTAAAATAGTTTATATAAGACTTTAAAATGGATCAAACACCACATCTAACTCGTAATGTTGTAAGTAGTGAGTGATTTATCAATGTTAATCTCGTATAACTGTACTTGGCACTAGATAGTAAGCACTCAATAAGCAGCTGTTCTTATTAGCTTCCTTGTATTCATACAAAATCTGATATTTGAGAAAATTTTTTGCATGTATTAAGAAGCAATATTTCAATAAAGCTTAAAATCACATGAAGTCAACAGGAATTACATTTCTTACAGTTTTCTCTTAGTAATTAGAATACCTGGAGAAACAGAAGAATAAATTCCACAAGTACATATTTGGTTCAGAATAACCAATTTAGATAGGCTGAAGTTAGAGTGAAAAATCTGTAAAAGAAGAAAAAAATAAAAGTAAAAAATGGGGGCCGGTGCTGTGGCCTAGCGGGTAAAACCACAGCCTGCAATGGCGACATATGGGTGCTGGTTCAAGTCCCGGCTGCTCCACTTCCTATCCAGCTCTCTGGTATGGCCTGGGAAAGCAATAAAAGATGGCCAAAGTCCTGGGGCCTCTGCACCCACGTGGGAGACCCAAAAGAAGCTCCTGGCCCCTGGCTTTGGTTTGGGCCAGCTCCCGCCCTTGTAGCTATTTGGGGGAGAGAACCAGAAAATGGAAGACTTTCTCTCTCTCTCTTTGCATCTGCCTCTCTGTTTCTCTGCCTTTCCAATAAATATATACATCTTTAAAAAAAAGGGGCTGGCACCATGGCTCACTTGGTTAATCCTCTGCCTACGGCACCGGCATCCCATATGAGATCCTCTTCCAGTCCAGCTCTCTGCAGTGGCCCAGGAGGGTAGTGGAGGATGGCCCAAGTGCTTGGGCTCCAGCACCCACATGGGAGACCAGGAAAAAACACCTGACTCCTGGCTTCGGATTGGCGCAGTGCCAGCCATAGCGGCCATTTGGGGGGTGAACCAACGGAAGGAAGACCTTTCTCTCTGTCTCTCTCTTTCTCACTGTCTATAAGTCTACCTGTCAAATAAATAAAAAAATTAAAAATAAAATAAAAAAATCTTTAAAAAAGATAGAGTGAAAATAAATAAATTTAAAAGTAAATGATGATAGCTGGGCATCTGGAAGTAGAAAATGATTATGTTGTTATTATAGGATTCCTTTAAAAAAAATCAGGTTTTCGTGCTGCCTTTTCAGCACTCACACACTTTGAGTGTTAATAAGAAGAGATGTTAACGGTGGAGTAATTATATCAAGGGTGTAATTTCTGTAGGTGGGAGACAATTTATTCCAACGAGATATTTATTTTAGTTTTAAATGATATTTTATTGAACTTAGGGATTTGTGTGAGCCTATGGTTCTGTCTGCAATGTGAAGCTTACAGGGAAATACACTTTATATTTGCACAATGATAGATTCTTTCTGTTAAACACACACGTTAAGTGAAGTAGATCAGGGATCTTACCTTATCCTGTGAGATAGGAACTACTTAAGTCTTGCATCCCTTGCAAAGAGCTGCCTCCACCTTTGGTTATATACTTTCTCAATATCTTTACTATCATCAAATATTAATATGAAACTCAACAATCTTTAAAGTTTTGAGCTATGTAAGTAAGTTTTATAGGATACAATCTTTTAAACAGGAAGGTGAATCTTGCAACTCCCTAACTATTTGTTTCCGCTCAATTCTGTACTTTTTGAGTTTTGATTTATTTTTAATTTATTTTTAATTTATTTTTTATTTTTGACAGGCAGAGTGGACAGTGAGAGAGAGAGACAGAGAGAAAGGTCTTCCTTTTGCCGTTGGTTCACCCTCCAATGGCCGCCGTGGTAGGCGTGCTGTGGCCGGCGCACCGTGCTTAAAGATTTATTTATTTATTTATTTTGAAAGAGTTACACACAGAGAATTACACACACACACACACACCAAAAAGAGAGACAGACACACAGAGAGAGACAGAGAGATAGACAGAGAGAGAGAGAGATCATCCATCTGTTGGTTCAATCCCCAGATAGCTGCAATGGGCAAGGCTGGGCCAGGCTGAAGCCAGGAGCCAGGAGCTTCATCCAGGTTCCCATGTGGGTGGCTGGGGCCCAAACACTCGGGACATCTTCTGGTAATCTTCCCAGGTGACTAGCCAGAAGCTGTATCAGAAATGGAGCAGCTTGGCCATGACCCATCCGCTGCCCATATGGGATGCTGCTGTTACAGGCTGCTATGCCACAATGCCAACCCCTTATTTTTAATTTTTATATATTTATTTTGATTATTTGAGGGGAAGAGAGAAAAGGAGAGCTCCTACCTCCTGGTTCACTATCCAAATGCACTCAATAGCCAGGACTGGGTCGTGCAGAAGCTGTGAGCTATGAAGTCAATCATAGTCTCCCATGTCCATGGCAGGGACCCAGCTACTTGAGCCATCACTTATTGCTTCCCAGGGTGTGCATTAACAAGAAGCTGGAGTTGGGAGTGGACTTGAGACTTCAACAAAAGCACTCCAATGAGGAATATGACCATCACAGAGTCTTAACTGTTAGACCAAACATCCTCTCCATCTGCACTTTTTAAAAACTAGTATGTGTGTCTGCCTTGGGGTGGGGAGGCATTAGTTCTGTTTAAAGAAAAAGAATTATAGCACCATGATTTTGAAAATTTCTCATCAGTTTCTCACCAGAAGTGAAGACATCTATACCAGTATCTAGATTCTGGATTTTATCAGAGTACCATTTAAAAATAATTTCAGATATTCTTGTTTTATTAATAATATTACCATCTGAAATGTATCCAGTGCCAGGGATATTTAGGAATTAAGGTTTTCAGAATTGGATTAAGTAGGGTCTGGAATTGTGACGCAGTGGGTTAAGCTGCTGCCTGCAGTACCGGCTGGAGTTCCAGCTGTCTAACTTCCAATCCAGCTCCCTGTAATGCTACTGAGGAAGCAGTAGAAGGTGGCCCATATACTTGGTCCCCTGCCCCCATGCAGGAGACCTGGATGGAGTTCCAAGCTCCTAGCTTCAGCCTGGTCCAGCCTGGCAGTTGCATCCATCTGGGGAGTGAACCAGTAGGTGGAAGATCTCTCTCTCTCTCTCTCTCAATCTCTCCCTCTTTCTCTATAACTCTGCCTTTCAAATAAATAAATAAATCTTTAAAATAAATTACATAAGTGTAATTCTGAAATATGGATTCACTTAGAGGTACTAGAAGAAAGAACATTGGGAGTTGTTTCTGGGTATTTCCAACTGCAAAATAAACTAGTTAGGGGCCAGCAATATGGCGTAGTGGGTAGAGCCACTGCCTGTGGTTCAAGCATCCTATGTGGGCACGAGTTCAAGTCCCAGATTCTCCATTTCTGATCCAGCTTTCTGCTAATGCTCCTGGAAACGCAGTGGAAGACAGCCTAAGTCCCGGGGCCCCTGCATCCACGTGGGAGACCCAGAAGAAGCTCCTAGCTCCTGGCTTTGGACCAGCCCTACTCTGGCCATTGCGACCATTTGGGTAGTGAACCAACGGATGGAAGATCTCTCTCTCTCTCTCTCTCTCTCTCTCTGCCTCTGCCTCTCTATAACTCTGCATTTCAAATAAATAAATAAATCTTTAAAAAAAGAAACTAGTTACATTGTTTTGTAAAATTTACAATCATCCTCATCTTATTTGTATTTGATCCCCTAGAATATAAGCCTGGGTATGAGGGTCCGACACATAAGATTTTGATAAATACTAATGTAATTAATGGATTGAAGTGGATTCCATAGGCCAAGTCTCCTTACTGAGAAAGAGTAACTTCAAATATTGATTAAAAGAATCAAGGTCAAATGTCCATAAGTGAGTACATCAAAAACTATGGAAAATGTAAGTAAAAGACAAAATTATTTTGGTATAAAATTTTAAAAGTCATGCACAGAAGGATTTTTCCAAAAGTTCATGAAAAATGGATGTCATGGAAAAAACTATGCATAGATTTAAAATAATTTTGGTACCAAAATAAACTTATGTTTTAATTCCATTTTACATGAACTTTGAAAGTACCCTTGCATTTCCTTTTCTCATTTCAAACATCATCCTCATACTTCACTATCATATTAATGCACGGAAAAAAATAATGTAAGACACTCAAGAATTTTACACACATTAAGGCACTTAATGCTCTCAGTAATTTTTTGATTAAAAAGATTTATTTATTTATTTGAAAGTTAGAGTTACACAGAGAGAGGAGAGGCAGAGAGAGAGAGGTCTTCCATCCACTGGTTCATTCCCCAGTTGGCCCCAACGGCCAGAGCTGCGCCGATCCAAAGCCAGGAGCCAGGAGCTTCTTCTGGGTCTCCCACGTGGATGCAGGGACCCAAGGAGTTGGGCCATCCTCCACTGCCATCCCAGGCCACAGCAGCGAGCTGGATGGGAAGAGGAGCAGCTGGGACTAGATTCAGTTCCCATATGGGATGGCGGCGCTTCAGGCCAGGGTGTTAACCCACTGCACCACAGCACTAGCCTCTCTCCAAATTTCTTAATTACAGACCAAACAAAGTAACTTTTCAAAAGACAGATCTCTTAGGCTCCTCCTTAACTCAGTGAACAATCCTAGTAACTGACAGCAGTGGTGGACAGACTGAGCATTCTTTGCCTCCATATGGGATGTGGTAGGATGCATACAGGACTAGTTATGCACTGTTCTTGCCTGTTTCACCTAACTGGAATCATGAAGAACTTACCAGACAACTGCAGAATGTAGTGCTTTCAGCCAGAAAACTGACTTGTCGTGACCATCAATGACAACAAAAAGATGAGGAGGTGTCTCCGGTTCAACAGGACTGAGGAAACGCAGCAGTACAATGTCATCAGTTAACCATCTTGTAAGGATGCTTACACATACACTGGGCTCACCTATGTGATTCCGCATAATCTCCTTATAAACTTAGTCACATCACAACGTCTCTTTTTGCATATAAGGTAATATGTAGGTTCTAGAGGTTAATGAGGGACATTTTTGTGAGGAAGTGGCTATCCCTTTTAATAACTGTTTTCCAAAAAATTTCATTATCTCTAGAACCCCTAACTAAATCAGTCAGTTGCATCTCTGGGTAAATGTTTGCATGTTCCTAGAGTCTACAGGACAGGTCAGGGCATATGGCAACTGTCACCGCCCCACTTCCCTGGGGGAGAGGACCTGTTTCTCTCTTCTACTGCAGGAGTCTGGAGATGGCACTTATCATTACTCATGGTTAGGGCACATGGCAGTCACTCATTGTGGGAAGGAATTAGGGCTGAAAATGACAGGAGGTGGTAATTTCCTCCTTATCCTGCTTTAGGTAATTTACATTTGTCACAGGATAATTAGCCAAGCTGTTGATTGCTGTTTCCAACTCATTGCCAGAGACTTTAGCGGGATGAAAATCTAATTTTGCCCTGCTCTCTTCTAAGAAGTTCTGAGCATTTGGCCTCAGGAATTGTAAGTGGTTTTTATAGTTCATGTTGAAAAAAATGTTACTAAGCACTTTTTGTACATCCTGATTCAAGCTCCCATGTGACAGGGTGACAGGGAATTTGATAGACATTCTGGAGAGGGCATTCTTTCATAGTCAAGATTTCTTGTGGAAATTGTCCCAGGATTCAGCTGGAATTCTGTTGGGGGTCAGCTGATATGTTTGCTGGAGGGATTAAACATCAGAATTTTTACCTTAGATGGAAGTTACTAAGGAAGGAAAGTGACATTATGATAAATTAATTGGATGTTAGTGACAGAAAGCACAATTCAGGGCATGGACTGTGACATAGTAGGCTAAGTTTCCGCCTGTGGCACCGGAATCCCATATGGGCACTAGTTCATATTCTGGTTGCTCCTCTTCTCATCCAGTATGGCCTGGGAAAGCAGTGTAGGATGGCCCAAGTCCTTGGACCCCTGCACCCGCGTGGGAGACCCAGAGGAAGCTGCTGGCTCCTGGTTTCAGATCTGTTCAGCTCCAGATATAGCAATTTGATGAGTGAACCAGCAGATGGAACAGCTTTCTCTCTGTTTCTCCCTCTCCCTGTCTGTAACTCTACCTCTCAAATAAATAAATGAAAACCTAAAAAAAAAAAAAAAAGAAAACAAACCACAATTCAACTGAATTAAACAATAAATGTGAATGACTGATTAGGTAGCTGATGAGACTGGGATGAAAGCTACAATCAGAAGACAGGTTGATGGTTGTACTCCTACCGGCAATGGCAATGGAAAGGGAGGCGGACTTTAACCTTGATAGCCTTTAATGAAACAAGCACACGGACAGGCTTCCTTTTCCTTACTCTCTTTTTTCTTAACATCACCGACTTGGGAACAAGGAGGAACATTTAGCTTCTTTCTTCTTTCCAGGATCAGGCAGACTTGGCACCCACTCACCTGGCTGATGGTTGCTCCAGATGGTTCCCGACTCTCTGAGAGCTCAGCTCTTCCCAAGATGTGTTCCTTTCTATATTTTGCCTTGGAGATCACAAGCTACTCTTTAATATTTTTCCCAGGTCATGATGGGCAGTTCCTGCCCCTAGCTTTCTGTGTCACCTCTGAATAGAAATCAATCATTCTTAGCATCCAACCTGTTTTGCTTCAAAACGTAGGAGTTGGGAGTGAAGTGGAAAATTAGAAGAACAGATACTAATAAATGTTAGGTGAACATATGCATTGGTTCACATGAATTGTTATCCATTAAGGCTATTAATATATAAAATATACCGCTCAGGAACTGGCACTGTGGTACAGCAGACTCATCTGCCACTCGTGACACGGACATGCCATATTGAAGTGGCCATTTGAGTCCCAGCTGCATCATTTCCAACACAGCTCCCTGCTAATGTGCCTGGGAAGGTAGTAGAAGATGCCCCAAGTACTTGGACTCTGCCACCTTTGTGGGAGACCTGGATAGTTTTCCTGGATCCTGGCTGTTGTGGCTATTTGAGGAGGGAACCAACCTATGGAAGATCTACCCCCTCCCCCACTCCACCATTGTTCTGTCTTCACATAGATAAGTAAATCATTAAGTAAAATAAAACAAAATCTTGGTCAATTTTATTAGTGAAAAAGCACATGTAAGTATGTATGTAAAGATAAACATCTATGATATCATTAACAGAACTGTTCATAATGTAACAATGCAAAAACTAGTTGAATACCTGCTGACACATTCATACAATAGAATGCTATAGAGATATTAACAACATTATACTGAATGTAGAGTTTTTCATGATACATATTTTCAATAACCATGAAAGGCTTCAGATCAAATAATATGAAATAATTCTATTTATTTTAAGAAATCCTTATATATTTTTAAAAGATTTTATTGTTTTTTCAAGACTTACAGGCAGAGACAGGGAGAGAGAGATAGAAAAAAAGGTCTTCCATCCACTGGTTCATTCCTTAATTGGTCACAACGGCCAGAGCTGGGCTGGTCTAAAGCCAGGAGCCAGGAGCTTCTTCTAGATTTCCCACATAGGTGCCGGCACCCAAGTATTTGGGCCATCTTCAATTCCCTCCCAAGCCACAAGCAGAGAGCTGGATCCGAAGAAGAGCAACTGGGACATGAACTGGCACCCCCATGGGATGGTGGCTCTGCAGATGGAGCCTTAGCCTATTACGCCACAGCGCTGGCCCCCCTTACTTTTTTTTTTCTTTTTTGTATACGTACACACACACACACACAGAAAGAGAGCAATTGAGAGACAGAGAGAGAGAGAGAGAGAGAGAGAGAGAGAGAGAGGCCGGCGTTGTGGTTTAGCAGACTATAGTGCAAACTGCAACGCTGGCATCCTATATGAACATCAGCTTGAGTCCTGGAGGCTCTACTTCGGATCCAGCTCCCTGATAATGGCTTGAGTATTTGGACCACTTCCATCTATGTGGGAGGTCCAGAGTTCCAGGCTCTTGGCTTCAGCCATTTGGGGAGTGAACCAGTGGATGGGGAAGCACAGAAGTCTCTCCTTCTCTCCCTCTCTCTGTGACTCTACCTTTCAAATAAATAATCTTTTTTTAAATTTTGAAAATTGTAAAGAAACATAGTCATATGAGAATTTACAATAAATGTAATAATTATCCCAACAAAGTTTAAGAATGTTAGCTTCTAATAAAAACAAATTCAATAAATGCCAAATCAATAAATTAATGAATCAAAAAAATAATTGAGGAGAAGAAATCAGGACTTTTATATTATTACTGGAAATCCATTATCTATGTGTTTGACTTTAGGATTAAAATTGAGCAGAAAGGAAATTTAACAAACATGGTGAAAGGAGTAAATTGTGAAAGGAAGATGAGATAGTGCAAGACAGAATGTGATAATGAAGGATGTGTAAATTTTAAGGAACAGATATTTAAGTATTAAATGTTGCAATTTTATGTGCTTTTTGAATTTCTAGCTATTACTGGATCAGTGGGTACAAAAATTAAACTGAAATGGGTACATAGAATATGAGGCTTTTTTCCATAGGATGAAAAACCTATTTTGGGGACAAGGCCAATTTCGTGTCCTTGGACACTTAGAACAGCTTGGAAATTAATAGAACAGTAGGAGTGGATATCAGAGGGAGTAAATTAGGGTTTAGACAGTAAATTGGATGTAGAAAAGAAAGAATAGGTATGAGTAACTGAAAATCATGAGACTGACTTCATAGATCATCAGAGAGAAGTTGGCAGTATGTTTTTTCATAAGCAGCTCCCATTTCAATTTACACTTTACTCAGACTAGGTTTGTGTGGTCTTCTGCATTGATCTTTTTTCTTACATTATAAATTTAACATGCTTTATTGTATATAGTACTGATCAAAATAATATTTTGTGTTCAAAATACCACATTTTTCACAGAAAATATTTTGTAGATAAAGTAACTGATATCTTGACTCAGCTTAGTCTATGTTTTTAAATTTTAACAGCGATTTTAAAAATGCAGTTTAGAAATACTAGCAAATAAAGTATTTAAAAGTTTTATAGAGAGGAGCAAAACAGACTACATTTTTAATCACAATGAAAGTCATATTTTCTGGTAAAATTCTTAAGATGTCTGGAGAACTAAATATGTGAATATACATGAAGCACTAGAAACAATGCCTGACACAACAATATTTCCATGTGCTATTGCATACTTTGCTTATTATTAATATCATTTGAATGATAAATCAAAGAGACTTCTGGAAGGCAAGCTATTCTAATGGAATAATGAGTTGTTCTGAACATTCTGTTCATAAAACAACTTTCCCCAACTGCATGGCCTCATATTTGAAATACAGAGAAAGAATAGGCCAAAAGTAAATCTCTGTAAGGAATATGAATATTAAAGTTTAGTACCGATCCTAGAAGAATATAATACGAGGGAAAATACTTGTTTTCATACTTTTAGCCCAGGATACAGCATAAGGGTGGCACTAAGTGCTCGAAAACAGATAGACACAGGTAGATGAACAGATACCACAGTCATGTCTGGGCCAGAAATATCAGCTCTAGGCAACTAGAATTGGTAAACATATCATTGGTTTGATAGAAAAACAGTGACACCCTCTAGGAAACATAAACAAAAATAATGTAATTAAGAGGATATGAGCTGCTATGGTTTGAATGTTTTCTCCTCTCCAGAACTCATGTTGAAACCAGCACAATAGTAGTGGGAAGTGTGAGCTCTGGAGAGTCAGTCATAACCTCCACCTTTGTGAATAGGATTAGGTGCCTTATAAAAATGTCTGATAGAGCAGTTTACTGCTTTCTGCCTTTTAACTTGGTGCTATGTGAAGACACAGCTTCTCGCTCCTGCAGAGACGCAATGTCCAAGGCACCATCTTGGAAGCAGATGAAGTAGGCAGGCATATAGGCTAAAATTGATTAGATTTGTGAACTGGAAGACCACGCCTTTGCCACACCCCTGTGTGGCCTCATGCCCCTACCTGGCCACACCTGGGTGCCCACTAGCCAATCAGATTAATTAACCACTCCCCTTTGGAAGTTGGTTAAAAGCCGGGATACGGTGTGGCCTGGCTCTCCTTCCCTGGCCTCTTGCCAGGAGGGGGCTGGCTGCAGCCCTGCATGTGCTGTAGGCTCCTGGCCTACTAGATGCTCCTCCATGTGGCTGGTTCCTGGTACTCAGTATGAACCCAGATTTACCCCTCTCTCTCTTAGATAAAGCTCTCACTCTCCTATGCACCTTTCTCACTAAATAAAAGCTTAAAATGTACCATGCTGCCTCATTCATCTGTGCCAGCATTTAGAATTCTTCTCTAAATATTAGGCAAGAACCCTCTCAGGCTTATTAATATTGGGGATTTATTAATAAGCCCATGGTGAAATCTAATGGCACCGCAAATTCTGGTAGCACATATGGCACCCTGGATAGCACTTCTGGGGAACTCTACAAGCCCTCATTTCAGTGTAGATTTTAGGGGGTCTTCTCCGATTTCAGAGACTGGACTCTTGCCACTCACTGAACATTTGGCCCCTTGATCTTCGGCTTCCCAACTTGAGAACTATGGGAAATAAATTCCTTCTCAATATGCATTACTCAATATCACATTTTCTGTAACAGTAGCACAAAATAGGCTAGCCCATGTTTAGGGGAACCAACTAAAGGAACCTGTGTCAAGTCTAAGCCTGAAGAAGCAAATGAAAGGGATTGTGCTGAGCCACGGGAGGGGGACTGTGGTCAGGAGCTGCAGCCCTGGATGCATTAATGGCTGTATGGAAGAAAGCAAGCTGGGGCAGTAGTGTGTACATACAGTCTCTTTC
The DNA here is from genome assembly GCF_033115175.1 of Lepus europaeus. Taxonomy (NCBI): domain Eukaryota; kingdom Metazoa; phylum Chordata; class Mammalia; order Lagomorpha; family Leporidae; genus Lepus; species Lepus europaeus. The sequence continues at coordinate 46,286,793 of NC_084836.1, read as the reverse complement.
CCTTTCCATTCTCTTGTCTCCTGCCCATGCCTCCCACTGACAAATTTCATGAAAAAATCAAGAACAGGAGAGCCTGTGTGACCATTCTGCACATGCCAACTTCCAGGTGCATAAATCATGGCAGAGACAGACAGAAAGAACTGGAGGGGCAAATGGAGAAGCAGCACAGAGAAGAAATGGGATGTAATGAGAATGGGGACATACGGGAGAGAGAGGCACCATGAACAAGTCTTGATAACTCTGAACACTTAATAGAGACTGGATAAAAAACAAATAGCAATGCATTTGTTTGCATTGTCATTTATTTATTTAGATACATCTCTTCATTTGTATGTTAATAATATTATTGATAATAAAATTAAACAGACATCCTCATTTTCCTCCATAAATGTTACCCATTTCTCAAAATTGCTTTGTAATTCTTTGTTAACAAACATGCAAATTCCAATTTATGTATAATCTTGGTTTTACTTACAAAGTTCCAGTTCTTCAAATAAACAGTATGTGATCTAAAAAAAAAATACCTAAGACATTCCAATAATTCTTTTGATTATTACTTTCTATTTTAGCAATTCCCTGAGTTCATTATGTCATTTAATATTATTTTAACCAAGAACACAAGAAAAAATACTTACGGTGAATATTGCTCTTACTTTAATTTCATTATTATGATAGTAGGTAACAGACAAGTTTTATTTAATATAAGAATTCTAGAATTAGTCAATTATGTTTATAAAATATTCTAATGCAGAATATTTTGAATGTTAGCTAATCAATACATTAATTATTCCATTTAATAAATATTCACTAAGTAGCTATTACTATTTTCCTAATTGCCAAGAGAGATTCTCTTTCATATGTATAGGGATGTGTGTGCATTTGTGTGTTTAAGCTATAAATGTTATAGCTGTAGTGGCCTAAAATATATAGCATATAACATATACACATGAAACAAAATAAATTTGAACATTCAAATTGAGTATAGGATATGGTAAATCAATGCTATCCCAAACACTATGTGTTGGATGGAAATGAAACAAATGCAGTAAGTAAGATGTTCTGAAGTTCCCTCTGATTCTTTTAATCTTACTCATCCCAGCTAAAAGGTGTTTCATTCCTCTAGTTTACAACGCAAAGACTTGCAGTCATCTTTGACTCCTCTTTCTTTTAACCTCACACCCATCCAACCAAAAATTATTTCAGGTCTGCATTTAAAACATACCCAGAATTTAACCAATTCTTACTCCCGTTTAGAGCAAACACTGGTAAAGTCACCATCACCTCTCACCTGATATTGAAATACCTTCCTAGACAGTTTCCCTGCTTCTTTTGCTGTACTTTACTCACTTAATTATGGAAAATCATATCCCTTCTACTTAAAGGAAAAGCCAAATCCCTCACACTCACTCATACTCACTATATATCCTAAATTCTGTTCTGCATTTACAAAGACAAATGCCCTTATAGTTAGTATGATGTAGTATGGTGATTGTATGGCAATTTACCAAGGAAATTCATAAAGTCAGGATCTATAGCAATCATATAAGTCTCCACTTTCTCATTCATTCTAGGGTATTTCAAATATATTTAGCAGGGTTTTACATTAATATCCATGAAGGGCTGGGAAGCGGGATACACAGCAGACTCATAGAATGGCACATGTCCTAAATAGCACTCTGGCCTCAGAATCAGCCCTTAAGGCATTCGGATATGGCTCAAGAGCCCATGAGAGTATTGTAGGCATGGAAAGCCAAGACACTCTGGGAAAAAAAAAAAAAAAAGACCTAAATGAAAGATCTCTGCGAGTGAGATCCCAGTGGAAAGAACAGGAACATCAAAGAAAGAGGTACCTTTCTCTGAAGGGAGGAGAGAACTTCCACTTTGACTATGACCCTGTTGGAATAAGATCGAAGTCGGCGGACCCTAAAGGCTTCCATAGCCTTGGCAACTCATGACTAGAGCCTAGGGAGATTACTGACACCATAAACAAGAGTGTCAAATTGTTAAATCAACAACAGGAGTCACTGTGTACTTACATCTCATGTGCGATCTGTCCTTAATGTGTTGTCCATTGTGAAGTAATGCTATAACTAGTACTGAAACAGTATTTTTACACTTTGTGTTTCTGTGTGGGTGCAAACTGATGAAATCTTTACTAATTATATACTGAATTGATCTTCTGTATATAAAGAGAATTGAAAATGAAAAAAAAAAACCCTTGGTGTTAAATTGGAAATTGCATAGAAAATTAATAAATTTTTAAAAAAATATCATGTAGGATCTCTGTCCTTAATGTGCTGTACACTGTTATTTAATGCTATAACTAGTACTCCAACAGTATTTTTTTTTTCACTTTGTGTTGCTATATGGGGGCAAACTGTTGATATCTTTACTTAATATATACTAAACTGATCTTCTGTATATAAAGAGAATTGAAAATGAATCTTGATGTGAATGGAAGGGGAGAGGGAGCGGGAAAGGGAAGGGTTGCGGGTGAGAGGGAAGTTATGGGGGGGGGGAGCCATTGTAACCCATAAGCTGTACTTTGGAAATTTATATTCATTAAATAAAAGTTTTAAAAAAATATCCATGAAGGGAATCCCACCCCTTGGAACATGAAACTTAAGGTAAAATAAATAGGGAAACAACTGATACTCTCATGGCATAGTGAAAAGCATAATGACTATTTCATGTGGCATATTCATGGTTCTAGCTCCATCCTTTTAGCCCAGTTTGTGGCTAAAGAGTGCAGAAGCATGCTTTTCCTTCATGATTGGAAGGCGCTAGGTCCAAGTTTTACAGTTCATCAAACTTTGCCTAGGGAAGTCTCCTTGAAGCTTTAGAGAAAGAAAGTAACTTCTTGGGGAGAGGAGCAAAACAGAATATTATTATTCTTGGACAAACTAAATCTCAACTCTCAAACAGACATCTCTCGAGTCATAATCCTGTAAATTATCTCAGTCTCAAACACATCATAAAAGTATGGATGGGTTATATGCTTCACTCTTTCTTATTTTTGCTGCACTGTCAGCTGCTTTTCAATTTCCAGCTATGACTTATTGGAGACTCTGTGTTACTTAGGTAATTCTAGCTGCTATAAAGTAAAGCCCCAAATATAAAGGTTTAACATAACAGAAATGTATTTTTCACTCAAAGCATAATACTATTTTTGATTGACTAGTTAGCCCCTCCAAACAAAGACCAATTTATGGCTCAATTTCAATATGTGGCTGCCACCACCACTGTGGAAGAGAAAAAGACTTATAGAATACCACCAACAGATTAATCTTTTTTTTCTTTTTTTTTTAACTTTTATTTAATGAATATAAATTTCCAAAGTACAGCTTATGGATTACAATGGCTTCCCCCTCCCACAACTTCCCTCCCACTCGCAACCCTCCCCTTTCCCACTCCCTCTCCCCTTCCATTCACATCAAGATTCATTTTCAATTCTCTTTATATTCAGAAGATCAATTTAGTCTTAATATTAATCAGTTGTATTTACAGTCTATTGACCAGAGTTAAAGCACTTGCTTTGAGAGGGCTGAAAAATATGGTCTAAGTGTATAGTTATAAGAGAGTTAATATGAGTTTTGTGATTAATTTGCAGTCTTTGCTACATTTTCCTATGACTATTTGCCTGAGAAGGGGACATAAAAACAATAAATAAATAAATAAATAAAAACAATAACAAAGAAACTACTTGAGCTTCCTTCACAGATATCTCTGAATTACATGATGGAAGTGACCAGCAGTAACTGGTTGGACTATTATACAATATTCAAGGGTGACCCTTAGGGATACTGAAGAAATGGCATTCTGTTAGAATGATTTGGAAATGATGTATGTGTTCTTTGCCTGGAAGGAAATATAACAAGTAAAGAATATCAAGATGAACAAAATTTTAGCTCAATGGAAAAAGAACTAAAAAAAAGAGGAGAATTTGTAAAATAGTTCTTTTCTGGAAAATACATATTTAGATCTCTCAACATGTCCAGATTGTGAGGTACATGTTTGAATATTTGCCCAAAGGTCTTGTTCCCTGAGACAATCATTTAATTGATGAATTATAATGTCCTCTACCATGTATATTCTTTTACCATAGGCATGACAATGCTTAATGTAAAGCCTAATTAACAAATTTGGAAAGATGGCATAGATGAACTGTATACTATGCTCAATGCCATAGAGTCCTCCATTCACCCAAAAAAGCCAAGACTTACTGCCATATGGGTGACAGACGGATTATCTGAACCCTTTCTCTATTGGATGAATGGAACAGAAATTATTGTTCACTGAAATATACATAATACTGATTAATATTTGCATTTCTTCGCTGTCAGACTTTGGCCTACATCACCATCTGTAGACTTTCTGAATACTTAAAGCATTCCCATAACATTTCTTGTCAAGAAACACTTGCGGGGTAAATCAAGTAAAGAAATTTGCTGATTTGTAAGAGTTTTATTGGTTTTATCCAGTTTTTCATAACCAAAAGTTAGCTATACTTACAGAATAACTGGAATGGCATATTGAAAACTAAAATAATTTAATGTGTTAAAAATAGTATTTTGTGAGATTGGGATGTGATATACATTTGAACAATGGTCATTATGTGATGCTATTTACAGGATAGGATCTAACTCTATTACAGCTAGTGAACCATGAACAAATGTCTATGCTCTACATTGCATTCCAACATTTTAGAGATTTTAGCATCTAAAGGAATAAATCTTCCATCAGGGCTTATGGCAATATTTCCATTTAATTCCAAATTAGGATGCCACTCTGCCATTTGGGGCTTTTCATGCCACAGAATAGGCAAAAAAGGGGAAGAGTTTTAGCTGTATTGGTTGATTCTAATTACCAAGAAGAAAGAATTATGGGCTAGTATTGTGGTATAGCAGGTTAAGCTGCCACCTGCAATGCTAGCATACCATACTGGAGCACCCATTTAAGTTCCAGCTGCCTGGTTTCTGATCCAGCTCCATGAGCTAATGTGCCTGGCAAGGTATTGGAAGATGACCCAAGTGCTTTTCCTTTTACCACCCATGTATGGGACCAGATCCAGGCTCCTGGCTTTGACCTGGCCCAACACCAGTTCCTGCAGTCATTTGGGGAGTGAACCTACAGTTGAAATATCAAGATCTCATTACTTCTATCTTTCCCTATCTTTTTGTCACTCTTTCTCTCAAAACAAATAATATAAATCTTTTAAAAAATTATTTAAAACATTAAGATTTACTGCTGCATAGACTTGACAGAAAGGTAATGTCTGGAAACCAAACGATCCTCTAGGCTAGTATCTATTACTCCTGTATCTAGTAAATTCTTATCAACAGAAACTCAGAGAATACAAGCCCACAAGAGATGAAGATAAAGAACTTTAACTTAGGTGCAAACTGAGGAAAATATAGTAAACAAATTTATAAGTGCAATCAGCAGCCAAGTAAAGAGTTGCAGAATCAACTTTGCAGTAAACCTCATTTTCTCCTCTAATTATTCAATTTATATGTACTTAACTCTTCTCCAGTCTTAACTTCCCCTTATTTGAAATATAAGCTGAGTTATGATAGTTTAGTTAACTTAGCCCATGTATTACAAGTTTCAAGACAGTATGAACTATAGGGAAGCTGGAAACTTCTGAAGGCAGAGGTCACTAGGTAAGACACAGATCTCCCCTTTAGAGAAGTGAGTTACCATGTCATACATTATGCATGTAGAGTTCCACTATGAGAAGCTAGGGCATCATGCTTTTGCTATTCTATCCCTACAGATTTGTTTAGGAGAAACGTATATGTTGTATACTGAGGATACAAAGGTGTGGACTGTAGACTACACTAAAGATTGGTTAACTTGATATTATTTCCACCCCATAAAGACAAATGTCACATTTATCAAGTTCCTTTGTGGTAAGAATTGCATATATGCCCTAGCTTCTCCCACACAGATATTTCTGCAAGATAATCTTCATAAAACATGAGGGTGGAATTGACATGGTTATCCTCAGAATTCAAGTGGCAGAGGCATTGGGCCTTTTATGGGAGCTAGGATTTACTGCATATTGGAAGTTTCAATGATTGACAGCAGAATGAAATATGAAGGAACAACTCTATGGCCTGGGTATTGATTTTTACTAGCTGTGCATTCTCCAAAATTCACTTTCTGTATATTCACAAAATTCTGTGAGAAACCTTACACTTTAAAGATTAGGCATTAGGGAATATAGATTGATTAGACATATATAGCAAAATACAAAGAAATACATGGAATCACCAGTTTAAAGTGTAGGCTACTCTGAGGGGAGGGGAAGAGAAACATGAGAAAGTGGTTGTAAGGAAAAGGGGAGCAGAACAGAGGGAGACAGGATACAAACTCACAGCCAAAATGAACTTATTCAAGAAGAAAAATCAATTCACAGAGGTGACCAACTGCGGGTGTGCACACAGACCCAACACGTGGCAGAGGGCCCCGTCTCCTAGCAGACTGGGTCTTACATATCTTAGGATGGGCTAAGGATCCTGAGGCCGGTGGTGCAGAGCAGTAGGCAGAGGTGAGTCTCTTCTTACAGGTTTTTCACCGGCTTTCAAACTTGGAAAATGATACACAGGGTGGGGTAGGGAAGAGTACAGCGTGTGGGACTGAACTGGTCTCTTGAAAGAATGCAGGGGTAAAAGAATCATCAGGGAATTTGATTTAATTTCAGGCAAAGAAATAATATGGCTGAGGCTAATGTCCTTGTTCGATCAGTGGTAATAGAATCTATTACCTGTAGTAATCATTCCTTTGGTTTTCTAGCTATATAGTGATTACATCTATTGTAGTATATGAGTCAGGCTGCAATGAAGTGTGAGAACAAGCCTTGTAAACACAGAGCATTCCAGGGTAGGGATCAAAGGCAGGAGAAAGCATGCTTATTAGGCTTAGGAACAGCATTGAGGTCTATGTGTCTGGCATGTACTCATTAGAAAGCAGATCAGTAGCAAAGACCACATGCGACCTCTGCATCCTAACAAAGCCTTCTAGATTTATATCTAGTGGGACAAAAATCCTTTGGAGAATTTTGACAGAGGAACTTTTGGCATGTTTTACACGATCACTTTGTTGTTGTGAGAGGATAGAACAGGGAGCCCTCTGGAACACAGTTCCATTGTTGCAGACAAGAGATAAAGGTGGATCGGAAGTGATTGATGGCTGTGGCAGTGGCAAGAGGTAAATAGATTTTTACATACTGTGTAAAGGGCTTGTCGCACTTTTACAGCAGAGAAGCTGCACTTGGCAGCTGTGAAACTAAGAGGAAAGTAACCTGAGGCTTCAAACAGCCCCCTCTACTCTTCCATCAGCTGCCTTCTACCCATCCCACCCCATCCCCTCACCCCTCATAGTGGCAAATTCCCTCCTTAACCGGATAAAAATCTGAGTTCTAAAGCACTCAGCACTCAGTCTCTTTGCAAGAACAGACTGTTGCCAATCTCTTTGCTTCCAATAAAGCAACCTATCTCTGTTGAGGTTGGTCTCTGTCTCCTTTTTCCATGTCTACTTTCTGGGGGTACAAAAGGCCAGAACCTGGAGCTATTCCATACCTAACACTATGAAGATATGTTTAACAGAAAATGACAAACTAATAGGAAAGAAATGGCTTAGTCAAAACACCAAATTCACATATTGAGATATGTACTTTGAGAGAGTATAAAGTTTAAACCAAAGTCAATTATAAGTGGATTAAAAATTAAATTAAAGCATAAAATTAGGCACACCACTGAAGGAAACATGGATGCATTAATGAGTGATTTAGGATAATAAGCATGAGGAATTTCAAATGTTGAGAGTGTTATAAACACTGAGATACAGTACTATAAGTGAACATTAGCTTTTCTTATAAATTTAGCTTTTCTTACAAATTTCTCTATTTCATATTCTTCTGCAAAAACATCTTACTGGGGCCAGCATTGTGGCGCAGTAGGTTAATCCTCCACCTGCGGTCCTGGCATCCCATGTGAGTGCCAGTTCTAGACTCAGCTGCCCCTCTTCCAATCCATTTCTCTACTATGGCCTGGCAAAGGTGGAAGATGGCCCAAAGCTTGGGACCCCTGTACCCAAATGAAAGAACAGGAGAAGTTCCTGGCTCCTGGCTTTGGATCAATTCAGCTCTGGCCGTTGTGTCCATTTAGGGAGTGAATCAGCAGATGGAAGACCTTTCTCTCTGTCTCTCCCTCTCACTGTCTGTATCTCTACCTGTCAAATAAATAAAATCTTTTAAAAAATCTGACTTATAATTAGGAAATAAATAAAAAAGAAATAGCTTTACTTTCATCTATGAAAAAGTATCCTTTAGCCATTTTGGTTTTAGTATTAAATAATTTGGAAGATAAATTGAGAAACTAACCACTGAAAAAGGTAAACAAAGTGCTAAAATATAGTCAAGGTTTTATTACAAAACATAAAAATATGTTTCTTCCTATAAAATTGAAGTTTCATACACACCATGAATGTGTCTTGCTTATGTTAAAATACATTTTCAATATCCAGAGAAATTGACATTAAATAAATCAAAGCAGTTAGATTGCCACTTGGGATGTCCACATTCCATATCAGAGACTTAAGGTTTGAGTCCCAGCTCTGCTTCCAACTCCAGCTTCCTACGAACATGTACCCTGGAAACCAGCAATTCAAGTATTTTGATCCACAACATCCACATGGGAGACCCAGCTTAAATTCTAGGCCGCTGGTTGGGCTGTTGTAAGCACTTAAGCAATGAATCAGCAGAAGCATGATTCTCTCTCTCTCTCTCTGAATTTCAGATTAAAAAAGAAATCAAAACAACACATGCCTACACATTAATACATGTATGAACACACAAACATATTGGACTTGATTAAATGCCAATAAGTTAAGAATCATAAACAATGAAAATTAATCCATGGTAAGATGTTCACAAACAAATAGGATGAGTGTTGAGCCTCAACCCAGTACTGCAAAAGAGAAGAAAAAGAGTTTGTGTTTTTACCTCTGGTGAAGTTTAATCTTTCAGTAATGTAAGGTTGTTTTTGGAAGCAGCCTGTTGGAATTAGACTAACAAATTCTCCTATGTATCACTTCATTGTTAAGTGAGGTAGCAAAACTTTACGGAGTGTCAGCCAGGACTACAATTTAATAAGGTCGTTGCGTATTGACTTACAATACCTGGTTCTGACTTCACTATTCTATCTTAGACTTTCTGACTCGGCTGACAGTTTGATGACACCAGGGTTGCAGATAATTAAACTGTAACACAAAGAACATTATATAAGTAAAATTCCTTAATATTTCAGCTTTTCTAAAAGCTGCAGTATTGTAATGAAAATGATTCAAAAATGCAATTTGTGTGTTTTTTAAATGTGTGCATGTGTTTGTGTTTGTGTGTGTGTATGGATGGTTTGCTTTGTAAAGACTTGTATATTGCATTCATAAAATTTTTATTTTCCCTGTGTTTTTATTCCAAGCTTCAGCAATTCCGTATGTTGTGAAGGAGCAGATCTGGTTAGTTTTTTAGAGTGAGAAACACTCAATAGCTAGAAAAACGGGCCATTCCATCTGTCAAGACTCATCAATAACTGATTTTTGCTTTATCACTCACAAACAGATCACAGTTCTGGAATCCATTTTCCAACATGTCATCCTAAAGAGATAAATTACTTCTATTTTTGCAGCATATTTCTATAAAGGTTTAATATTTCACTTAAAAATTTTCATTAAAAATCACAAAAAGCCAACTCTGAAATCATACAAATGAATTAGGTATGTATTCTCACTTGGAATACATGAAAGAAATACAGCAAAAGGAAAGTTATTGTCTAAAGTTTGCAGAAATCTATAACCTAGATTACCTAAATTATTTGTTTTGGATCACATTACAGATTTCACTTCCCCTTAACAGATACATCCTCCAATTACATTTGCAGGTTAGCATTAATATAAACTTGTATCCTTTAACACACTTGCTCTTTAATCTCTATCTTCTAATGTTTACATTTTTCACTCTCCTTAGTTCCTCTTTCTTCCTTTTAAAATGTTGGTTCTTTTCATACTCTTTTATTCATTTTGTAAATATGTGCTGCTTTATGTGAGGGAGAACATCCTGTCTTCAGATTACCAAAGGTGATTTTAAAAAATATTTGAAGAAATCAAAGAGTGCATGAGAGTAGTAGACAGAAAATGATAAGAGGGTGAACTCTAGAGGCCAAGTATTCAGAAAGTTACACATACTGGAGGAAGAATACATTATTTCTACTAAATTAGTCCTAACACAAGGACTTACATAATCTAGTACCATAAAAATCTGAGTAAGAAAGCTTCCAAAAATGAGTATGAAATAGTTCAGAAAATTATTACAGGAGAAAAACTAAGAAAAGGATGTAACACTATTGAATGTAGGCTTTGATAAAATTAATAATCAGTATAGGATATTGTAGAACATAGTAAAATGAGGGTTCAGAAGAAGAAAAATGAAAAATCAAACAATACAGAATATAATTTTTAGGACCCTATGATGACTAATAACCAATGACTCTTGAAGGAAGGACACAGAAAGGCAAGCAACACATAGTACCTTTCCTTACATAATCCAGGAGTTGAATATATGCAGCATTTGACGTATAAATACACTGAATGGATATGTATATGTAATATAGGTGTCATTCTCAGGAATGGAACTCACACTGGACCCCCACAGATTAACATGACAAGGTGACAAATGTGACATTGCAGATTTTCTCTGTTGCTGATGACTACATGTATAACCTATCTCTCTCTATATATAATATTAAAGAAAGATATACTTCTTTATAGTTTTTAAAATAGAGCCATAGGGATATATTTGTAGACAGAGGTAGAAGAGTACATGTGAAAGGAAATTTAAAAAATCACTCAGGAGAAGCTAATTATCACTGCAAAGATACAGCAAGAGCAAGTAATTGAATCAAAATATAGTAAATGTGAAGAGAAAGGGGTTATGAAATCTGACAGACAGCGATAATAAATGGCTGAGATGCTACTAAAAGGGAGGTAAAATTTGATTAAAACTTAGCAGTATATAGGACCTGTGTTTGTGGCTCTGTGTGTTAAGTCTCCGCCTGCAACACCAGCATCCCATATGGGTATGGATCCACGTACCCGCTGCTCCACTTCTAATCCAGCTCCCTGCTAATGCACTTGGGACAGCAGCTGAAGATGGCTCAACTCAAGTACTTTGGCCCCTGAGCTGACATGGGAGACCCAATGAATCTCCTGTTGTGGCTATCTGGGGAGTGAACTAGCAGATGGAAGATCTCTTTCTCTCTTCATTTCTATCTATAACTCTACCTTTCAACTAAATAAGTCAATCTTTGGGGAAAAAAAAAAAAAACCTTACCTGTAAAATTCAGAGTATCACTTATCATTGTTGAATAACTAAAAATTATTTTTAACAAAATATAGAAAATTAGAAAAAGTTTGATGTAAAAGTGGTACAACTGTGATCAACAACTAAAAATAAGTGTAATAATGGCAGATAATTGAATCATATCTATGTGGCCAACAATATCTTCATTAATATAATCAAGAACTAATATAATCAAGAAACATATGTATATTAAAGTCTGCCTTCATTTGCTTTACTTATTTTAAATTCAATTGCTTGCAAAGCTAAAGGATGCTACAATGGACCTGGTGTTTTGACACAGATGGTTAAGGTGCTGCTTGCAACTCTGGCAAACCATACTGGAGTGCAGTTCAGTCCCAGTTACTGTGGTTATGATCCAGCTCCCTGCTAATGCACCTGGCAAAGCAGAGGATGGCCCAGGTATTTGGCCTCCTGCCACCCATGTACAAGACAAGGATGGAACTCCTGGATCCTGGCTTCAACCTGGTGCAGGAATGGCTGTTGCACCCGTTTAAGAAATGGAAGATCCCCCTCCTCTCAGTCTCTCCCTCTTGCTCTCTGTAGTTTCATTTTTCAAATTAATTAATTAATATTTTAAAAATTAAGCAAAGAACATTAGATAACACGTCATTATTCTTTCGCATAATAATCTGATAGTTCTGTAATGGTTCTTGTTCATGTACCTCCAAAACTC